>NW_022631154.1:235699-317117 GCF_010015895.1 Lontra canadensis | reverse complement strand
ATTTTATTTATTTATTTATTTATTTATTTATTTATTTATTTATTTGACAGAGATCACAAGTAGACAGAGAAGCAGGCAGGGAGAGAGCGGGGGAAGTAGCTCCCCACTGAGTGGAGAGCCTGATGTGGGGCTCGCTCCCAGGACCCTGGGATCATGACCTGAGCATTTGCTCAGTCTTAAGCTTCTCCCCTGTCCCCTGCTAAAACAGCATAAAGGGCCCAGTTATTCTTTTAACAAATAATTATTGAATGATTTTTAAGTGCTAGGAACTTACCTGAGAACTGGTGATGTAGCAGTGAACAAAGTAGACAAGTCCTCACTCCATAGACTTTAAAAATCAGCGGGGAAGGAAACCTACAACAAGTAAATGTACACCATGTCAAAAACTAAGGTAAAGGAGCGCCTGGCTGGCTCAGTTGGAGGAGCACACGACTCTTGTTCTTGGGGTTGTAGGTCTGAGCCCCACCTCGGGTATGGTGGTTACTTAAAAATAAAATCTTAAAAATAATAACCAGAACAGAATCTTTGCCCTGCAGGACCTAGAAGTGCAGTCTGCTTCCAGTTTGGTGGGAGACAAATGGCCATTCGTTCTGCTCTACAGTTGCAAGTAGAGGGCACAAGCCCATAATCTCTGAATCACTGTTGAGAATAGAATTTATGTGTGGGATTATGTTTGTCCCTTTGAAGTACATGAATTGTCAGGGCGCTGGGGTGGCTCAGTGGGTTAAAGCCTCTGCCTTCGGCTCAGGTCATGATCTCAGGGTCCTGGGATCAAGCCTCACGTAGGGCTCTCTGCTCGCTGGGGAGCCTGCTTCCCCCTCTGCCTCTGCCTGCCTCTCTGCCTACTTGTGATCTCTGTCTCTCTCTATTAAATAAATAAATAAAATCTTTAAAAAAAAAAAGTACATGAATTGTCACGGAGAAACTTTATTAGGCCTATTCTTTGTGGAATAAATATCAAGCTGGGCTGCTACTTATAATATTCTCCCTTCTCTGTTATGACTTTTAGAGTATTTGGAGCCATGGCTATTCCTGAGGTATATTCTGGAGAAATTTTTGTGAGACAGCAGTTTTGTGAGATTTTCCTGTGCCTTGTAGATCACTGCTCTTTCCGTTGTCATGACCACGTCCTAGCTCTAGTTTCTAGAGCTAAATGCTCTAGAAAATGTGGTCGTCTTCAGAGGCCATGAATTCAACAGCCTCTGGTTTCTATTAGTCTGTTTATGAGAGTGTGGATGTGGTAAGTACGTGCTTTACCTGTGTGCTTCTGTTCTCCTATGTTAGAGCTGTGGAAGATCGTAAGTGCATGAAAGTCTTTCCTGACGGAACAGAACTTTCTAGGTGACCACCACCAGGGATAGGAAGCTGCCTTTACTCACCATCCTTGGTGTGATGGAAGGGGTGTGTCCTGGGTACTGCAGTTAGACCCAGAATTTGTGGGGGTTTTGTTGTTGCTGCTGCTGTTTGGGTTTTTGTTTTTTGTTTTGTTTTGTTTTCTTAAAATTTTATCTTTAAGGGCCCCTGAGTGGTTCAGTTACCACATCACATCGGGCTCCTTGCTCAGTGGGGAGCCTGCTTCTCCATCTCCCTTTGTCTGCAAGCTCCCCCTGCTTGTGTTCTTTCTCTGTCAAATAAAAAAATCTTTAAAAAAATTTTTTTTAATTCTCTTTAATCTCTGTGCCCAACGTGGGACTTGAACTCAAAACCCCGAGATCAAGAATCATATGCTCCACCTATTGGGCCAGCCAAGCACCCTTAGATCTAGGTTTTCATCATGACTCTCCTAATTGTTGTGTGACCTTCAACCTCCCTGAGTCTCAGTTACCTCATTCATAGGCTGGGTGGCGCTCGTAGGGACCCCACAAGAGTGTGCTGAGGACTAAACAGAATAATGATTCTATGGTTCTTAGCCCCCAGTTTTGTTATTTAGCCATCACTCAACTGTTGTTCTTCTCCTGTTTTGTTTTGTTTTGTTTTAGATTTTATTTATTTGACAGATACAGATCACAAGCAGGCAGAGAGAGAGAGAGGGAGAAGCAGGCTCCCCGCCTAGCAGAGAGCCTGATGCAGGACTCGATCCTAGGACCCTGGGATCATGACCTGAGCGGAAGGCAGAGGCTTTAACCCACTGAGCCACCCAGGTACCCCTGTTCTTCTCCTGTTTTCCCTTCCTCTTTGCCCCCAAACACACCTTGACACTTCTACTGAAATGCACTTTCCCCAACTGTGTTCAGATTTGTGTTATGAACGTATCACCTGAAACATGGTTTATCTGAGAAGCGGCGCTTCCAAACGCATGTACAAAATGTGTGTAGGAGATAGTCTTCAGAGCAATATGAAAGATCTCAACAATCCAAACTCCTCTTTCCCTCTACCCATCGTTATTAGCCCTGGGATAAAACATGAAAAAGATTTTTTTGTTTTTCTTTTTAGGTGTTATCTTAGTAATATTCCTATGGAAACCCTCCATTTGTTCTGTATCACATAAAGAAAAAGAGTTTATAGATAAGTTCTGAAGAAGGTTGGAAAAATATGTCTCACTCATCCTATTTATTTAATTATATACACTCTAGATTGCTTACTTGCCTGTTATTTTATGAAGGTTTAGGGCAGTCATTTTTTTTAAAGGTTATTTATTGGAGTGGGGGTGGAGGGGCAGAGGGAGAGGGAGAAACAGGCTTCTGGGCTGAGCAGAGAGACTGATGACACTGGCCTTTCACAGGACCCTGGGATCATGACCTGAGCCAAAGGCAGATGCTTAATGACTGAGCCACCCAGGTGCCGGCAAAAATGCGTTTTAAACAGATATCTGTATTAATTCTGGTATAGGTGGTCTGAAACAATATTTAGAGAAACACTGATTTAAAGTCAAAGAGAAATGACAAATTGAAACGTGTCTTGGGCACCATTCATGAATCACACCTTGGTTTTCATTGTCTTCTATAGACCTATTTCTCCAAACCTGCTGTGGGAAAAGACCAGTTTTTTGTTTTGTTTTTTTATACAGCAGGGACCAATACAGTGAAATGAATTACTAGAAAAGGAAGATTTTAAAAAGTATACAAGAACGCAAGCCCGGTATTTTATTGTTAGATTCAGCAGTCAAAAAATGACTGTCAAATTAAAATAAAAATCTCTAAATTCTTACTCTCAACGATGCTTTTGTTGTTACAGAGTGAAAACTAACAGTTCACAGGCCGGCACCAGTCTGTGGGTCACACTTCGAATAGTGTTTTTCTTCAGAAGTGGAAATAATTTTGTGTTGAAACTGGCAAGCTGGAGTTTGCTATTCTGCCATTCCCAGGAAGTCTGATTTCTTCATCCGTAAAATTGAGACAGTTTTACTACCTTGCCTATCTTATAGGAATGTAAAACATAATGTATGTAAAAATACATTGCAAACTGGGGCACCTGGGTCGCTCAGTCAGTTGAGTGTCTGACTCTTGGTTTTGGGTCAAGTCATGAGCTCAGGGTCATGGAATCAAGCCCTGTGTTGGGCTCTGCACTCAGTGCAGAGTCTGCTTAAGATTCTCTCTCTCTCTCTCTGCCCTCTCCCCTGCTTGTGCTCATGTGCTTGATCTCTCGCTCACGCTCTCTCTCTCTCTTTCCCATAGGACCCCTGGGTGGCTTAGTCGGTTAAGCATCTGCCTTCAGCTCAGGTCATGATCCCGGGGTCTTGGGATTGAGCCCTGCTCAGAGGGAATTCTACTTCTCGCTCTCTCTCAAATAAGTAAATAAAATCTTAAATAAATAAATATCTTTTTTTTAAAGATTTTATTTATTTATTTGACAGACAAAGATCACAAGTAGGCAGAGAGACAGGCAGAGAGAGAGAAAGGAGGAAGCAGACTCCCCACTGAGCAGAGAGCCCGACGTGGGGCTCAGTCCCAGGACTCTGGGATCATGACCTGAGCCGAAGGCAGAGGCTTTAACCCACTGAGCCACCCAGGTGCCCCTAAATATCTTTTTTTAAAGTGCATTGCAAACTTAAAAAACTAATGTAAGTTCTATTAATCATCACGGACATTTATCTATCATATCATTGAACAGGGAGGGAGTCTGTCAGCAGCTAAGGCTATAGAGAGACACGGTGAGGAGCTCACTATTCAGCTATGTAATTGCCGCCTAAGGCTGGCAGTATGCATAGCTGATTTAAAATCTAGATCCATAAAAACTTCCTAGTCTTGAGCAGTCTTGCTCTGGATTCTAGTAGCATGCTTACATTTTTAAAGTATATAATTTGGTGGGGTGCCTGGGTGGCTCAGTGGGTTAAGCCTCTGCCTTTGGCTCAAGTCATGATCTTAGGGTCCTGGGATCAAGCCCTGCATTGGGTTCTCTGCTCAGCAGGGAGCCTGCTTCCCCCACTCCCCCGCCTGCCTCTCTGCCTACTTGTGATCTCTCTCTGTGTGTCAAATAAATAAATAAAATCTTTTAAAATTAAAAAAAAAAAGTGTATAACTTGGTGATGATTCTTTGTAATAATTCCAAGCTAAGACATTTTTTTTTTTTTTTAAGATTTTATTTATTTGACAGAGATCACAAGTAGGCAGAGAGGCAGGCAGAGAGAGAGGAAGGGAAACAGGCTCCCTGCTGAGCAGAGAGCCCGACGTGGGGCTTGATCCCAGGACCCTGGGATCGACCCTGGGATCATGACCCGAGCCGAAGGCAGAGGCTTTAACCCACTGAGCCACCCAGGCGCCCCCCAAGCTAAGACATTTTGAAAGCATGTAGCATACTTCTCTAACAGATTTAAAGCATTCTGGAGTCGGGTGCCCTTTTGAGTTGGAGTTTCTGGTACTCCTTTTAGGGTCCTTTACTGTTAATCCTAGAGCAGATCATCCCTTCTCTCAACTGGCTTCCAGTCTCATCTTGTTCTCCAACCCCACACTCTTTCTTTCCCTCTCGTCTACCTGGCCCCTCCTCTCAGAGTGTTTGAGGAGAGAGAGAGATAAGGATCCTTGAAGCCAGGAATTCATTCAACAGAATGATTTTTGAGTGCCTTATATGTATGGGTTAGGTGCAAGAGGTAAGTAAATAAAGAAGACATGGTTCCTGACTTTTGGGATCTCACAGGTTTTTAGGGGGAAATGGACAAGTAATTTAGTAATGAGACAGGTGGTGACGTGTCAAAAATGTTTTGAGAACACTGAGGAAGGAAAATACTGCCTGGGAGAATGGGGGAAGCTTTCCTAGATAGAGCGGTCCGTCTAAATTTACCCTCTAAACGGAAGCACTATCAAAGGGGAAAGGGATGCTTTTTACATTTTGAGGGGATAGTAGGTATAAACTGGTACTCTGCCATGCAGACTAGTACACACTGTCCCCCTCTTTGTAAAAGAAATGTTTTTGTATGGTGTTAGTGTAAAAGTTGGAAGATTTACTAGGAAAATGTCACACAGTAAAACTTGGAAGCATGAGAGAGTGTGTAGATGTGCCTGGCCCATAAAATACTTAGGGGTAGGAATGGCAGGAGGTAAGGAGGTGAATTGGAACCAGACAATGTAAGAACCAATGTGCTGTTGTTGCAGGTAATGGGAAGTCTTTGATATTAAGGCTGAGATGGTAAGGTTACACTTTTCTTTTTCCTTTCTTCCTCTCTCTCTCTGGTCACTTTCCTGGCTCTCTGAAAGATGAATGGGTGAGGGCAGGTACCTTACATGCTGAGACCTCAAGGTCATGGAATGTATTTGCTGTAGATTAGGAGAGAAAATATGCTATTCTGAAGGATGGCAGGAAGCTTGAAAGAATGGAGAGACTCTGGAGATATTTAAAGCTTTAGAGAGACTTAGACTAGTGGGGAAAAAAAAATCACTCTGCTCTGCTTCTCGGACACCTGCTCCTGGCTTCCTTCTACCTCACAGACCACTTCCCATCTTACTTGCTCGTGTTCTCTTCAGTTTGTAAATGTTGGACTCTTCTCTGTTTGCTCTCACTTTTTCTATTATTTTGTTTTAGCCCCGTGACTTCATGCACTGTTCGTATGTGTAGGAGCCTGCACTTGCGTCTCCTCTAAGCTCGAGCTTGCGTCTCAGCCAGTTCCGGCTCACCATGTTAGAGAGGTCACTTTTCATTTTTCACCGCAGACATCCCATTAGTGACCATTTCTGCGCAAGACATTATCACTCATTCACACACCTGCAGAGATGGAAGACCTGGAGTCAGCCTGCACTGTCTCCTCAGATTCCACATCCTGTGTATCCATATTTCTCTGTTCCTTTTTTCTTTTCTTTTCTTTTTTTTTTTAAGATTTTATTTACTTCTTTTTTTTCTTTTTCTTTTTTTTTTTTTTTTTTAAGATTTATTTATTTATTTGACAGACAGAAATCACAAGGAGGCAGAGAGGCAGGCACAGAGAGAGGAGGAAGCAGGCTCCCCACCGAGCAGGGAGCCCGATGCGGGTCTCGATCCCAGGACCCTGGGAACATGACCCAAGCCAAAGGCAGAGGCTTAACCCACTGAGCCACCCAGGCGCCCCAAAACTTTTCAATTTTTAAGAAAAATGGAAATGTTTAAATATATATAAAAACAAAGACTAGAACAATAAACAGCTTATGTAACTAGCATCTTCAGTTAACAATACACATTTTGCCATATTTGTTTCATTGGTGTGTAGCATATGCATAGTTTTTCTGAACTATTTCAAAATAAATTTTAGACTTTACTTCTAGATATTGAAGATTTGCTGTGTTAAGCAGAATAATGCCCCTTCCCACAAGGTAGCCGCTTTCTAATTACTAGAACCTGTGAGTTGTTCCACTTTTCCTGGCAAAGGGGAATTAAGATAGCAGATGGAATTAAGGTTGCTAATCTGCTGACCTTAAAATAAGGATAGTGGGGTGCCTGGGTGGCTCAGTGGGTTAAAGCCTCTGCCTTCGGCTCAGGTCATGATCCCAGGGTCCTGGGATAGAGCCCCACATCAGGCTCTCTGCTCCATGGGGAGCCTGCTTCCTCCTCTCTCTCTGCCTGCCTCTCTGCCTACTTGAGATCTCTGTCTGTCAAATAAATAAGTGAAATCTTTAAAAATAAATAAATAAATAAGGATAGTGGCCCAGGTTATCCACATGGGCCCACTGTAATTACAAGGGTCCTTAACATGGAGAAGGACAGGGGCGCCTGGGTGGCTCAGTGGGTTAAAGCCTCTGCCTTCGGCTCGGGTCATGATCCCAGGGTTCTGGGATCGAGCCCCACATCGGGCTCTCTGCTCGGCGGGGAGCCTGCTTCCTCCTCTCTCTTTCTCTGCCTGCCTCTCTGCCTACTTGTGATCTCTGTCTGTCAAATAAATAACTAAATAAAATCTTAAAAAAAAAAAAAAAAAAACCATGGAGAAGGACCGAAGAGAGTTCGAAAGATGACAGCTTGAGGAGGAGATGAGCCCAGCCCATCACTGATGACTTTAAAGATGGAGAAATGGCCATAACCCAGGGAAAGCAGGCAGTATCCAGCTAGAAAAGGTAGGAGAATAGATTTTCTTTCAGATACCCCAGAAGGAATGTGGCAGACCTCCCTGCTGATGCCCGTAATTTAGCCCAGCAAAACCCATTCGAAACTTCTGACTTCGGACCGTAGGGTAATAAATTTGCGTTGTTGAAGCCTCCAACTTTGTGGTAGTTTCTTACACGGCCATAGAAATGCTTCTCCAAAAAGATAAAAATTTCCTGTTCCACCACAATGCCCTTTTTCATAGCAGCTCTGGAAGAGAGCGTCTCTCTACGCAAGATCTTCTGCATTTTAGATTTCTCATGTTGTTCCCATATGGTATCCTCTAGCTGGCTTTCTGATTCTCTGTATTTCTTGCAAAGTGGATTTCATTGTGAAGGTTACTTGTTTTTGGCAAAAATACTTTATGGGAGGTACTGTGTACTTCCTACTGTATCATACCAGGAAGCATGTCGTACCTGAGAGTCTCACTGTCAGCACTGTCAGGTTTGATCCCTGGCTTCAGTTGACAGCAAGATCTCTCCATCATCAAAATATGTTTTTCCCTTTGCACTTAGCAATATGTGGAGTTATTTTGTTTATTGAAGCTGGAAGGCCTATCTGCTCTGAAAAGTTACTAAAGTAGTTATTAAAAATACAAAATTTACACTTTCAGATTATCATTTTGACTCTGGAGTATGGCAGACCACATAACCTTAAAATCCTTTATAATTCTGTTACAAAACACCTAGTAAGGAGGACCTGGGTAGCTCAGTCGTTAGGCATCTGCCTTTGGCTCAGGTCTGGATCCCAGATTGAGCCCCGCATCGGGCTCCCTGCTCAGGGGGAAGCCTGCTTCTCCCTCTCCCATTCCCCCTGCTTGTGTTCCTTCTCTCACTCTCTCTCTGTCAAATAAATAAGATATTAAAACAACAACAACCTAGTAGTATTGGATAAAGTGTAACAAACTTTTTTTTTTCCTTAAGCGAACTTCCTCTTAAATGCACAGCTAAGCCTGGAAGAAATAAGGAAAATCCTCACGGGCAACAAGTGAAAGGGGAGCTGAAAATGAGCGTGTGTGTGTGTGTGACTTAATGCTGGGACAGTTCTGGGGGCTTTCCCAGTCTCAGGAACCAGAAGACTTGTTTTTAATGCTTTAATGATTGGGGTCCAGAGACAAAGCATTACGCCTGGAGCAGAGTTAGAGATGAGAACCCCC
Organism: Lontra canadensis; assembly: GCF_010015895.1. NCBI lineage: Eukaryota > Metazoa > Chordata > Mammalia > Carnivora > Mustelidae > Lontra > Lontra canadensis. Next base: position 308,482 of record NW_022631154.1, on the reverse strand, counting down.
TTGTAAGGTCAGGAGGTCACAGGGAGGTGACCCTAAAAAAAACCCATCTCCTAGTTGAGAGAAACAAGGAAACTTCTGTCACACTCTGGGTTCTGATTAGGTATGGGTGGGAGTATCCCCTGAAAATTTAAGTACGGGCCTGCACTCATAGAGGTTTAAATTATTTTCATCTGGAGATCCCCAAGCCGAGAAATAAATATAAAAAAATTATTTGGAACCCTTTATTCCCTTGGGGTAACTGGAAGAAGCATATAAAATACTCTGAAGGAACAGGGGAACAGGTCCACAATCACACAGGATTCCTACAGATAAAGTCACAATGAAAACAAGGCTCACAATAGAAAATGACAAAAAACACAAGAAACAATTCATTTAGCATGAATAAGTCACTGTTAAAAAATCAGTAGGAACTGAAACTTCAGATAATAAATTTCTCTCTTTTTTAAAGATTTTATTTATTTGACAGAGAGAGATACAGTGAGAGAGGGAACACAAACAGGGGGAGTGGGTGAGGGAGAAGCAGGCATCCCGTGGAGCAGGGAGCCCGATGCGGGGCTCAATCCCAGGATGTTGGGATCATGACCTGAGCAGAAGACAGACGCTTAACGACTGAGCCACCCGGGTGCCGCCCCCTTTTTTTTTTAAGATTTTATCTATTTATTTGACAGAGATCATAAGTAGGCAGAGAGAGAGGGGGAAGCAGGCTCCCTTCCGAGCAGAGAGCCCGATGCAGGGCTTGATCCCAGGACCCTGAGACCATGACCTGAGCCGAAGGCAGAGGCTTAGCCCACTGAGCCACCCAGGTGCCCCAAATCTCTTGATTATAGCTTAAAAAATAAGTATATTTAAAGTATTAAATGTAAAGATTTTGAAAGAATAGAAAAAATAATTTGGGGGAGACAGATTTGAAAAAAAGAACCAAATAGAATATCTAAAAATGCAGAATATGGTCTTCTGTTCAGCAGGCCAGACACTCAATAAAATGGGGGGCAGGGACCTCTCCCAAGCAGCTTAACATTTTAATGGGCGGAAAACAGACCACCAAATATAAATGTGGAATATTAGTCATAAAAAGGAAGGAAATCTTGCCTTTTTCGACAACATGGATGGACCTTAAGGGCATTATTCTCAGGTAAGTGAGACAGAGAAAGGTACCTTCTCACTTACATGAGGAATCTAAACAAAACCAAAAACTTAGAATAGATTGATGGTTGCTTGTGGGGACGAGTGGATGAAATGGGTGAGGCTGCTCAAAAGGTGCAAACTCCTAGTTACAAAATAGGTTCTAGAGATCTTTTTAATCACGGAGATGCGGCGTTTAGCATGGTGTGACCATAGCTGATAATACTGTGATACATTTGAAAGTTGCTAAGCGAGTGGATTTTTCTTTTTTTTAATTTTATTTATTTGACAGAGGGCAGAGAGAGCACAGGCAGGGGGAGCAGCAGAGGCAGAGGGAGAAGCCGACTTTGCTGAGCAGGGGGCCCGACGTCAGGCTCAGTCCCAGGACCCTTAGATCCTGACCTGAGCTGAAGGCTTAATGACTGAGCCACCCAGGTACCCCCCTCAGATGATTCTAATTGTATCCAAAGTTGGTATGTTCTGCAGTAGATGAGTAAAGTTAAGAACTCAGAAGATGTGGGGTGCCTGGGTGGCTCAGGTCATGATCTAGGGGTCCTAGGATTAGTTCCGCTTCTGGCTTTGCTCAGCGGGGAGCATGTTTCTTCTTCCTCTGCCTGCCACTCCCCTTACTTGTGTGTGCACTCGCTCGCTCTCGCGCTCTCTCTCTCTCTCTAATTTTTAAAAAATCTTTAAAAAAAACCCTCAGAAGATATGTTTATTAAATAGCATATTCAGCATAGCTAAAGAAAGAACAAGGAGCAACAGGAGGAAATTATACAGAATGCAGCATCAAGATAGAAAGAAATGGAAAATATGACAAAAAGATTGAGAAATGGAGACCAGAATAAGATGGCCCAAGATATATGTCATAGGGGTTCTAGGATAGGATAGGAAAAATGAGATGGTAATAATGCTCAAAGAGATAATAGCTGAGAGTTTTCTAGAATTGCTAAATATATCAGTCTTCAACTTCAGGAAAAAATGCCGAATTTTGAAAGGAGCAATAAAATGAAACACATTAGAACACACTAGTGATACTGATTCTTGTAAAACGTCAAAGACAAAGAACTAATGAAAGCAACCAGGGAGGAAGAAACATTACCACAAAGGAATGAAAATTAGACTTCAGTCAGACTTCTCAACACCAAGAAAATGCAAGGAAAGTAGTATTTTCAAAGTACAGAGAAAAGATAAGTGAGTTAGAACTCTGCTCATTCTAAAATGAGGAGGAAGTAAACATTTTCAGGGAGACTTGAATGTGTTCAGCAGCTAGGTGTTTTTTTTTTTTAATTCGTTTTTTAAAATTACTTATTTTAAAAAATCTAAACATAATGTATTATTGGTTTAGAGGTGCAGATCTATGATTCCTCAGTTTTTGTTTTTGTTTTTAAGATTTTATTTATTTGACACAGAGAGAGAGATCACAACGAGGCAGAGAGGCAGGCAGAGAGAGGGGGGAAGCAGGCTCCCTGCAGAGCAGAGAGCCCGGTTCAGGGCTCGATCCCAGGACCCCAAGACCATGACCTGAGCCCCCCAGGCGCCCCTGATTCCTCAGTTTTATGTAACAGCTGGTGCTTATTATATCATGTGCCCTCCTTAATGTCTATCACCCAGTTACCCCATCCCTCCACCACTCCCTCCTCCAGCAACCCTCAGTTTGTTTCCTGTGATTATGAGTCCCTTATGGTTTGTCTCCCTCTCTGATTTCATCTTGTTCCATTTTTTCCTCTCTTTCTCTGTGATCCTCTGTTTCGTTTCTTAAATTCCACATATAAATTAAATTATATGATAATTGTCTTTCTCTGACTGACTTATTTCACTCAGCAGAATACCCTCTAGTTCTATCCATGTCGTTGCACATGGCAAGATTGTAAGTTTTTTGATGGCTGTGTAGTGTTCCACTGTGTGTATATACCACGTCGTCTTTACCCATTCACCTGTCAGTGGACATCCGGCCTCTTTCCATAGTTGGACTGTGTGGACATTGCTGGAAGTTAGATATTCTGCTGGAAGAATTAATACAGGGTATGTATCAAGAGAAAAGAATTTGCATCCACTAAGATTGGCAGGACAAAAAGAAATTTGTGGGTAAATCCAAGGTAGCTTTCACTGTATGTAACACACTAATAATGACTAATTTGAGGGACACTTGGGTGACTCAGTAGGGTAAGTGTCCCACTCTATTTTGGCTCAGATCATGATCCCAGGGTTGTGAGATCAAGCTCTGCATCAGGCTCCACACACAGCTCAGAGTCTGCTTGAGCTGCTCTCCCTCTGCTCCTACCCTTACGCACACTTGTGCATTTGGGCTCTCTCTCACTCTCAAATAAATAAAATATTTTTTTTAATGAGTAATTTGAGGGGTGCCTGGGTAGCTCAGTTGTTGGGTGTCTGCCTTCAGCTCAGGTCGTGATCACAGGGTCCTGGGCATGAGCTCCGTGTCAGGCTCCTGCTCAGCGGGGAGCCTGCTTCTCCTCTTCCCACTTCCCCTCCTTGTGTTCCCTCTCTCCCTCTCTGTCAAATAAATAAATAAAATATTTTTTAAAAAATAAAAATAAAAATGACTGATAGAAGCTAAAAAACAAAATGGGGCTGAAATAAAATAGAGAAAATAAATAAAGACTATTTAAGTCATTCTAGTCATAAGAAGGTATAAACGGACCAAAAAAGAAGCACAGAACAAGCAAGATAGTAGACTGAAGATGGTAGAAATAAACTAAATATATGAGTAATCATGATAATAAATGTATAAACTATACTAGCCAGCTAAAGAAACATTATCAGGTTGCATGGGAAAATTCAGGTAAATACAATCAAATAGGCAAAGAAATTTTTAAAAAGGGGGCACAAATTAAGAATGGAAAAGGATGTTCCAAGTAAATAGAATCAGAAAGTTGATGCCTACATATTAATAACAGACGAAATAAACTTTGAGGCCATAATTAGAGGAACTTCTAAGATACAAATAAATTTAAAAAAAGAAAAAGATTAGGGGCATCTGGGTGATTCAGTCAGGTAAGTGTCTGGCTCTTGAGCTCACCTCATATCTTGATCTCAGGGTCATGAGTCAAGCCCCACATTGGGCTTTACTGAGTATGGAGTCAACTTAGAAAAAAAGAATAAATTTTTTTTAAAGATTTTATTTATTTATTTGACAGAGATCACAAGTAGGCAGAGAGGCAGGCAGAGAGAGAGGGGGAAGCAGGCTCCCCGCCGAGCAGAGAGCCCGATGCGGGGCTCGGTCCCAGGACCCTGGGATCATGACCTGAGCCGAAAGCAGAGGCTTTAACCCACTGAGCCACCCAGGCACCCCAAGAATAAATTTTTAAAAATAAAGGAGAACATTGGTAAAGAAAATTTTTTAAAGCTTCTTTTTTTTTTTTTTTAATTTTAAGTACAGTCTTCTCCAACGTGGGACTTGAACTGCTGCTAACCCAGAGTCGAGAGTCACATGCTTTGCTGATTGAACCAGCTGGGCACCCTTGTTTTTAAAGGATATTATTTTGGGTATGGTATTTTAGGTTGTCAGGTTTTTTTCTTCCACTTTTTGTCTTCTCTTTTGCCTTGTTACCTACAAAAAAATCTGGAATTATCCTTATTTTTACATAATCTGTCTTCCCCTTGCCCTGTCCTGGCTACTTTTAAGTTTTTGTAGCAGTTCTAAGCAATTTAATTATGTCCCTTGGGATATAGTTTTCTTCATGTTCCTTGTGCTTGGGGTTTATTGAGATTCTTGGATTTGTAGGTTTATAATTTTCATTGTTTATTCTTTTTTGGTCATTATTTATTCATATGTTTTTTCTGTCCACTCCTATCACTCTTCGAGGGACTCCGGTTATCTGGATATTAGGCTGCTTAAAGTTGTTCCCCAGCTTTAGGGCGTCTGGGTAGCTCAGTCATTTAGGCATCAGCCTTTGGCTCAGGTCATAATTCCAGGGCCCTGGGATGTCTGCTCCCTCCCCCTGCTGCTCCCCCTGCCTGTGCACACATGCTCTCTCTCTCTCAAATAAATTAATAAAATCTTTAAAAAAAAAATTATTCTTTTAAAAAAAAGTCTCCCAGTCCCCTCGTGCTCTTCTTATTTATTCTTTCTGACTGTTTTGAGGTAATTTTTATTACTACATCTCCTGGTTCGTTAATCTTTTTTTTTCCTGTAATCACTAATCTGCTTTTAAAATCAGTGTATTTTAACTTCTTTATTGAGATTTTTTTTGCGTACCACACAATTCGCCTATTAAGTGTACAGCTTAATGGTTTCAGTGTATTCACAGAGTCGTACAGCTATCCCCACACTCTAAGATTAGAACATTTTCATCACCCCAAAAAGAAACCTCTGGGGCGCCTGCTTGGTTCAGGTGGTTGAGCATCTGCCTTCGGCTCAGGTCATGATCTCTGGGTCCTGGGACTGAGCCCTGCGTTGGGCTCTCTGCTCAGCAGGAAGTCTGCTTCTCCCTCTCCTTTCGCCCCTCCCTCATCCCCCTGCCACCCCCGCCCCGCTCATGCTTGCTCTCTCACTCTCAAATGAACAAATAAAAAAATCTTAAAAAAAAAAGGAAGGAAGGAAGGAAGGAAGAAACCTCTGACCCGTCAGCAGACATGATGCACTATGACCCTCTCTCCAGCTGTAGGCAGCCGCTGGTCCACTTCCTATTTCCATTGACTTGCCTGTTCTGGACTTTTCATGTAAATGGAATCACACAATAGATGGCCATTTGTGACAGACTTCCGTCACTTAGGTAAGGTTCATCTATGTTGTAATTCTTATCCGTACTTCATTCTTTTTTGTGACCATATAATACTTCGTTTACCAGATTCACGACATTTTGTTGATATATCAGTTGACGGACTTTTGGGTTGTTTCCACTTTTCAGCTGTAGGAATAATGCTGCGGTGAACACTGGTGTGCAGACTTTTGTGTAGGAATAATGTTTTCAGTTCTCTTGGATATATGCCTAGCAATGGAATTGGTGGGTCATATGATAACTCTGTGTTTAACTTTGTGAGGAACCGCCAAGCTTTTTTCCAAACTGATTGTACCATTTTCCATTCCCAGCAGCAGTGTGTAAAGATTCCCGTTTCTCTGCGGGCTCAACACTTCCTGTGTTTTTTGTGACTGATGTCTCTCTGCATCGATCACCTCTGTGGTACTCTCCTTTCACTGTACCTCTTCTCCATCTCCTCTGCTCACGAGCCGGCCTGGCTCTGCCTCAGTTCCCCCTGTGCACACCGTGTCTTAGAAACTCTCCCAAGACCATAAAGGAGGGCAGTTGGCGAGCTTACCTTGTTTGTTTCCTGTTCCTGCGGGATCACTGCCTTTGTTGTCCAATGTCCAGTGTCTTGAAAACCTGTCACATGTATTTTTGTCTGGGCCGTTGTTATTTCAGGTGGGAGGGTAAATCCGGCCCTGTTAACACCATCTTGGCCAGAAGTAGACCTCACAGCATTAAACATCAACAAATTGATACTTAATGTTGAACTGGAGAATGGATTACTAAATCATATATTTTTGCAATGGAGTTCTACACAGCAGTTAAATGAAGTAGGACTTCATACATTTACTTGGATAAATTTTTAAAACTAAAAAATGGGGGTGCCTGGGTGGCTCAGTGGGTTAAAGCCTCTGCTTTTGGCTCAGGTCATGTTCCCAGGGTCCTGGGATAGAGCCCCACGCCAGGCTCTCTGCTCAGCAGGGAGCCTCCTTCCCCCTCTCGTCCCACCCCCTCTCTGCCTGCTTCTCTGCCTATTTGTGATCTCTGTCAAATAAATAAAATCTTTAAAAAAATTTTAAAAATGAACATTGAAAGGCAAATGGTAAAGGACATGTACAAGAGCCTACTTTCTAAAAAGTACACAAACTATACCATATATTATTTAAAGACATTTATGCAGTAATCTTGTAACAGTATTCATGGAAATGATAACAAACCCATTAGAATAACGCCTTTCTCTGGGGGAGAGGAGGAGGTGGGGAATGGATTGGGGGTGTAGTTATCCAGGGTGCTTTGAATGTATCTCTAAGTGTTTAATTTCACTAAAAGTAAGTTAGGAAGCCACATATGTAACAAATGACCAGGGCCTAACTATGTGAAGAACTCTCAGAACTAAATAGTAAAAACAATCCAGTTAGAACACGGCCAGAAAACATGAACAGAGGGGTTTTCACAAAAGAGGATTTACAGATGGCAAATAAACACATAGAAGGATATTCAGCATCACTAGCCATTAGGGAAATGCAAATGAAAACTATGGTGAAATATCACTACACACCTCTCAGAATGGGTTAAATAAGAAATAATGACACCACCAAATGCCAGTGAGGATATGAAGAAACTGGACTTATCAAACATTGCTTATGGGATTATATAACGGGCCAGCTATGCTGGAAAACAGATGGATGGTTTCTTATAAAGCTAAACATTAATTTTCTATATTACTCAGTCACACTCTTATGCATTTATCCCAGAGAAATGAAAACGTATGTTTTTGCAGAAACTTGTATGTGAATGTTCATAGCAGCTTTGTCATGGCAAAAAAAAAACAAACAAAAAAAAAACCCCAAAACTAGAAACAACTCCGTTGTCCTTCAGCAGTGCAATAAGTAGGGTACATTCGGACCATGGGCTACTAGTTGGCAATAAGAAGGAACGGACTATTGGTACATGCAAAAATTTGGACGAATCTCAAGAGAATCTACTAAAAACCATTTTTTTAAAAAGCCAACCCCAGCAGTGCCTGGGTGGCTCAGTCAGTTAAGGGTCTCAGTCTTGGTTTCAGCTCAGGTCATGAACTGGGGGTCCTGGGATGGAACTGCGCATCAGGCTCCACACTCTGTGCGGGGTCTGCTTGGGATTCTCTCTCCCTCTCCTTCTGCCCCTCCTGCTTCAGTTCTTTCTCTCCTGTGTACCCGCTCTCTCAAATCTTTAAAAATAAAAAAAATTTTTTTTTTAAAGCCAGCCCCAATAAAAAATTTTTTTAAAGTAATCTACAGATCTTCCCCTATTTTACTGGGATAGGTTTGTCCTTACTTAGTTCTGTACAATATCACCACATTTGTAGGTGCATGTATCCTCCATAGTCAAGATAGAGAACAGTTCCATCACCTCAGTATCCCTCAGTGTTGCCCTTTTATAAACATATCCACCCTATCACTGCCCCCCGCCAACTACTTGCCAAACCCTGGTGATCACCAGTCTGTTTTCCATATCTAAAGGGTTATCCTTGGGGCACCTGGGTGGCTCAGTGGGTTAGGCCTCTGCCTTTGGCTCAGGTCATGATCTCTGGGTCCTGGAATCGAGCCCCGCATCGGGCTCTCTGCTCAGAGGGGAGCCTGCTTCCCTCCACTCTCTGCCTGCCTCTCTGCCTGCTTGTGATCTCTCTCTCTGTCAAATAAATAAAATCTTTAAAAAAAAAAAAAAGAGGGGGTTATCCTTTTTTTTTTTAAGATTTTATTTATTTATTTTGAGAGAGAGGGAGAGAACACAACGTGTGCCCAGGGTGGGGGAAGGTCAGAGCGAGAGAGAAACTTAAGCAAACTCCGAGCCAGACTCGGAGTTCAGTCTCATGACCCTTAGATCATGACCTGAATCAAAATCAAGAGTCATCCGACTCTTAACCAACTGAGCTTAACCAACTGAGCCACCCAGGTGCCTCAGGGGTTTGCCTTTTTTTTTTTTTTTTTAAGATTTTATTTATTTATTTGGCAGATAGAGACAGCGAGAGAGGGAACACAAACAGGGGGAGTGGAAGAGGGAGAAGCAGGCTTCCTGCTGAGCAGGGCTCAATCCCAGGACCTCAGGATCATGACCTGAGCCTTCGGCAGATGCTTAACCAACTGAGCCCCCCAGACATCCCAGATCTGTAGATTATATCAACGTTGATATCCTGGTCATGGTGTTGGGGGAGACTAGGTAAAGGGTACATGGAATCTTTCCTGCAAGATTTCTTGAAACTTCCTGTGACTCTACAATTACCTCAGAAAGTTAAATTAAGGGGCACCTGGGTGGCTCAGTAGGTTGGGGCCTCTGCCTTTGGCTCAGGTTATGATCTCAGGGTCCGGGGATCAAGCCCCGAGTCGGGTTCTCTGCTCAGCAGGGAGACTGCTTCCCGCTCTCTCTGCCTGCTTCTCTGCCTACTTGTGATCTCCGCCTGTCAAATAAATAAATAAAATCTTAATTTAAAAAAAAAATTTAAAAAATAAAGGAGAGGTGAAACGAAGAGAACGTGTAGTTTCTTTATGTGTACGGTGAAATTCTCCCTAACTCCATGTTGTGACCATTTGGAAGATGGGTCAGAGAGAGAGAAATCAGAAAAAATATTGGAAACAATAAGAATTGAAAGTATTTTTTGCTAACTTACTAATATTCATTTAAAAGTCTTTGGATTTGGGGAATCCAAATCCTGGAATATGACTTTTGATCCTTGAGGTTGTGAGTTTGAGCCCCACGTGGGGCGTAGAGGTTGCTAAAAAAAAAAAAAAAAAAAAAAAAGTCTTGGGGTGGCTGGGGGGCTCAGTGGGTTAAAGCCTCTGCCTTTGGCTCGGGTCGTGATCCCAGGGTCCTGGGATCGAGCCCCGCATCCGGCTCTTTGCTCGGCAGGGAACCTGCTTCCCTTCCTCCCTCTCTCTGCCTGCCTCTCTGCCTACTTGTGGTCTCTGTCTGTGAAATAAATAAATAAAACCTTTTTTTTTTTTTTTAATTAAAGTCTTTAGATTTTGAAGTTTTTTTTTATAAGATATATTTATTTCAGAGAGAAAGAAAGCATGTGTGAGCAGGGCTGGAGTGGCAGAGGGAGGGAGACAGACTTCCTGTTGAGTGGGGAACCTGATGGGGGGTGTGAGGTTCAATCCCAAGAACCCTGAGATCGTGACCTGAGCTGAAATCAAACGTTGGAGGCTTAACTGACTGGGGCATCCAGGTGCCCCGAAAAGTCTTAAGATTTTTGAAAAGTATTAGAATTTTTAAGAAGGGTATATATATTTTATATGTTTATATGAATATATATCTTACACAGACATATATATTATATATATAATATGTGTTAAGTACTTAAAAAACAAAAAACAAGCTCCACACCCAACATGCAGCTCGAATCCATGGCCTTGAAATCAGGAGTTGCATGCTCCTCCAACTGAACCAGCCAGGCATTCCGAAACAACTTATTTTTTATGTGTTAAATAACTAATCTTCGACAAAGCAGGAAAGAATATCCAATGGGGTGGGGGGGCGCCTGGGTGGCTCAGTGGTTTAAGCCTCTGTCTTTGGCTCAGGTCATGATCTCAGGGTCTTGGGATCGAGCCCCACATTGGGCTCTCTGCTCAACGGAAGCCTGCTTCCCCCTTTCTCTCTGCCTGCCTCTGCCTACTTCTGATTTCTCTCTGTCAAATAAATAAACAAAGTCTTAAAAAAAATACTTAAAAAAAAAAAAAAGAATATCCAATGGAAAAAAGACAGTCTCTTCAACAAATGGTGTTGGGAAAACTGGAAAGCCACATGCAGAAGAATGAAACTGAACCACTTTCTTACACCACATACAAAAATAAATTCAAAGTGGATGAAAGAACTAAATGTAAGACAGGAAACCATCAAAATCCTAGAGGAGAAAGCAGATGGCAACCTCTTTGACCTCAGCCACAGCAACTTCTTGCTAGACACATCTCCAGAGGCAAGGGAAACAAAAGCGAAAATGAATTACTGGGCCTTCATCAAGATGAAAAGCTCTTGCACAGCAAAGGAAACCGTCAACACAACTAAAAGACAGCCGACAGAACAGGAGAAGTTATTTGCAAATGACATGTCAGGCAAAGGGCTGGTATCCAAGATCTATAGAGAACTAATCAAACTCAACACGCAAAACACAAAAAATCCAATCAAGAAATGGGCAGAAGACATGAATAGACAGCTTTTCAAAGAAGACATCCAAAGGGCCAACAGACACATGAAAAGATGTTCAACATCACTCGGCATCAGGGAAATACAAATCAAAACCACGATGAGACCCCACCTCACACCAGTCAGAACAGCTAAAACAAGTCAGGAAATGACAGATGCTGGCGAGGATGCGGAGAAAGGGGAACCAACCCTCCTATGGTGTTGTGGGAATGCAAGCTGGTGCAGCCGCTCTGGAAAACAGCATGGAAGTTCCTCAAAAAATTCAAAATAGAACTACCCTACGACCCAGCAATCGCACTACTAGGGACTTATCCACAGGATACAAATGTAGTGATCCGAAGGGGCATGTGCCACCCCAGTGTTGACAGCAGCAGCGTCCACAGTAGCCAGACTATGGCCCAGATGCCCCATCGACAGATGAACAGTTAAAGAAGATGTGGCATATGTATGCGATGGAATGCTATGCAGCCGTCAGAAAGAATTAAATCTTGCCATTTGCAAAGCACCTGGGTGGCTCCGTCATTAAGTGTCTGCCTTTGGCTCAGGATTTGCAGTGATGTGGATGGAACTAGAGTACATCATGCTGAGCGAAATAAGTCAGTCAGAGAAAGACAAATACCATAGGATTTCACTCATATATGGGGTTTAAGAAACAAAACAGATGAACATGGGGAAGGGAAGAGAAAATAAGATAAAAACAGAGAGGGAGTCAAACCATAAGAGACTCTTAACTATAGGGAATAAACTGAGGGCTGTTAGAGGGAAGGTTAGGGGGATGGCTTGGGTGGGGGTGGGCGTTAAGGAGGCACTTGTGGCGAGCTCTGGGTGTGGTAGGTAAGTGATGGATCACTCATTCTACTCCTGACACCAATATTCACTGTATGTTAAGTAGAATTTAAAACCTTTTTAAAAGGAATACTGCTTCGCTTTTACATAACTATAGGCTTAAATTTCATCATTTTTGAAAATTGGTGGGGAGGGTTTTTGTTCTGATTCGTTTCGTTTTTGAGTAGGCTTGACACCCGGCTCCGACTTACAGCTCCAAGATCCAGAGTCCCATGCTCTGCTGACCAGGCCAGCCAGGTGCCCTGAAAATTGGGGCTTTGTAACTTAACTGACAATTAACATGTTTCTGTTCATTCTCTGACGTGGTTAGTTGGGAAGGCAAAGGGGAGAGGAGCGTCGTACGTCGGCTGGCGAACAGCGGTCACTCAGCAGATGTTTGTTTGGTTCTGCACCCGTCCACCTCTGCTCTCTCAGGGTCCTCTGAGTCTTCGCTGCAGACCTGGGTTTTGGTTTGGGGCTAACAGTAAGATGCAAGCTTGACAAGCGTGAGGCTGGCGCTGTGACCACCTGGCCATTCTTATTTTTCACAGGGGCAGCAGCAGATTGAAGCTGGGCATTTTTCGGCTGTAATTGTTCGACATAAGCGTTGGGACTCTGCTTTAGATTGCTGACAGGTCCTGTTTTCCTGGTTTTTCCTCCAGCTCTCTGTCCATTTCTTCGTTTCCTCCAACCTTTAAATGTAGGTACTGCCCAGGGATCTATGCTGGACCCTCTTTTCTTGTGACTCCGTATTTTTGGGGGGCAGCGTTGCTCACCGCCCTTCCATTACTTCCATTACCTCCTCTGCCTGTTCAAGTATCTGTCTCCAGCCCTGGCCTGAGCACTGGCTCTTTGGTTTGCGTGCTGCGTGCCCTGTTCATTGGACGCGTCCACCTTGGTGTCATGTTGGCACTTCTGACAGTTTTCCATGAAGATATTTTCAGTGTAGGTAACAGATAACCTAGCTCCAACTGGCTTACACATTAAGGGAGTTTATTGGCCTGTGTAACTGGAATCCAGGAACTAGCTCTGGGGCAGTTTGAGGTGTGGCCCAGCTACGGGATTACCTCCCATCTCTGTGTGGCCGGTGCAGCGTCTGCTCTGTCTGCAGGCGACCTGCCTTCCCTCATGGTCTCAAGACGGCTGCCAGCAGCAACACGCCAGGACTGCATATTTCCACATTCATATTCAGAGGAAGAGAATATAGGACTGGGCAGGACCTGGTGGCTGAGACTTAAGTCAGGAAATGTCAGGGATGATTCCCAGGCTTCTGCTTTTGTCTGTGGATGGATTCAGCCCTCTTCATTGAAGTGTAAGAAAAGCTGGCTGTAAGAAGGCAGGGAAGATGGGTTCGTGTGAACACCCCAGTTCTTATTTTAGTTACATGCACATCTCCTGTCAGAATGAAATTGTTAGCAGTGACCTAGGGGCTCCTGGGTGGCTCAGTCATTGGGTGTCTGTCTTCAATTCAGGTCATGATCCCAGGATCCTGGGATCGAGCCCCAGTCAGGCTCCCTGCTCAGTGGGAGGCCTGCTTCTCCCTCTCCCTCTGCCTCTGTTTGTGTTCCCTCTCTCGCTGTCTTTCTGTCAAATAAATAAATAAAATCTTGAAAAAAGGAAAGAAAAAGAGACAGCGACCTAATCTTTTTTCCCCTTTATTCCTGTCCGCTAACCATGAGCTGGATGCATAGTATTCTTGGTGTTTGGGCGGGGCGGGGGAGGTGGGTATGCGCATTCACGGGTACCCAGCACCGCTTCCCACAGTTGGCCAGCTCTGGTCCGTCGATCTGTGTGACAGATTTTTGAAGTGCGTTAGTCCTGCGTAGCAATCCCAGATTTACTGTCTGACGCTTTATAGCCTTGGGATACTGGACTGAACATTTTCCCAACTGTGAAGTTAGGGATAATACCACCTAGTAACTTGTCGAGATTTAAATGGGAGCACGTGAGAAGTGCCTAGCAGTGTGTTTGGCTTTTAAAGATTAGTGATTATCATTAGCAGCCCATAAGAAACCAAAAAAGGCTGGCTAGGCATTAAAAGGCAAAACACAGGGCACCTGGGTGGCTCAGTCCATTAAGCATCTGCCTTTGGCTCGGGTCATGATCCCAGGGGAGGGGCCCAGCCCAGCCCCACCCCCACCCCCCCCCCCACACACACACACATCAGGCTGCCCGCTCAGCTCTCCCTTCCCCAGCTTATGCTCTCTAATGTACACTCGCTCTCTCTTGAGCGCTCTCTCTCTCAAATAAATAATCTTTAAAAGGCAAAATTAACATTTATCTTAGAGAATTTTTTGAAAATTTTATTTTAAGGGGGCTCCACACCAAATGTGGGGCTTGAACTCACGACCTTGAGATTGATTAAGTAGCACACGCTCTACTGACTGAGTCAGCCTGGCTCCCCTATTTTGCAGAATTTTTGTTTTGTTTTTTTAGAGAGGAATTTGTATGTGATAAATTTACATTGAATATTCTTTTCATTGAATATTTTTTTAAGGTTTTTGTTTTTGTTTTTTGTTTTTTAAATTTATTTATTTGACAGAGATCGCAAGTAGACAGAGAGGCAGGCAGAGAGAGGAGGAAGCAGGCTCCCCGCTGAGCAGAGAGCCCGATGCGGGACTCGATCCCAGGATTCTGGGATCATGACCTGAGCCGAAGGCAGAGGCTTTAACCCACTGAGCCACCCAGGCGCCCCTTTTTAAGGTTTTATTTATTTATTTGACAGAGAGCACACAAGTAGGCAGAGCAGCAGGCAGAGGGAGAGGAGGAAGCAGGACCCCTGCTGACCAGAGAGCCGATCCGGGGATGTGGGGTGCAATCCCAGGACCCTGGGATCATGACCTGAGCTGAAGGCAGATTCTTAACTGACTGAGTCACCCAGGCGCCCCTCAGTGACTCTTTTTTTTAATGTAAATATACAGAGTTGTGCAGCTGTTGCCACAATCCAGTTTTAGAATATTTCTATCACCCAAAAAGACCTCTAGTGCCATTTTTTTTCCTTTTTTCTTTCTTTCACCTTTTGTTTTTTTGTTTTCTTGGTTTTTTGGTTTTTTTGAGAGAGAGAGAATCTTAAACAGGCTTCTCACCCAGCACAGAGCCCAGTGCAGGGGTTCAGTCTCATGACCCTGAGATCATGACCTGAGCCCAAATCAAGAGTTGGACGTGTAAAATGACTGAGCCACCCAGGCGCCCCTCTCTCATGCCTTTTTTTTTTTTAAGATTTTATTTATTTATTTGACAGATAGTACAAGTTTGCAGAGCAGAAGGCAGAGGGAGAGGGAAGGAGAAGCAGACTCCCTGCTGAGCAGGGAGCCCAATTCGGGGCTCCATCCCAGGACCCTGAGGTCATGACCCGAGCCGAAGGCAGAGGCTTAACCAACTGAGCCACCCAGGCAACCCTCTCATGACATTTTTAATTTATCTCAGTTACAGATTTTTTTCTTATTGTGGCAAAATATAACAATTTCTTTTTTTTTACCTTTTTTTTCCTCCAAAATTTGTCAATTTCACCATTTTTAACTGTACAGTTTCAGTGGCCTTAGGTATATTCACAGTGTTGTGAAACTATCACCACTGTCCATTTTAAGGACTATTTTTTTGTTTTTTAAGATTTTACTTATTTATTTGAAAGAGCATGAACAGGGGCAGAGGGAAAAGCAGCTTCCCCTGCTGAGCAAGGAGCCAGATGTAGGATTCGATCCCAGGACCCCTGGGATCCTGACCTGAGCCAAAGGCAGGCGCTTGACTGAGCCACACCCAGGCACCACCAAGAACTTTTTCTTCATCCCAGAGATTCTGTTCCCATTAAATAATAGTTCCTCACAGTCCTGTCTCCACTTGTAGTCCCAGGTAGCCACTAATCTACTTTCTATCTTTGTTAATTTGCCTATTCTAGGTACCTCATGTTAGTGGAAATACTTGTCCTTCTGCGTGTGACTTACCTCACTTTGCATGATATTTTCAAGATTCATCCATGTTTTATTGGATTTTGAGGCAGAATGGCTAGATCAGTAAAGAACGGGCAAGGAAAGTTTGATCAGCATTTTCAAGGCATCTCTTGGGAAAGATTACTTACCTTAGACATTCAAATATCTATTTGTGGTTTCTCCCATCTTCTAGTGTATCTGTGTATTTTGCTGGAGTATAATATGGGGGGGGTGTCTTTGAGCAGTGTTCAACTGTTTGTATAACCATCTCAGAAGCCGGGATGATAATGGGGTCCCAGACTCCATTCACTCTAGGTTATCGAAGTTTTGTTCCTTTGTTACATATTTTCAGTGCTTATGAATTTGCCTCAAAACTTGGAACTCTGTGCCATATTAATTTGCATTTGTGTATCTTGCTTTGTACTTTTCTGGAGTATTTTTTGCATCTAGGTGTATGATCAGTTAAATAACAGACTTTTCTCACCTGCAGCTTCCCATGGGATTCTCAGTGGTCCTCTCAATATGAGATGTTTTGTTTTGTTTTTTTAAAGATTTTATTATTTATTTGAGAAGGAGGGAGGGAGAGGGAGAAGCAGACTCTCTGCTGAGCAGAGAACCTGATTGGGACTCGATCCCAGGATCCTGGGATCATGACCTGAGCCAAAGGCAGAGGCTTTCACCCACCGTTTGACCCAGGTGCCCCTCAGTATGAGGTGTTGGTCACCTTCCCTGGAACACTGGGGAGTTACTGGGGAGTTGGGGTTTAACTTTTGATGTTCTGTAGCATTCAGCATTCCAGTTTCCACTTTGTGGGCATTTTTCAGAAGTCAGCCACTTCAGAAATAACATATATCAAAATTACCAGATCCTTAGGGGGACCTGTAGCTAAAGACTCTGTGTTCTGTCGTCTGTCTCCTGTCTGAAGCTGTTGAAATGAATCGAGGATACAGAGAAGTTGGAAGCTCACGTGCTGCTGGTGGTGACATAAGATGGCCCGGCCTCTTTGGAAAGCAGCCAGGGCTGAACGAAGAGCTACCGTGCAGCCAGCAGTTCCCTCTGGGGCCTTTACCCAAGAGAACTGAAAACCTGTTCACGTAAAAACGTGTGCACAGAAATTCATAGCAGCATTGTTCATAACAGCAAAACGTAGGGGAAAAAAACAAATGTCCATCAGTTGATAAATGGATAAACAAAATACACGAACACAAATGGAATATTATTTGGACATGAAAAGGCAGACGCACTGACACAGGCTGCAGACAGGAATGATGCCCATTGACAGAAGCTAGTCACAAAAGAAACACATAGGATTCCAGTTATGTGAAAAGTCCAGGGGTGCCTGCGTGACTCAGTCAGTTAAGCATCCGGTTCTCGATTCCCGCTCAGGTCAGGATTTCTCAGGGTCATGAGATCAAGCCCTATGTCTTGCTGTGTGCTGGGCATGGAATCTGCTTAACGATTCTCACCCTGCCCCTCCCCCATCTTGTGCACACTTGCTCTCTGTCTCTCTCTCTCCCTCTTTCTCAAAAAAGAAAAAAAAGGAAAAAGAATAAAAGTCCAAATTAACAAATGTAGAGTCAGAAAGTAAATTGGTTGAGGACAGATGGGGGCAGAGAGACTGCTAATGGGTATGGTTTTTTTAGGGGGTAGATGATAAAAATGTTCTAGTATTGATTGTGGTGATGGTTACACAGCTCTGTGAATATAGTAAAAACCACTGAAATGTGCACTTTATTTTTTTTTTAACATTTATTTATTTGAGAGAGCACCCATACATGAGACGTATCCTGAAGCAGAGCCAGACACGGGGCTCCATTCAGGACCCTGATATCAGACCTGAGCCAAAATCAAAAGCCAACCACTTAACCAGCAGAGGCACCCAACATCCCAAAGTGTGCGCTTTCAATAGGTAGATTCAGGGCACCTGGATGGCTCCGTTGGTTAAGCAACTGCCTTTTGCTGAGTGCGTGATCCTGGAGTCCTCGGATCCCGGAGCCCCGAGTCAGGCTCCCTGCTCAGTGGGAGCCCTGCTTCTCCCTCTGCCTCTCCCTCTGCTCCTCCCTACCACCTCCCCACTTGTGCTCACTCTCTCTCAAATAAATAGATAAAATCTTTTTTAAAAAAAGATAACAATTTTTAAAAATGACTAACATAACATAATAAAAGAAAGAAAAGAAGTAACATTACCCAAAAATTCAGAGATCTGGCTTCTGACTTCTTTTTCTGATCTCCAAAATGTCTGTTTCCTTTTGTTGGTTGTTTTTGTTTTTGTTTTTTTGGTCATACTCAGGAAAGGATTAAATAGCTGTTATTTTACTCCTCACTACAAGAAGGAAGCTGCCACAAGCATAAACATATTTTTCTTTGCAAGAGCACAGTTAGCATTGTTGGTCTTCTCTGTCTTGCTACTCGAGTCTGTGAATTATTGGGTCTGAGCTCATGTTTTAGGTCTAGAAGTCATAACCCTAGGGTATAGAAATTAAATTCTGTTGAGCATCTTCTAAGTACCCACTTTTAAAGATAAAACTGAGATTTAGGGAGGTAAAGTAACTTATAAGACCTTATAAAAGTAATTAGCAGTTTGAACCTGTGTTTCCATGACTCAAAAAACTTTCTTTCCAGTGTCTCATTGCTATTTCCTACCAGGAAAACAGCCCTGGATTTAAAAGTATGGAAAAGATTCTGCGTTTAGATTTTGTTAGCATAAAAAAAAGTGAGAAGGAAAATGATAATTTTCTTCCTTTAGTAATTTCGTTGCATAAGTAGAGAAAGTATTACCTCTTCTCAGCCTAAACACCTGAGTCTTTCATAAAAGCCAAGTATCTTTTTTGTTCTAAGTAGGCTCTGTGCCCAGTGGGCTTGAACTCACAACCCCAAGATCAAGAGTCTCCTGGTCCAACAGATGAGCCGGCCGGGCGCCCCTAAAGCCACGTGTCTTAAGATACCGAATCTGTATCTGCGTAGACTTGCTGCATCCAGCAACTGTGGCTTCCCGTGAAGTGCTCTTGGTTCACTTCGGCTTCTCGTCCTTCCTAAGAGAGGCCTGGGTGACTGGACGAACTTCTCCGTGCATAAGAGTCTTTTCCAGGAAAAGGATTTGGTTTGATAGTTAAAACCAGCATATCTAGGACACCTGGGTGGCCCACTCGATTAAGCGTTTGCCTTCGGCTCAGGTCATGATCCCAGGGTCCTGGGATGGAGTCACACATCGGGCTCCCTGCTCAACGGCGAATCGCTTCTCCCTCTCCCTATGCCCCTCCCCCTGCTTGTGCTTGCTCAGTCTCTGAAAAATAAATAAAATCTTTAAAAAAAAAAAAAAAAACAATGCATCTGACTTTGAGCATACAGGCACAAAAAGCCTGTCCCAAAAGAATGTTTATTCTGAGAGAGGTAGGGTTTTAATGGACCATCCAGTTGCGTGTAGTGGTGATATAGTCAGGACTTTGATGACTAGAAAGTAGTTGAGGTTTACTTTTCACTGCTGAAGTTGGGTGGAGAAATCTCCTTTAGTTATAGGTGTTCTGGGAAGATAGAAGGTAGAAGGTTAGTTCAGTGACTGTTGAACTTCCATGTATCTGATTCTTTTTTTTTTTTTAGACTTTTTTTTTTTTTTAAGATTTTATTTATTTGAGAAAGAGAGACATAGTGACAGAGATAGGGAGAGAGAGCACAAGCAGAGAGGAGAGGGAGATACAGGCTCCCACTGAGCAGGGAGCCTGACGTGGGGCTCGATCCCAGGATCCCGGTTCATGACCTGAGCCGAAGGCAGTCGCCCAATCAACTGAGCCACCCAAGCTCCCCTCTTTTTTTTTAAGTAAGCTCTGCACTTAATGTGGGGCTTGAGCTCACAACCCTGAGATCAAGAGTCGCATGCTCCACCAGCTGAGCCGACCAGGTGCCCCATGATTCTTCTGAGTACCCCTGCCACCCACCCTCATTCCTTCCAGACTGCCGAAGAGGCTCTGTTCTCATCTCACTCATGTTTTCCTTCCGTAGGATGGACAGAATGACAGAAGATGCCCTTCGCCTCAACCTGCTGAAGCGGAGCTTGGACCCGGCGGACGAGCGAGACGACGTCCTGGCTAAGCGACTCAAAATGGAGGGGCACGAGGCCATGGAACGCCTGAAGATGCTGGCGCTGCTGAAACGGAAGGACCTGGCGAATCTGGAGGTGCCGCACGAGTTGCCCACCAAGCAGGATGGCGGTGGCGTCAAGGGCTACGAAGAGAAGCTCAATGGGAACCTCAGGCCTCACGGAGACGGCAGGGCGGCCGGAAGGCCCGGCAAAGAGAACATCAGCGACGAGCCGGTGGATATGAGCGCGAGGCGGAGGTACGGCGCTCCTCCGCCGCCTCCTGCGGGGGCACCTCCTCTGGGCTGCGCCGTGCGGCTGGGATGCATTCCAGTGAGAGGAGGTGCTTCTTGGAAGAAGACAGGCGTGTGCCCTTTGGCCTGACCAGGAATCCCTCTCATTTCCCAGTGGAGCTCGGTGCCTCCTGTCTCTGCTTAGCGCACGGAGAGTCCGCAGTCAGCACCCTTAGGAGAAAGGTCATTTCAGGATGAACGAGGCACCGTAGAGCTGGCAGGGAGGTGATGCGGGCTCCGCTCCCATCGTAGGGCAGTTGTAGAGGGCGGCAGGCGTTCCTTCAGGTCACCCTGGCGGTCGTCCAGTGTGCTGTGGCGGAGTCCCCGCTTCCGTTACATCCGAAAGCAGGGGCCCAGCTCCTTTGTGCGAACAAGGAGGTGGTCTTCGCGTGCTGGTTCTCTGCCTTCCTGCTTTGCTTGTGCCACTCTCGTCAGCCTCCACGTACATGTGAACATTCGTATGTTGTGCACATACACGTGTGTGTACTCTCACACGTACACGGTTTCTCAGGACTTTTTTCTGGTGTCTGTCAAGGCTGAGTACTTGAAACAGTGGCGCTCGTACACGGAGGAGGTACTGGCTGACGGGACAACTTCTGGGACAGTGAGTCACAGTGTAGACAACCTTAGCTTTAAGAACATTGTTTATTAATAGTTCACATATAGCTGATAGGGCGTGAGAATGATTCTGTAGCGTCCACTTCAGCTGAATTTGTCTTACGACTGAAGAAGAGCGAAAGGAACAGTCAGAGCCTTTTTTTTTTCTTTTTAAGATTTTATTTATTTTTTTAACAGAGAGCGATCACAAGCAGGCAGAGAGATAGGCAGAGCGGGGGAAGCAGGCTCCCCACTGAGCAGAGAGCCCGATGCGGGGCGCGATCCCAGGACCCTGAGACAATGACCTGAGCTGAAGGCAGAGGCTTAACCCACTGAGTCACCAGGCGCCCCCAGTTAGAGCCTTACCTGGGATTCTTTCTCTAGCTTTTAACGTTTACTTACTGTTAATGTCCCAAGTTTTTTGTGTTTGTTTTTGTTTTTAAGATTTTATTAGCACAAGCAGGGTGAGGGGCAGAAGGAGAAGCAGACTCCCTGCTGAGCAAAGAGCTTGATTCAGGGCTCCATCCCAGGACCCTGAGATCATGACCTGAGCCGAAGGCAGCTGCTTCACCAACTGAGCCACCCAGGTACCCCACACACAATTATTTTTTTAAAACACACCCAATGAGGGGCGCCAGGGTGGCTCAGTGGGGTTAAAGCCTCTGCCTTCAGCTCGGGTCATGATCTCAGGGTCCTGGGATCGAGCCCCACGTCGGGCTCTCTGCTCAGCGGGGAGCCTGCTTCCTCCTCCCTCTCTGCCTCCCTCTCTGCCTGCTTGTGATCTCTCTCTCTGTGTCAAATAAATAAAATCTTTAAAAAAAAAAAAACAAAAAAACAATGATGGGACATTATTCTTGGTAGTAGCATTTAAAATCCTTAGGAAACTTTACATAAATTCCCTGTTGGTCATAAATGAGAAAAGTCCTTGGGTAGCTTGGAAGCTATATGTAGTATCAGCAGAATATGATGAAAATAGATTAATTCTGAGATCCTTGGGGAAAAAAGAAAGCTGATGAATGTGATCGGAGCCCTGAGCAGCCCACGTGCCCATAACCACCCTCGCCATCTGGAGCAGTTACTGACCCTACTTGACGAGGGAGGAGAAAGAGGACAAATGTTGGACGGATTCCTCAGATCCCAAGTTGGCCCCGAAAATGCATTTTTCACAGAAACATTGTTACACATTTGATGAGATCTCAGTACTAGTGTCATTGGTATCATAGTAAATAAATTTTAAAAATTCTGCTTTGAAAAGTCAGACTGCCCTGAGAGCCCTACTGTTGCATTTAATTTTATTTTAGAGGAATGAACTTTTGAACTTGATCCTTTGGAAACTGGGAACTGTTTTTAATGGTCTCCAGGAAAACAGGGTTGATGTAAACTACGTAGATCCCTATTCTGCATGGGAAGGTAGGCCCCACTGGCCCCTGCCGCTCTTCTCCCCTTTCACAGACCCACTGACAGTTATTTCCGCTTAGCCCCAAGCTTTTTATAAGAATAAGTTGTTCAGCAGAGAGAACAGCAGTGTCTTTGATCTGGATGAAAGAAGACAATTTAAAAGCAGAGTGAAGGGCCCGGACATCCATGATAGCCACATCATAATTGCCTAAATCTTTTTTTTTTTTCCATCAGTTGGGCGGGTTACAACGTATATGAAATAAGGTGTGTGTGAAACCAGTGTTTGCTTATATTTTGGAATGCTAGAGAAACATGGCAGTTTTCATTCTGTTTAGTTGTTTTTACAACTGGAATAAGGATTAGAAGTTACAAAGCTTTGGGGGCACCTGGGTGGCTCAGTGGGTTAAGCCTCTGCCTTCAGCTAAGGTCATGATCTCGGGATCCTCGGATCGGGCTCCTGGAATCTGGCCCCACATCGGGCTCTCTGCCCAGCAGGGAGCCTGCTTCCCCGCCTCTCTCTCTCTGTCTGCCTCTCTGCCTACTTGTGATCTCTGTCAAATAAATAAATAAAATCTTTTTAAAAATACTAATCAAGTAAAAAAAAAAAAACCTCTAAAATACAAAACAAAACTGTCTATTAAGAAAAAAAAAAAAGTTGTTACATAGCTCCTAAGGGAATCTGGCAGTCTGGGTCATAAGTGAGGTCAGTAACAAAACAGACTTTTTGTGATCTCTCTCCGACAGGTAAAGTTTCGTACTTAAGAACACCAAATAATGTAAATCATATATATATTTGGGGAAGTAGCAAAATATTTTCTTTCCGCAGAAAGCTTAATTAATGAGACCAGAATCTGAAGTCAGATGCAAAAAAAAAAAAAAAATTGAAGAATGAACCAAAACTTGACTTGGGTATTGCCTTACCTGTGCTATTATCTATTGTGGGTCTGATTTATATCCAGGAATAAAATATCATTTATTTTATTAGGGTTTATTAGGGTTGTTCTCAGATCCAGCTTCTTGATAAATGCTACTCATTCACAGTCTCCATCCAGGAGTGTCTCTGCCTGTCTTGTTGCTGGACAGTCCCGTCAGCAGTGGGTGGCATTCGTTTGAGAAAGGAGGAGTTCTTAGAGACGCTATTGATGTGTGTATCCAGCCAGGACCAGAATGGAGGTAGCTTCAGACTGTTGATGTAAATAAACATTGGGAAGTCATGTAGAATTGG
Source organism: Lontra canadensis (assembly GCF_010015895.1). Taxonomy (NCBI): domain Eukaryota; kingdom Metazoa; phylum Chordata; class Mammalia; order Carnivora; family Mustelidae; genus Lontra; species Lontra canadensis. The sequence goes on along the minus strand of NW_022631154.1, from coordinate 285,137 downwards.
AAATCCACCAGAGCTCAAAATTAGTCACCTGTGTTAGTGTTAGGGATGGAAGGCAGGGATGAAGGAACACAGAAATGAAAAATGAAGTCACCAGAAAATAAAATCAAACACCGTAAGGCCTGACCATTATTCCAGCAACTTGGGGTCAGAGAAAGACAGGCTCTTCTCTAGTGCCTTCTTTTTCTGTAACCTCACATCCTCGGCTTGCCGTCTGTGACCAGCAGTTATAGAGCAGTCCAGACAGATGTAATAGTTCCCAGCACACTCATACACGTCACTCTGTCCCTCTGTTTTCTCAGCTAAATTTGGTTGCTTTCACTAACTCTGTTTTACCCTGTTGAGAAAGTGGATGCTTACTCCGTCTAGCCAGGGTGCCCTGTTCAAAAGGCATCTACGGCCCAGCGGCTGGGAGAAGAGACCCAGAGAAATGGGAGAAAGGCTCTCAGCACTAAAGATCTGTGGGTTTACGGGTTCGAGTTTCATGTTTAAGTAACAGCTGCACGTTACTTTAGATCCGTGTGTTCCTAGCTACACTGAAGGTCTCGAGGAAGAAGGTTCTGGGAGGGTATCTTTGAGAAATCAGAGAGTTAGAAGATGTGGTCATTGATTTGGGGGCCTGAGGCAATTAGAATCTTCAGAATTCAGTGCAGTTTTTTGGTTGGTTGGTTGGTTGGTTGGTTTTTTAAATCAGAAAAGCAAGTAGGATGCTTTTATAGCTAGCCCCAAAAGACCAAAACTACAATTGTCTAATAAATAAGATTGGGAATACAGGGACCCAGTGTGGAGAATTTAGATTTCAGAGTCCTTTCTAGAGGGTTTCTTGCTGAGGGAAGATGCTAAGTAGAACTCTGGCAAGTAGATGCAAGTCCTGTATGTCTAGTTTCGGGGTTTTAGTCCCTCCAGAAGGCTGTAGACTTGGCCCTATCTGTTCCCTCAAGCAGCTGATAGCAGTATCTTCTTTTGCCTTAACTCGTGACAGAACAGACTGCCCTTAGGGTTGTCATAGAACCTCCTCTTTCGTAAACCCGCAGGTGGCCGGGACCATGTTGTTGTGGGCGTAATGAGCTTAGGGTCCTCGTTAGCAGTGCAGCATCTGTCCCGGAGCTCAGCTGCCTTTGCCCTTCTCCCTGCATGCTGTTTCCTTCCTGAGCCTCTGCATAACTAGTAAGACAACCCAAAGGAGAGTGAGGTATAGGGGAAACATTTAGAATTTCTATTCAAATCAGTGTGATAAGAACACTCCTCTCTTGTCCCCATTTCTGAAGCCAGTGTCTGTGTGTGTGTGTCGTCCCCACACAGGGAATTCAGATGGAAGATCCCGAGGCTGAGGCTTCACCACCACTACTATCTTGGTATTTTCTTCGTCCTAGGACTTGAATACCCTGGGTGAATTGGAACAGACTTAAGTTCCCTTGAATCTCTTTGTTTAGTGTAGAAACAAATTTTAACTTTTCTATGAACTTTCACTGTTGGAATACTTGGATTTTTCTTTTTCTTGTCTAGTGAGCCAGACCGAGGAAGGCTGACTCCCTCCCCAGACATCATTGTTTTATCTGATAATGAGGCTTCCAGTCCCCGTTCCAGCTCCCGAATGGAAGAAAGACTCAAAGCAGCCAACCTAGAGATGTTTAAGGTAAAAAAGAGAGAAAAGGGAAAACAATTTCTTTCTTCATTTTTTGCTCCTCCTATGTAAGAGTCCCAGTTCTGTGTTTTTATGGTTTACCTTTTTAATCTAAATAATTACGCATTGATGAAATTTTTTTTCCCATTGATGAAACTTTTCATAAGTGATTCTCAACCTCAAGGGCGTGCCCTTTAATTATTTAATTTTTAAAATTTTTTTAAGATTTTATTTTATGTTTTTTAAAGATTTATGTATTTTTATTTGAGAGAAGACAAGCTGGGGAAGAAGCAGAGGGAAAGGGAGACTCTCACAGAGACTCCCCACTGGGTGAGCCCAGTGTGGGGCTCGGTCCCATGACCCGAGCTGAAATCAAGAGTCGGACACTCAAGCAACAGAGCCCCCCAGATGCCCTGAAAGAATTTTTTTTTTTTTTTTTTTTTAATGTGGCAGAGGGAGAGAGCACAAGCAGGGGAAGAGGGAGAGGGAGAAGCAGGCTCCTCCTTGCCGAGCAGAGAGCCCGATGCGGGGCTCGATCCCAGAACCCCGGAATCATGACCTGAGCCGAAGGCAGAGGCTTTAACCCACTGAGCCACCCAGGCGCCCCTGAAGATACTATTTTTTTTTTTTTAAACTTTATTTATTTATTTGAGAGAGAGTATGAGCGAGGAGAAGGTCAGAGAGAGAAGCAGACTCCCCATGGAGCTGGGAGCCCGATGCGGGACTCGATCCTGGGACTCCAGGATCATGACCTGAGCTGAAAGCAGTCGCTTAACCAACAGAGCCACCCAGGCGCCCTGAAGATACTATTTTTAAGTAACCTCTACACCCAACATGGGACTCTAACCTACAACCCCAAGATCAAGAGTCATGCGCTCCACCTACTTACTGAGCTAGCCACGTGCCCCAAGGGCATGCCCTTTTACAGGGAATTATTAGAACCAAGTGAAGAATACAGTTTGACAAAGCATATTCAGTGTAACTTACCTTTGGAAGATATGAAAACAAAACTTCATTTGTCACATAAACTCTAGGCTAGAACCGCCCTATCCTGGTTCTCATAATATGAAGGGATTCCTAAGTTTTTATGTATATCTAGAAGAAGCTTGGCTCTAAAAGATCCAGAAACATTATTTTAAAGGAAGCAGTGTCTCCCTGTGGCCATTCTTCTGTTTTGCCAGAAATCTGGTTGATTGCAATTTATATGTGGTCTCTTCTTTGATTCTGTAAGCACTTTTTGAGCACCTGCTGAGTACCAAGCCCTGTGCTGGGCTCCGGGACAGAAAGACACCAGTCCCGGTGCTGCTTCTGCTTGGTCGGGAGATGATTCCAGCCCAGGAGGAAGCCTCATCTTGCAGGAGGGGACTCTGGGCGCCTGCTCCCCTCACTCACCGCCTCCTGTCTCCTCAGGGGAAAGGCATGGAGGAACGGCAGCAGCTCATCAAGCAGCTGAGAGATGAGCTGCGGTTGGAGGAAGCTCGGCTGGTGCTGTTAAAGAAACTGAGGCAGAGCCAGCTACAGAAAGAGAACGTGGTGCAGAAGGTATTATGCCCTAGAAATGCATGTCTGGGTTTGAGAATGGACTTCCCAGGTAGGTTCCATTGGATGGCCCGTTCTTCTCTGGTCCCATGGGTTTTCGTTTCTTTTTTTTTTTTTTTTTTTTAAAAGATTTTATTTATTTATTTGTCAGAGAGAGAGAGGAAGAGAGAGCAAGCACAGGCAGACAGAATGGCAGGCAGAAGCAGAGGGAGAAGCAGGCTCCCTGCCGAGCAAGGAGCCTGATGTGGGACTGGATCCCAGGATGCTGGGATCATGACCCGAGCCAAAGGCAGCTGCTCAACCAACTGAGCCACCCAGGCATCCCTGGGTTTTCGTTTCTAAGAATAGTGGTGGTTTCTGTTTTTGTTTCATCTTAGGCTTTTTTTTTTTTTTTTAAGATTTTATTTATTTATTTGACAGAGAGGTCACAAGTAGGCAGAGAGGCAGGCAGAGAGAGCGGGAAGCAGGCTCCCCGCTGACCAGAGAGCCCGATGCGGGGCTCGATCCCAGGACCCTGAGACCATGACCTGAGCCGAAGGCAGCGGCTTAACACACTGAGCCACCCAGGCGCCCATCTTTATCTTAGGCTTTAATCAAGAAAACCTTGATTCCATTTTTCTCATTTTTCCTTCTGGTCAACAGAGGCTTCACCCCAACAAGGAATTTTAAAAGTCTGGGAGTGTGCCAGATTTGTACTCCGTCTCTGGTCTTTTCTCCCCCTCAGACCCCAGTCGTGCAGAATGCAGCGTCCATTGTTCAGCCGTCTCCTGCCCACGGGGGACAGCAGGGCCTGTCCAAGCTTCCCTCCCGGCCTGGGGCCCAAGGGGTTGAACCGCAGAGTCTGAGAACATTACAGGTATGTGACCCACCTTGGGGTCTTGGTGTCGGAGAGCCCTTTGTCTCCCATCTCTGGTTTGGGACTTTGGTGTCGATTATAGAAGAACCTGGCTGGGCTAGGGGTGCTGTCACCCACGGTCCTGGGTCCCCCTGGCATGACTTGCTGTGTGGTGCTAGGTGGCATAGTAGGGTGATAATCCCCACCTTCCGTCTGGACATTTCTAGCTCTGCCCCTTTCCATCTAGCTTATACCAAGAAAAACCAAGGAATTCCTGCCGCTGATCAGGATTTACACTGAGGATACATTTATTCAGTAGATCATTAGACAAAGTTACCAAGTCTGCATTTCCACTCAGCTGTGCGTTACAGTGTTACCTCATTAGCATTTTGGTGGGGTATTTTACCAGCTATGACTACTTCTTTTCCTCTTTTCCCCCTTCAGGGTCACAGTGTCATCCGTTCGGCGGCCAATACCACCCTCCCACATATGTTGATGTCTCAACGTGTTATCGCACCAAACCCTGCCCAGCTACAGGGCCAGCGGGGCCCACCCAAGCCTGGCCTTGTGCGTACCACAACACCCAGCATGAACCCTGCCATCAACTACCAGCCGGTAAGAGAGCCCTGGTGTGGAGGCAGGGAAGTCTTTTATCACTTTCCCTGTTGAGAGGACCATAGAGTTGAAGGTTTGGACGTAGAGAAGATGTAGGACAACCCAGGGCGGTTCTGGTAGAGTTTGGATTGACAGCAGTCCTGATGAGAGTGCTGGCGCAGGGGAGCCCCTGAGGACAGGAGTGGGCAAAGGGGGTGGCGCAGTGAGTAGCAGCGAGTCTGCCTGCCTGGAAGGAAGCAGGGGCCTGGGGAAGAAGAGGCCCAAGGACAGAGGACAGAGAGCATCCCCCTGTTTTCCTCTCAGCTGTTGTCCTAGCCGCTACCATTCTCCTTTGCTGGAGATCTTTTTCATTGAGGTTGGACACCTCCTGTCTTTTCCTGAGCTTGGGGCAAGCTTGGCAGTGCAGACAGGGCTCAGATAGTGTTTTCTGCCATGAAAGCAAGACTTGGTCCTTGCTCCCACATCCCGTCACTGACCGCTGTGCTCCCTGCATTCCAGCAGTCGAGTTCTTCTGTTCCCTGCCAGCGCACAGCATCCTCCGCCATCTATATGAACCTTGCCTCCCACATCCAGCCAGGGACCGTGAACAGAGTGTCCTCACCACTTCCCAGCCCCAGCGCCATGACTGACGCCGCCAACTCCCAGGCCGCAGCCAAGCTGGCTCTCCGCAAACAGCTGGAGAAGACCCTCCTGGAGATCCCGCCCCCGAAGCCTCCCGCTCCCCTGCTCCACTTCCTGCCTAGTGCAGCCAACAGCGAGTTCATCTACATGGTGGGCTTGGAAGAAGTCGTACAGAGTGTCATCGACAGCCAAGGTGAGGCTGCCAGGCCTGATGGACATGGGCCGAGGCTCGCGGGGAACTGTATGCCTCCAAGTGACCTCTCCTCACTCTTGCCACACCCCTCTCCGTTGTTCAGAGGCTGTTCAGGAACAACACAGCAGAAATGCTTTTCGTGTGTCTGCATAGCTTAGGCTTCATATTTTTACTGTATTTTGCGTATTTTTTGCAGTTCATTGTTTAGTTTTCAATGGTGCCTGGCACTGTGGGTGCATTTTCGATGACTAGAGCACTTACTGTTCATGTCTGTGTGCGGGTGGCATTGTGCTACGTCGTCATGCGCCATCCCTGCCGTTTGAGGACTTAGAGTTGAGAAAGTAGGACCTCTGGAGGACGTGAGCAGTCCTAGTAGTGGCTGGACCGGGCTGGGATGTATTAACACTAACAAGTTACTACGCCTGAATTTCCAAACTCATGGACTTAGGGGGGAACACGTGATGGTAGGGGCGATTGCCCGAGGGACTCAGTCCTGACTCGCAGCAGATCACGAAGCGAGCGATTCAGACATTGATCGCTAAAGATTGTGAACTTGTGGGCCAGGGCTGAGTGCAGTCTGACGTAGAAAGATGCTGTGGAGCAGAAGTGTTGGCGGAGTCGGACGGAGTCCGGTGGAGCAAAACAGGTTTCCGTCTCGCCGGACGAGGAAGTCAGGGCGCGTGGGTTCTCGGGCCAGCTTGGCCGTGAGCGGCCACACTTGGACTTGGCCTCCTCGTCTCTAAATAGGGTGCCGTGCTCCGAATTCCCTGAGGTGGTATTGTTACCGTCAAATAAAATAAAACTATTTTCTAAATTGTAGAGTCTCCTTACTTCAGCAGAATAACCTTCTAAAAAATTGGTTTGATGAGGAATCGGGGTGGGAAGCACGAGTGCCTCATTGTTCTTCTCGTTGGCGTCTAGGCAAGAGCTGCGCTTCGCTCCTGCGGGTCGAACCCTTTGTCTGCGCCCAGTGCCACACAGACTTCACCCCGCACTGGAAGCAGGAGAAGAACGGGAAGATTCTGTGTGAGCAGTGCATGACCTCCAACCAGAAGAAGGCTCTGAAGGCTGAGCACACCAACCGGCTGAAAAATGCGTTTGTTAAAGCCCTACAGCAGGAACAGGTAAGACCGCAGACTTGGCAGCCCCTGCTCCGGTGGGGGTTTCCCGAGAGGTAGTTCATTTTGGTTTAGCGGGGTTGTCTGTGTGACCCCCACAGTCCCTGATGACCTGGACTCTGGCAGGTCGAGGCCCGGGTTCCCTGTTTCTCTCCTTACTGTTCTGTCTTCCCCTTTCCACTTGATTGTCTCTGGGTGGGCAGGAGTGTGACAACAGTGTGGTCCATTGTGGGGAGGGACAGGCGGCTGAGACGTGGGTTTCCCTCCCTAGTGGTGCCGAAGAAGTCCCTCCATTCACGCAGTCTTATTTCCTCCTCAAAGAAGTGGGTTTTGGTGGGACTCGTGTTGGCTGCACTAGGCAGGAAGTGGAGCAGGGGAGCGGGAGGCTTCGGGGGCGGGATCTCCACGAGGGTCTTCTCCAGCTGTTGGCGGAGAGCCAGCTTGGCTGCGGCCAGGGGTTCTCCTGAACCTGTTGGAGAGACAGAATCTCCACAGTCTGTGGTTGGCAAGGGAATGACAGTGGAGAGAGCGGACTGTGACGCGGCCCAGGGAAGAGGAGCGGTGCGGAGTGAGTGGACGTGCCCCTGTGGCGTTTCCGGAGTCCCGAATGTCTAGGGGAGAGGAGGATGTGTCGGAGGCTCGGATCCTTCTCCTCTATCCCGTCTCCATCCCACCACTCTTCAGACCCCTTTGGGTAGCATCACAGATCTTCTGGAAAATGGGTAGACAAGAGTCAAAACTAAAACCTCCATAAATTCGTCGTGGTTCATCGGTTGAGTCTGCTGGTTGCCACCGCCCAGACCTCTCCTGCCCACTCCTGAGCACCAGCTTTCCCAGACAGACGGCTCCCCTCATCAGCGAAGCCGTGTTGGCTGCTTGTGGCCAGAGACCTTGGTGCACCTCCCCCACCAACTCTTGGCCTGTTCCATCTCCCTCCTGCTCGCTGGCAGCATTAGAGATCAGAAGATTTCTAGGTTTTGTGGGTAGGACACGGAGTGCTGTCCTGCCAAGCTGACCTGATGACTCCCGACAGGAAATTGAACAGCGACTCCAGCAGCAGGCAGCCCTCTCCCCCACGGCGGCTCCCGCCGTGTCCAGTGTCAGCAAACAAGACACCATCATGAGACATCATACGCTTCGGCAGGTGAGGGTCTCTGGGAGGGCTTTTCAGCCGCTGACCCCATCTTGTCTTTCTTCGGTGGGAAGTCCTTCTGCTCTTCTGTACCCCACATCCTTCCCTCCCCCCTTACCCTTTCCGTGGCGGCCACGTTGTCATCCCCCCGTCCGCTGTCCGTTGCAGGCCCCACAGCCCCAGAGCAGCCTGCAGCGTGGAATCCCCACCTCTGCCCGGTCCATGCTCTCCAACTTTGCACAGGCGCCCCAGCTCTCTGTGCCGGGCGGCCTCCTCGGGATGCCAGGTAAGAAGGGCTGGGCTGGCTAGGCCGCAGCTCCCTGGGAACAGAGTCTCTCCTGTTTCCGCTCTCTCTCGAGGCCCGCCTCACTCTTCGTTATGGCAAGTGTTGGCTAAATTCCTCACACATTCAGGGCACAGCACGCTGGGGTTTGGTAGTGAAGACGCCACAGTACCTGCCATTATCGGTTTGCTGTCTGGCGCACCCTGTTGGTGGGCGTGCGGCTGCTGATCTCTTGGCGAGAAGAGCGGGGTGCTCTCTGGATGGCGGGGGGTGCTTCCTCACAGTTGGCGCCCCCAAACCTGGAGCAGATTCCATGAGTGTGTCTCTCTGCCTTGGTTAATCCCGTCTCACCGCTGTTGCCTCTGACTCTCCCATCCTATCAAGACTGTGCTTACTGTAGTGCTGGTAGGACTGACGTGTCAAGAAGACTTCATTCCCTGAAGCTGGCGCACAGGGGGCAGTTGGCGCTGGCCTAAAACTTGACGGAGTCTGGACGGGGCAGACGGCTTCCGCTGCTTCCTCCCCAGCCCCAGCTCCGTGCCCCAGAAGGTGCTGCCTCCTCTTCTAATGCCCCCCCCCCACTTCTGTCTTCTGGGTCCAGGTGTCAACATCGCATACTTGAACACCGGCATCGGAGGACACAAAGCTCCCAGTTTGGCGGACCGACAGCGGGAGTACCTTTTAGACATGATCCCTCCCCGGTCCATAGCGCAGTCCATCAGCGGGCAGAAATAACGCCTGTCCACGCGTACTGCCCCAGCCTCGAACCCTCCACCCCTCCTCTCCCATTGCCCCCAACTTCCGTCGCATGCAGTGCCTGTACTGGTGCCTACCATACACGGAAAACAAAACCGAGAAACAGAAGACAGACCTAGAAATCAACAGGAAGACCCGCGCCTGCCCCGCCACCCCCACTGCTGCGACCCTGCTGCTCTCGTCTTCTCTCCTGTCCCCATTCACAGGGAGGTGCTCCTCGCCTTTGGTGGAGGTCAGAGTGAGGGCCTGGGGAGCCATCTAAGCCCTCTGACGTGTGTTTCTAAAGTTTTTATGCTATAATTATTGTCATTTTTAATGATGATGTGTCTCCTCCCTTTGTTCAGTGGACGGTTAAACCTTTTTATTTTCCCTCAGTATTTTTCTTTTTCTCTTTACTTTTGCCTTTTTTTTTTTTTTTTAAACACAGATGACATTCAGATAAGTGACAAGAGCATTGCAGGGGGTTCCCCAAGGGGACATGACTGGGAGTGTTGGGGGCAGAAATTTTTAATGCACTTAACCTGGGGTTGTGGGGGGGGTCATCAAACAGAGGACATCAGCCTTGGGTGTCTCTGGTCTGGACAGTCTGGGAAGCAGTGTTCGTGCTGAAGTCGGGCTCTAAGAATGAGGGGAAAGAGCCTGGAGGGAGAAGCTTTAACCCACAGAGAAGGGGACGAGGGACATGAGGACAAGTAGTGTTCAGCCAAGAGGGATGGAGGCTGGTCTTGGCCTCCTGGGTGCTCTCCTGGTCCCAGCGGAGATGGAAGTCTGTTCCAGGTCAACTAGCCCAAAATTATTTCATCTTATTTTCTTTGTAAAATTCTGCCGTCCCCCATACCACATTTTTACTCCTAATCTGCTCCTGGCAAGAGGGAAGCGGGGCCTGGCTCTTATGTGGCTGTTCCAGCCCAACTTAACCAGGGTCCTAGAAGTTGGGCTGGGCATGGTGAGTGAGACAGGAGTGCAGAGCCTGGGGGCAGGCAGGGGCGGGGCCGGGAGGGCTTTTTCCCTAGCAGGGGAGACTCTGTCCCTCTTGCCCTCCCCGCTCAGAGGCAGGAGGAGAGGGCAGGGAGGGAGGCCTGAGCAGCCCGGAGTCCTGCCCCAGCCTCCCACAGCAGGTACAGCAGTAACTGCTCAGAGCCAGACCCCTCCGGTCGCCAGCTCTGGACCTCTGAGCCGAGTAGCTGTTGGCTCCCGCCCCACCCCACCCCCCAGAACTCTAGTACGTTTCCTTTTGTGTTGTTTTCAGCTTTTTCTTTAAGCCCTACTAATGTAGAGAATGAACTGAATTGTGCAATGTTGCTGTTCTGGGGTCAGGGGAGGTGAGCATCCCATCTGCCCACACCCTGGGGGCGGGGCAGGGACCAGGCTGGTTTGGAGGTAAGGGAAGCCCCTTGGAGGCCGGGGTTTCTGCTCTCGGGTCATGTTCACTCACCGGCCTCTGCGGCTCTAGAAGCTGCCTGAGTGCAGGGGGAGGGAAGGGTTGCTCGAGCAGCAAGGTGTGAAGACTGGAGTTGAGCATTTTGCCCTTGAAAGCCACCTGGAAAAATTCCCCCATTTTTATTTTAAGAAATTAAATAATTTTTTTAGAGTAAGAAGGCACTTTTAAAATTAACACACACAGACTGCACACCTTCCCCATAAAGTTTGGGGGATGAGGGGTGGAGGAGGAGTTGGAATCAGGCTCAGTATCCCCCCCCCCCATACCCCAGAGCCACTGCGGGTTACTATACTGGCCCTACGGGCCTCCCTGGGTTTTTTCTTTCCTTCCCCCAAATTCATTGAGCACTTAATAAAGGAGCAGAGATACAGCCTGTGTCTGGGCTCCCCCAGTGGTGAAGTGATCTGAAGCTAGATGCTAGTGACATAGTGATGGGGCTGTTCGCAGTGGTTTTCAGGGGGAATGTGGTCCCCCTGACGCTACGTGGTGGGAGAGGGAGGGGGGTGATGAAACTGGGTCTGGGATTATTTTAAATTTATATATATATATATAAAGATATATTCTTACATCTTTTGTTTGCCCTCTGTGCTTCGAAAGCACTGGATAAATTGTTTGGTTTTGCTTTTCTCTCTTCCACGAAATTGGAAGCTCCCCCCGCCCCACCCCCACCCACAAGTCATCTCGCCTTGTGGCCTGTCTAGCCTCTTCTGCCCCGCCCACCGTGACAAAGTGCCATTTCTGTTATGTCTCCCCTCCCCCAGCTCGGAGGTACCAGGTGCCCAAGTCCGTCACTTGAGACTCGAAGTGAGGAACAGAGAATGTGCAATACCGTCTGGTTGGGGCCACCCCTGCCCTGAGCTGAGCCTCCTCCCTGGGAGCCAGCACCTCTGAGTGGGGTTTGGAAGTAGGACGTTTAGATGAGGGGGAGCGATGGGGAAGGAACACCCAGCCGAGTGCCTGCCGGGGCCTGAGGCGGCAGGGGAGGACAGGGGAGCCTCCCTTGCTCCTGTCCCCTCAGGCTCAGTTGCATAGAGGCTGCTTGTCCAATAGTAGAGCTCTGTGACCCTTGCTCAGTCGCTGAGGTTTGATTTCTTAACCCTCCTCCCCATTTTCATACCCTTCCTTGGGCTTAGTGATGGGGGTGAGTTTCCCGTAATCATGGTGAAGTCGTAGCCTTCCGCCTCCTCCCTTGCTCTCCACCCCCACCCTTCCTTATTTCTCTAGTTCCTCGTTGCTGATCACCTTGTGTCCCTCCGAGTCTCTCGTTGCTCCCCATCGCCAGGCTGGGCCCATAGACACTAACCCTCCTGCCTGAAGATAGGAGGAAAGACGCCGTGTTCAGAGTTATCCTCTCCCGGAGCTCTCGAAGCTCAGAGGACGACTAGAGCGAGGACCCCCTGGTTCTTCCCGACGTCCTCCGCCTCCAGAGGCTCTCCAGGTGGTCCTTCGTGGACAGTGGCTTACTCCCGAGATGCCCGAAACTGGTAGATGAGCAGGAAGGCTTGGGTAAAGGTGAGGGACAGAGGTCCTCATTTGTCAAATTTTTTTAATTTTTAATTTTCATTTTCTACTTTCGTCATTTGACCACAGCATCTGGACTTTCTCATCCCCGGAATAAGTATTTTTCCATATTTTTGGATGTATGTATGGTAGACAGTTTTTTGTTTGTTTTTTTTTTAAAGACACAAAGATAAATGTTTTCCTGCTTTGGTTACCTTTCCTTTCCCCTTTAAAAGGACTTAGCTATAGAGCCGCTTTGTAAAGATGCTTCTTGGTATTTTACTTTTGTCCCTTACCCCAAGCACTCCTTCCTCCTAACCTTCCTCTCCACACCCCACCCCACCCGGCCCTAGGCTCCCCTGCCCTCCAACAAGACCTTCATTAGCTTATGATACTTGCTGCGGAGATGTTATAACAAGGACTCATTCGTGTATATAAGCTATTTCTTGATCCATTTAAAAGGAATTGTACATTGTGTAGAAAAAAAAAAAACCTGAAAAAGAGAAAAAAAAGCCCTCGCCATGGATATTGTGAAACTGTGTTATGTCATTTTGTAATGTGCCCGTTTGTGTATGATCCGTGCAAAAGGGTTTCTGGGGAAGGGGCGGGGGTCGGGAGGCAGGGCTGTGGAGGGTGGGGCGGGGAGTGGGCCGGGCCCAGCACACTGAGACTGGCAGCGGCTCCAGCCCCATCCCTCCTCAGAGATGCCACCTCCCCCACCTCCCAGCCCTGATTTGTGCCTTGCCTCCCCGCCGGGTCACCAGCACTGCCTCGGCAGAGCCCACGCCCTCCCCCATCCTGCCCACCCTCCACCCCAGCATTAGGCGGATACTGTGGGAAGTGCTGGGGGTCAGGAGGTAGCCGAGGAATGGGGCAGTTCCTGGGGGCATCGAAACCAAGTATTATTATGAATTGTAACTGTATTTGCACTGTTTTTTTCCTCTGATTGCATCAGCATATATACAATATACCTATGTAACGAAATTCAGTGTCAAGCTTTCTTATGCGGGGGACTTCCCCCACCCCGCCCCCGCAAACAAGAACCTCTTCTGTGGGTCTTTGACAGTAGATTATCGAGGGATGATAGAGACAAAGGACTTGAACAAAACCTCCTAAGGAAGCCTCACCTCCCGAGCCCCGCGCATCTGCTCGCAGTTTCCGGCTTCGTAAATTGGGGTGAGGGGCCACCGTGAAACTCGGGTTCCTGGTCTGGGCCGCAGAGTGGGGCGCCACAGCCCACTGCGTGGGGTGGCAGCACCGGCCGGAAACCTGGGGTCGCCCCAGGCTTTCCCATTAACTGGCTGTGTGACCTTTGGTAGTTCATTTTCCGGGTCTCCGTTTTCTTACTTGTGAAGTGACAGGGGAGAGCATCCACCGCCAGGTGTAAAATTCTGCCTTCTGCTTCCTTCCTCACCTGCCGAACAACAGCTCGCGGTGCGGAAGGGGCGGGGCTGCAGGTGCAGGTGTGCGGCCGCCCCGGCGCCCCGGGAGGGCTGCCAGGCCCCCCGCCGGTCCTCTGGTTTTGAGAAAGGGGGCAGTGACCTCTAGCCATCAGGGGCACCTGGGACAGCTTTGGCCTCAGGCCCGCGACCGTGAGTGGCGGCGCCCAGGCTGCTGGTCTAGCCTGGCCTCGCCCTTTGTGAGCTGCGGGGGCGGGGGGGGGGGTGCGCAGAACTTGCCCGTCCTCTTGGTGACAGCTTAGCGGAGCCCGATGCACCCCAGTTCTTGGCTCCTTCAGAACTCACGTGAGCCCTTGCAGGCAGCTCCCCACGGCCTGGGCTGAGGCTCCCACCCTGTAGGCTCCTGGCCTGGGAAGCCTGGAGAGGATCTGGGGAGGTGGCGTAGGCCTGGCAAAGGTGGGGGCAGAGCAGGGTTGGGGCGGGGAGCAGGGCTGGGGCGGGATGGGCCTCTCTGAATGGGGGTGGGGGGGCAAGACCCTTTTGCACAGGCTCTAAGTTTCCTTTTTTTTTAACTCATTCTGATTTTCTGCATTGTGTTTGGAAATTAAAATGAAAAAACTAAGACCAACAGAAACTGGTTTTCAAAAAGGCAAATACACTCCCATCTGTTTCAGATGCTGCTGAGCATTTCAGCAGTAACAGATTCAAATAATAAGCTAATTTTTGGAGAAAGGATTAAAAGAAAAAAACTTTGTAATATTTATCACTTGCAAGCTATGTTTAATAAAGAAAGGAATGGTTTCTAAACTTTTCCTCTGGCTCGTGCTTTAGTCATGGCTGGCTTGGGGTAGCATGGGGTAGCTTGGGGGTGCCCGCTTTCCTTCCACTGCCGTGGTCACAGGAAGCCCTTGCTCATCCACTGTCATGGACCCTGTGTTCCAGAAGCCAGTGGCCTGACGGCCGAGGGCCCGACGGTACCGCGCAGGAGGCGGAGTCCCCAGCTGTCCTTGGCCCTGCCAGTCCTACTGCTCTGGTCTCTCTGGGTTGCAGAGCCCTCTGTAACGTGCTGGTCTCCCGTGGTGGCAGCCGTCCCCTCATCCGCACACGGCGTCCCCCCAAGTTCTCCTTCCAACCCAGAACATTAACCAGATCCTAATTTATGTTTTCCGTATGCTTTTCTTATGTCCCAACAAAACACTTGGGTCCACCCAGGAGGATGGGATGTTGAAAGTTTGGGGCTGTTGTTTTTTTAACTGTGCACTTTCTACATTTAAATCCGATTAACATCCTGTATTACTAGTTTCAGAAGTAACGGTCAGTGATTCGTCGCTTGTACGACACCCAGTGCTCTTCCCATCACGGCGCGCCCCCTTCCCGCCCCCGCCCCGCGGCCTCCGGCTGGTCCCTGCAGCTGAGAGTGTCTCCTGGTTTGTCTCCCTCTCATTCGTCTTAACTTTCACCTCCCTTCCCCTCTGATCCTCAGTTTGGTTTCTTAAGTCCCACATCCTACTAACACCCAAAGAACAAGTAGTCAAGAGATGGGCAGAAGACATGAACAGACATTCCTCCGAAGAACACGTACAAATGGCCAACAGACCCGTGAGAAAACGCTCCTCGTGGGGCGCAGTGGCGGGACACGAACCCGTCCACGCTGAGAGCCCGCCGCACGCTCAGGACGGCTGCCGCCACCAAGGCGGGGTACGACGGGTGGCGGCGAGGCCGCAGAGAAAGCCCGGGGCTGCTCTTCACCGCTTGGTCCTCTGCCACATGTCTGGGCGGGAGCTGCCCGGTCCCTTCCGTCCCTTTCGCAGAAGGCGCCCATGTGCTGCGGCAGGACCCAGCCTTGCTGAGGTTTTGTCCCTGGGGCTGGTGTCATTCTGCAGGAGCACAGAGAGAGGCAGGGTTTAGGGTCCTCTAAACCCTGGGTTCCCCTCCCTCCCTGGGGGGCTCTGGCCTCAGGGTGTGGGGGAGCTGGGTGAAGCGGGACAGGGGGGCCCCCGGGGGCCACAGGCGGGCGGAGAGCGGAGGGGAGGAGGACGGGTTCTTGGACGGCAGCAGTCGAGGGGCACGGGATGGGGGACTGCTCCACGGCCTCTCCACTCTCTCCACGAGGGAGTCGCAGCCACCTCAACCCCCGCTCTAGCCGCTGTCTCCTCTCAAAAATAGAAACCAAACGGGGAGGAGAGCTCTGCCCCCCGCAGAGGGTCCGGCGCTGTGGATCTGGAAAGGGAGATGGCTGGTCGCTCAGAGAAGCAGCTGCCATCAGCTCCGATGTTCAGGACGCTCGTGATGTTGGGACAAAGGGGCAGGGAGCCCCCCCCCCCCCCGCCGCCCACTCAAGACTCAGAGGAGAGGGCGCCTGGGTGGCTCAGTGGGTTAAAGCCTCTGCCTTCAGCTCGGGTCATGATCCCAAGGTCCTGGGATCGAGCCCCACGTCGGGCTCTCTGCCAAGCGAGGAGCCTGCTTCCCTTCCTCTCTCTGCCTGCCTCTCTGCCTACTTGTCACCTCTGTCTGTCAAATAAATAAAATCTTTAAAATAAATAAATAAATAAATAAATAAATAAAAGACTCAGAGGAGAGCGGGCTGCTGTCCCTGCATCAGAGCTCAGCCGGGCCACAACGAGACCGGTCCCACACGGGGGGTCCTGGCCGTGCAGTAGAGGTGGTGGCGGAGACCCTTGCCCGGCTCCCCGGGCCAGACCCCTGAGGCTGTATGTCTTGGGGTAGGGTCGGGTCTGGCTCAGGAGGAGGAGCGTCTCCCGGGTGGGGTGCGGAGGCAGGATTCATGCTGTCGGGATGACCCGGGGCCGGCCTGGTTTATCCTGAGCTACTTTGCGCGGGGAGAATGACACCCACTTCCTGAGGAGGGAGGAACAGAGACCAGCCCTTCTCGCCTACGGTCAGGCCTGCGCTTCCCCGGATAGAAGCTGAGGGACCTCTGGTTCTTTCCTGACTCCGGGGTGACAGGGGCAGACGAGGCATTCTCGGGGCGGCGGTGGGGGGAACCAGTTGGCGCCATCAGCGAGGGAGCCACTTGCAGGGCCTAGGCCAAGGGTGGCTGTCCCGGTCAGGCCTCAGCCCCAGGCCTCAAGCAAGTTGCTTTCCCCGCCCACTCCCTGCGGGACAGAGGAGTTCAGCCTTCTCTCTCTGAAGCCCCCCCTCAGGGGTCCCCAGCTCGGTGGGAGGCAGGAGCACTCTTGGGAGCCCCGTGTGCGGAGGAGGTGGTCCAGATGGGAAGCACCAGCCCGGGACCTTGCCTGGGGACTCCCTCTCGTTTAGCACGCTCCCTGTGGGCCGAGGGTGCAGGCTGGCAGCACCCCCAACACCGTCCTCTGCCTGGGGGTTGCCCAGTGTCCTCTGCCCCCTGCCCCCAGCCCTGCTCTCCCACTCTGGGAGGGGGCAGCCAGCTCCTCCTCTCAACTCTGTGGCCCCGGGGCCACTGGATGCAGACGGACTCCCTGCAGCTTTGCAAGCACCGAGGGCAGCGGAGCAGCAAGGCCTGTGGGGACACCCAGCACAACCCAGGGCAGCACCCAGCCCCGGACTCCGTGATCACAGTGCCTGCTGTCAGTGGGCCAGGTAGAGGCAAAGTCCAGCCCTTCCGCCTCCCTGAAGACCCACATTCGTGGGTCCCGTGGGAGGGCCCACTCTGCGCCGCACCTGCCACCCTCCCACCGCACCCCTCCTCATGCAAGGGGACAGTGGGCTGCTGGGACCGTCCCCCTGGGCACTGAGTGCCTGGGCCTGGCTCTCCTGCAGGGCAGCTCTGCAGGGACCAGGACACGGAGAAGGCAGTGCGCCTTTCTGGGCTGGAAAGCTCAGTGTCTGGGGAAGGACAAGGAGCAGGGTGCCAGGGGGCACAAGAAGGGTCGGGGCAAGGACAAGAATGGCCGCAAGGCCATGAGGAGACACAAGGGGGCCACAGACCCAGAAGCCCAGCAAGGGCCCAGACAGGTCTGAAGCTTGTGAGGACTGGAAGGGATGTGCCCTGTGCCACCAGGCCCAGAGGTGGCCAGGGATTCCTGTCCTCCCACCAACCCCCCACCTGGCACAGGCCCGAGGTTCAGCACATGGTCAAGGACGTTGTGGCTGTGGGCAAGGGCAGTGGCAGAAATGGACAGGGCAGTTGGTGGCAGCCCCCTTGGGGCAGAGGGTGGCTCTGAGTCCCCTGTCACAGCCAGGCGGCCGCTGGCCTGGCTGGAGCCTGCGCTGTTCTCAGCCACACTGGTTGCTGGCCTTGCTCTCCGCTAAAGCCCCACCAGCGTCCCTGTGCGAGGGACAGCCACACCTGCTGGGGCCTCCTTCTTGCCGGGTCCCCTGACCCGGTTAGTGGGCCCTAAGGAGGGGACTGTCTCTCTCCGAGGCCACGAACCTGTCCAGGCCCCGGCCCCGCCCCCTCTGTGTGGGCCCCGCTTCAGTGGAGCGGCAGGAGCGGAGCTGCCTGGGCGCACTTGCTGACACTCCGTGAGGGCTTCCGAGGGGGGAGGTGGGCCTCCTGCCCACGGTGTCAAAGGCAGCCACTTTGGGCACAGGAACCTGGGGCATCTGTTGTCACGGCCCACCTGGATGTAACCCAACACTCAGCTCCTTCCCATTCTTCAAGCAGACCAGCTGGAGCTCAGGGACGCCCTAGGCCACACCGGTGACCACGGCGCTGCTGCCAGGAGGCCTGAACAAGGACTGTGGCCACCAGACAAGCAGGTGGGGTTAGGGGAGTGGAGGGGAGGGCGGTGCTGGCCGATGGGTAGGCGGCCCCGTGAGGCCCTGTGTCTTGTCCCCTCCTACCTGTCCCTCTCCCCATGCAGGTTCCCACTGGGGGAGACCAAGCCCAGGGCCCTCCCAGGCCGGCCTTGGGACTTGCCAGCGGGACCCCCTGTGCCAGGTGCCAGTCACGGGGGCCCAGCCAATTAGCAGCACAGACATAGACTCCCCTGTGCCAGACACTTTGGAAATCACGAGGTTCCAGGCGCTCAGGACCTGCATGCCTGCCCCCCTCTGATGGAGCAGCCATCCACAGGGAGGCCCGTGGTCAGGGCCAGGAGGGGGCCGAGGGCTGGGGGCTCTGATGGCCGGGGCAGGACGGCTGTGTACCCCACGGCTCCAGGAAACATGTGGCCACGGGTGGCCGGTGGCAGTGCACATCCCGGCCCCACCGTCTGACGCACGGTAGGCATCGGATTCTGAGGCCCAGACAGGATCTCAGGCTCCTGCGGCAGCTGTGAGGACCCTGCTGTGAGGGGAACAGCAAGCTGGAGGGGGGAACAGAGCTGCCCAGCTCTGTGCCCAGGACAACGTTCCGCTCCCGGTCCTCGGTGAGTAGGCCTCAGAGCGGGGCTGGGCAGCTGCCGCTTCATTCCGGGTTCTCAGAGAAAGAAGACGACTCGCCCAGGTGCCGTGCCGGGAGACCCCAGGGCTAAGGTTCGAGGAGGAGGAGGGGAGCGGCTCGGCGTGGCAGGAGACCCTCCCTCAGAAAGCAAGCCAGGCCCTCCTGAGAACTCAGTGATGTCCCAGCTGCTCAGGAGGGGTAGAAATGTGTTTGAAATTCACTGCTGTTTGGGGTTAAACCAAGTCTTCATTTATGCCACCATCTCCTGCTTCACTAGGCGACGTGTCCAATCAGTGGGGGCTGCTGTGCGCCTCGTCCTCACGCTGGAGCGCGGCTACAAACTTTCAGAAAAGACACCTTTGTTTTCCCTACCCCGTCACCCCATTCTAATGTTGCACTTTGTATTTTATGCAACTTTGTAGCCTAACTTAAACCCTTTCTTAATGTCCTTTTTTTTTTTTCTTTAAGATTTTATTTATTTGTCAAAGAAAGAGAGAGAGAGAGCGCACAAGCAGGCAGAGGCAGAGAGAAAAGCAAACTCCCTGCTGAGCAGGGAGCCCAATGGGTGACCCAGTCCTAGGATCCCGGTATCACAACCTGAGCCGAAGGCAGCGGCCTAACCAACTGAGCCACCCAGGTGCTCCTCTTAATGTCCTTTTTAAAGAACATCTCATGCAAAATTTTGTGTCTCTAAAGGGAAAGTTTCTCAAGAATAATAGAGTCTTGGGGCGCCTGAGTGGCTCAGTGGGTTAAAGCCGCTGCCTTCGGCTCGGGTCATGATCCCAGGGTCCTGGGATCGAGCCCCGCATCGGGCTCTCTGCTCAGCGGGGAGCCTGCTTCCTCCTCTCTCTCTGCCTGCCTCTCTGCCCACTTGTGATCTCTGTCAAATAAATAAATAAAATCTTAAAAAAAAAAAAGAATGATAGAGTCTTACACATCTTTAAATAACCCTTGATACCTACATTAGTTTTCCTCTTCTCCCTCCCTCCCTTCCTCCCTCCCTCCTTCTTTCTTCCTATCTCCTTTCTTCATCCATCTATCCCATAACGAGATACCTAGGACCGACTCCAGGCCGGGCACCCCTCCGACTGCCTCTTGCGCTCTCTCGTTCCTGCTCAGACCATCCTGGAATGGACTGGCATTGGCCAAGGAGGCTGTGCTGCCGGTCAGACTGTTGGTGGTTGAGGCAGAGCCCAGGACCCAGGAGCCACCGCTGAACCTTTGCACCTGCCAGGACTTGCACCGTGACCCTGCCCACCTAGAACCCTCCTGCCCGCGTGAGGCAAGTGCTTATGGAGGAGGCAAAAGCAAGCATTGAGTGGTGAGTCGCCGGCCCCATGCCAGAGGGCCCGGCCCCTAAGGGGATGAGACCAGATCCTGGAGGCTCTGACACCCTCTCCGCAGGGGAGTGTGTGAGCGGCAGCCAAAGGTTTGGGGCTTTGGTCCTCAGCTCCAGCCCCTGGGGAAGAGTCCACACAGAGCCCGGCTCCTTCCCTGACCTTTCCCAACAGGTGCCTCTTCTTCCTGGCATTCCCAAAGCTTCTGAGCCTCTGGGGACAAGGTACCCTCCCGGCCCCCACCCGATGCGGGAGGCGGGAAGGAGAACCCGCCAGGCTTCCCCCTGCCCTTGGGGAGGAGCGCCTGACCCCCACCCTGCGCCTTCAGTTTCTAGAGCGTTCTGGCTCAGAGACACAGCAGCTCCCCCTGCCCCTCTCAGTCTTCGTGTGAAACGACACACCCTTTGGTGACATGTCGTCCGCGGGTTGGGGACGCGGCCACCGGGGCCCCCTCGTGGCCGGAGCCGCAGCCGCCGCGGGACCGGCCTGTCTCCCGCCGGCGCCGGCTCCTCCCGGGCTCGGCTTCGGCCTCGCCGCCGCTGGGCCTGCACGTGGGCCGCCCGGGGGTCTCCTCTCCGCCCCAGAGAGCAGACGTGCCCCCAGCCGCCGCCCCCGGCCGAGACGAAGGCGGACCCCGAGCCCCCCCACCCCGCGCGCTCCAAGTCCAGCCGCTCCCGCCGGCCTCGGGCCGAGTCCACGCGCGGTCACCGTGGGCCTCGCCGGCCGCCACCCGCGCCTCCGCCCCAGGACACGCAGGGCCGCCGCCTTTCGCAGCCCCGGCCCGCGTCTCTCCGCTCCCGCTGGACACTCGGCCTCCGCAGCTCACCCCGAGCCCCCCGGGCCGCCCTGGCCCAGAGCCCGAGGCCGAGCTCCCGCCCGCCGGGCTGGCACGGCCTGTCCGTCTCCTCTGCCTGCCGCTGTCTTCCCGCCGCCCGACAGCTCCAAGCGCCCACCCTCCAAGCCCTGTGCGCACCCCCAGGCCGGCCGCACCCCGTCCCAGCTCCCAGGCCCCGCTCAGCCCTGGGGATTTGTGTCTCCGACCCCCGCCTTGCTCACAGCTCCGCCTCGGCGGGGCGTCTTGGCCGTGGGCGGGTGGCCATCTGCTCGTCCGGAAACGGAGGGCTCTGCCACCCCCCAGCCCCAGCCAGGCACTGGGAGCTGGTGACCCCTCTCCGCCCCCGTGGGTCCTGGATGTTGGCAGAAGTGGGGCCGACCTGGGGCAGGGGGACCATCCGCAGAACCTGGGGACCACCCCCAGGTGGGGGCTCTGCCCCCAGGACGCTGTATTCCAGAGCCCCAGCTCCGCCTCTGCCCCGTCCTGCTGACCTCTGCCCTCTTCAGCGCTGCTGCCTGCTGTCTGTGACTTTCCAGAGCCCTGAGCACTTGGCCTTCCTCCTTAAAAAACATTTAAAATTGGGCCCGCCTGGCTGGCTCCGTTGGTGAAGCGTCCCACTCTGGGCTCAGGTCATGATCTCAGGGTCCTGAGAGGCATTGGGCTCTGTGCTCAGTGGGGAGATTCTCTCCCCCACCCACCCCTGCCATCCCCCACAGGCTCACATACACCCCTCCCCTACTCATCCATGCACACACACTCACTTTCCCTCTCTCTAAAATAAATAAATAAGTCTTTAAAAAAAACACACACACAAGGGGTGCCTGGATGGCTCATTTGTTAAGCATCTGCCTTTGGCTCAGGTCATGATCCCGGAGTCCCAGGCTCAAGTCCTGCATTGGCCTCCCTGCTTGGAGAGAAGCCTGCTTCTCCCTCTCCCACTCCCCCTGCTTGTGTTCCCTCTCTCACTGTGTCTTTCTCTGTTAAATAAAATCTTTTCTTTTTTTTTTTTTTTTAAGATTCCATTTATTCATTTGACAGAGATCACAAGTAGGCAGAGAGGCAGGCACAGAGAGAGGGGTAAGCAGGCTCCCTGCCAAGCAGAGAGCCTGATGTGGGGCTCGATCCCAGGACCCTGAGATCAGGACCTGAGCCGAACGCAGAGGCCTTAACCCACCGAGCCACCAGATGCCGCAAATAAATTAAAAAAAAAAAAATCCACAAAAAACATTTAAAATTGTATTTTATAGGAGAGCCTGGATGGCTCAGTCGGCAGAGCCTATGACTCTTGATTTCAGGATTGTGAATTCAAGACCCACGCTGGGAGGAAAACTTACTTAAATACACACACACACACACACACACACACACACACATATAATTGTATTTTATAATTTAATTGGTATAAAAACAAATATAATCCATTTTTACATATTTGATATTATATTCATTATTATTATATATTCATAATTATGTTTTTCCTTCTGATTTTTTTAATAAAGATTTTATTTATTTTTTGACAGAGAGAGATCACAAGCAGGCAGAGAGGCAGGCAGAGAGAGAGAAGGAAGCAGGCTCCCCCCTGAGCAGAGAGCCCGATGTGGGGCTCGATCCCAGGACTTTGGGATCATGACCTGAGCCGAAGGCAGTGGTTTAACCTACTGAGCCACCCAGGCACCCCTCCTTCTGATTTTTAAAAAAGATTTTATTTATTTATTTGACAGAGATCACAGGCAGGCAGAGAGAGAGGGGGACGCAGGCTCCCTGCTGAGCAGGGACCCCCCCCCCTGTGATCATGACCTGAGCCAACTGCAAAGGTTTAACCCACTGAGCCACCCAGGTACCCCTTCCTTCTGATTTTAAAGAAACTTAGAATAAAACATTTTTGTGGGCCCCAGCAAGTGCTCTGGTCCCTAGGCACTGGGTGCCCCCTGGACCTGCTCTGGGCAATCCTGTGCCCCAGGGATGCCCCCACGCCGTCCCATCCCCCGCCCCTAGTCACTTACTCGCCCGCTCTTCCCCAGGCCCGCCAGCTCTCCAGCCGCCCAGGAGGATTCTGGGGCATGCCGTGGAGCTCCTGGGCTCAGGAAGGGGGGCTCCAACACAGGGACAGGGCAGCAGGAGGCAAGGAGCCCTCTGGCATCAGGGTGGCACTGCTTTCCTTGGCCAGGACCGGCCCATCCCGCCGCCAGGGAAGGGACATGGGCGCATCCCCCATTGCCCTCCTCACCCCCGCCTGGAGTAGCGCCAGCTCTGAGCCTGCAGTGTGGTCTGGGGGGACCGCAGGAGAGGCCTGGGCATGGTGGCCCTCCCTGACCCACCGCCTCCTCTCAGTTTCGACTGCTTCCCAGCCTGGCTGAGGCTAGAGGATGCAGGAGTTAACCCCGGGGGCCTTGGGACAGCAAGGGAGGGGCGCAGGGCCTGGCAGTGTGAGGAGCAGGCCTGGGCCAGCCACTGCATGGCTTGGGGGGAAAGGCCAGGCCTGGGCTGCCACCATGACTGCTGGCCCTTTCAGCCGGTCCTGGCAACGCAGAGGGGGTGGGACAGGCACAATGCCGAGGTCAGGGGCCCTGGTGTGGGCATTGTGCTCTCCGGGGCACCAGGGGGTCGGCTCCCCCCACTCCTGCCGTCCCATCTGTGTGTCCCAGCGGGTCAGCTTCCCAGGACTCCTGGCTCTTCCCCTCCCCCTCCCACCGCCAGGACCTTGGCTGGCAAAGGGCAGGCACACACCTACACTCACACATTCACAGACACACGCACTCAGACTAGAATCCCAAGCCCACGGACCACTCCATGTTCTAGATACAGTTAGGTTCCGTCCCGGATACACACTCCCATAGACTGGGCACACGCCGCGTATGGATTGCCCTCCAGATTCGGTCACAAATACAGGAGTACAGGGCAACAGACACCAACGTCGGGACCTCAGAGCTGCATGAGCAGAGCTGGGAACCCACATGCATAGACACCCTTATCGTACACACCCTCACACGTGGCTCAGCCCACAAGGCCAGGCTGCAACCCGCCCGGCAGACTGGGGGCTGGAGGGACAGGAAGACGGTGGTCTTTAAGGGCCCAGAGCCTGCAGATCCAGGACTCAGGCAGCCTTGATGCCCTCAGGGACCGACCTCTGTTGGGAAACTTCTTGGTCCCTGCCTTTCCAAGACCCTCTGTCTGACAGCCCTTCCAAGCCACGCACCAGCAGGACCCCCAGCTCCCTTCCTCCCCGCCCCTTCTCCGGCAGCCCCAGACCTGGAGCCGAAGTCCCCACTCTCCAGAGACCCTCCCTCTGCACAGCTGCTCCCCGCATGCTTCTGTCCTTCCAGCTTGCCACCCTCCACCGACACCCTCCAGGGCTTCTGCACCCCCCGCCCCCCACTCTCCCCTGGAGCCCTCATCACCCGTACCCCAGCCCCGAGGGGCGGCAAGAGCACCTCCAAGGCCATGGCCTTGCTGGCCCGGCCCCTCAGCCTCCAGTTACTCCTCAAGAACCCCTCGTCTTGTCTTCAGCCTGAGGGGGCCCTGGGCTGGGGGCATCCTCCATCCCTGCTCCAGGGGGCACACTGTGGGGCTCTGGCCTTGCTTTGGAAGCCTGGGATCTGCTCCCCCCACCACCCCCACCCCCAGGTCTGGGGTAGAGCCTGGAAGCTGCTGCCCTTGGCAGATCCTCTCTGGAGCTGTGTTCCTGCGTTCAGCCCATGCCCCCTCCCCACTCCTATCCGCACTGTCCCCTCCTCCTGGGGCCAGGACACAGACCCCCAGACAAGTGGGGCAGGGAAAGGAGAGTAGGTGGGGGCCAATGGCAGAAGGGAAAAGTTGGGCAAGTCAAGCCTGCCCCTTCCCAGCCTCCACAACCCTCTCCCAGCCCATTAGACACCTCTTTTCCCTGCCCAACATAGCTGAATGAGACTGGAGTTCCAGGGACCCGCGGTATCTGCCCCTCTGGGGACCCGGTGTCCAAACAGGAGTGGCTGGGAGTCTGATTTGGGGGTCCAGGGAGGGGTGCAAGACCCCCCCCTCCCAGCAGAGAGCCATCTCGGGTGCTGAGCCAGCTCCCAGTATGGGGGCCTCACCTCACTAGTAGGGTCAAGGCCCCACCCTCTCTGGTCACTATGTCACATTCCAAAGCCCTTGTGTCTATTCTCCTGGAAACAATGGGCTGAGGCCATCAGGGGCCCGGAAGCCACCAGCCACCCACTCCACCGCTCCATTCCACAGAGAGGAAGGAGGCCTAGACCCTCTCTCCTTGCCAAACTGACCATTTAAAACCAGCAAACACTGGGGCTAGCCTCCCGCCAAAGGAGCCTAGGGCTCAGAAAGGGGCTGATCTGAGCTACTTCTGCACGAACTCCCCCACTCAACTGCAGGCCCCCCCAAATAGCAGAGCTTCTGGAAAGATGATGGGGGAGGCGGATTCTCTGTGAGAGAGGCTACAGAGAAAAAACAGGGGTGGGGGAATCGTGCTGGGGCAGAGCTCAAGCTCAGGAGCTCTGCCCGTCTGGCCCTGAGCCCCCTCCCTCGCCTCTCTCCCCTCGACTTCTCTGCTGGCCCCCCTGTCCTGTGCCTCCAAGGCTGGGGCTGCCTCCGAAGAGGAGCTGTGGGGGGGCCCAACTGGCTGACAGCCTCCTGCCCAGCCCCCCTCCACTGGGACTTCCCCACCCAGCTTTGCAGCTCCATCCCCCAGGTTCCCAGGTGGGGGGCAGGCAGCCTTCTGGGTCCCATGCCAAGGAGACAGTTGGGGTCCAGATCGCTTACCAGCTGGGGGTCCTCCGAGGAAATGGCAGGCACCTGTGTGAGAGAAACCGCCTCTCTTCGTGCCTGGGACAGATACATGTCGGGGGCTGAGGACGGAGTGTGGCCCAGCGAGCAGTGGGCACCTGCTTGTGGCCTCTCCTCCTCTGGGTCTCCCCTGCACCCTGCGGCTCAGGAGAAGACGTCCCCTCGGCGGCCGCCTCATCACCACTGACTCGGGCCTCCGGCAGGACCTCCAGAACAAAGCATGACGAGGGCAGGAGGCCTGGGTGCCAGTCAGTAACCAGCCATGGTGCCCGGGGCTGGCGTCCCTCACCTCGGAGACTACCACCCACCCAGGAAGGAGGAGGACACTGGCCCGCAGGGTCAGGGAGGAGCACACACTTCAAGGGCTGAGCAACCACCTCTCTTCTGCTCTTACCCTTCTCCTGTCTGTCTGTCATTGATCATCTACTTATCTATCAATCTGTCATCTGGTCAGTAAACTCTACCCCCAGCATGGGGCTTGAGCTCATGAGACCAAGAGCTGTTGCCTCACCGACAGAGCCGGCCAGGTGTCTCTCCTCTTCTTCCTTTTTTTTTTTTTTTTTAAATTTTATTTATGTATTTGATAGACAGAGATCACAAGCAGGCAGAGAGGCAGGCAGAGAGGGAGAAGCAGGCTCCCCACTGAGCAGAGAGCCTGATGCGGGGCTCGGTCCCAGGACCGTGGGATCATGACCTGAGCTGAAGACAGAGGCTTTAACCCACTGAGCCCCCCAGGGGCCCCAGTAAATAAAATCTTAAAAAAAAAAAAAAAAGGAATTATTTGACTGTGGGACATCTGGGGGCTCCATCAGTTGCGCGTCTGCCTTCAGCTTGGGTTGTGGTCCCAGGGTCCTGGAATCGAGTTCTGCTTGGCAGGAAGCCTGCTTCTCCCTCTGCCGCTCCCCCTGCTTGTGTTCCCTCTCTCATTGTGTTTTTGTCTGGGAAATAAACAAAATCTTTTTTTTTTTTTAAGATTTTATTTATTTATTTGAGAGAGAGACAGTGAGAGAGAGCATGAGCAAGGAGAAGGTCAGAGAGAGAAGCAGACTCCCTGCGGAGCCGGGAGCCTGATGCGGGACTCGATCCCTGGACTCCAGGATCATGACCCGAGCCGAAGGCAGTCGTCCAACCAACTGAGCCACCCAGGCGTCCCAAATAAACAAAATCTTAAAGAAAATTTTTATTTAGGGGCGCCTGGGAGACTCAGTGGGTTAAGCCTCTGCTTTCGGCTCAGGTCATGGTCTCAGGGTGCTGGGATGGACCTGCCAGAGCCCCCTCCTCTCCTCCCTGGCCCACGGTTCCCAGGCTTTTCTGGAGAGATTTCCCTGGAAGGTCTCGGCACCGGGTGAGTCCCTCTGAGGAGGCCTCCGGGGCACTGGGACCCTGTTTCTTTCTCTCCCCAAGTCTCTCCTCCCTGCCGGCACCTCTGGCTCCCCAGGACCCTTTCCCATCCCGAGGCAAGGGAGGCTCAGGCTGCGGACAAAGTGCAGATGCTCATCCCTGACCTTAAAATAACGACGGGGTCGCATTATCCTGGCTCTTGGGGCGGGCACGGGGTACTCGCGAGCATCCTGAAACGTGGAAGAGGCTGGCGGCAGTCAGGGGAAAAGGTCAGAGTAGTGCGAAGGACCCAAGGTGGCGGAGGACAGGGAGGGAGCCAGCACGTAAGAAAGCTCTAGAAGCTGGAGAAGACGAGGAGGAGATTGACCCTGAGCCTCCGGAAGGGACCCGAGGTCTTGGCCCCAGAACCGTGTCTGATGTCCAGCCCGCAGAGCGGCTGAACGACAGACACGCTGCTGGCTTCTAGGCCGTGGCCTTGGTGGCCATTTGTCACAGCAGCGCTGTCTGTTCTGTCCCATCTTGCCTCTGGTTTGGGTTTGTGCCCCCTCCCTGGCCTGTGAGCGCCAATGAGGTCTGGGGCTCTGCGCGCTGCTGCCCTGAGCCCGGAGCCTGAAGCACAGCATGTTCGAGCAGGGGCGGATGGAAGCGGAGCCCAGCAGCCTTGAACACCCAAGCCCAGCGCTTCCCTTCCCCGGGCCGCCCCGCCCCTGCCCCTGTGAGGACTGAAGCGGAAGCCGCCTTCCCCCAGTTCACCCCCTCTCCCCACCCAGGGCAGCCCAAGCCTGTGCCATCTTGGAAAGAGTCCCCCTCTCTCTGGGCTCTCGGGCCCTCAGGGCCATGTCCCAACTCATCCAAGTTCCTTCCACGGGTCCCCAGGACCTAGTCCCAAGCTCCCCACTAGTTAGTGGGGCTTCGCAGGGTCTGCTCCCTCTGCCGGGCGCATCTAGCCTTGTCTTCCCTCTTGTTTTGCTGAGGCATTCCCAAATCAATCTCAGACATCCTCTCGTTCCAGACCTATACACTCACATATATATATATTTTTAAAGATTTTATTTATTTATTTGAGAGAGAGAGTGAAAGAGAGCATGAGAGGGGAGAAGGTCAGAGGGAGAAGCAGACTCCCGGTGGAGCTGGGAGCCCAATGTGGGACTCGATCCTGGGACTCTGGGATCATGACCTGAGCCGAAGGCAGTCACCCAATCGAGCCACCCAGATGCCCTCACATGTATCTTTTTAAAAATAAACCTTTCTTTAATAAGCACTATGTCACTATCACATCTAATGAAGGTAACAACATCTTTTTTTTTTTTTTTTAAAGCAA
The DNA here is from genome assembly GCF_010015895.1 of Lontra canadensis. Taxonomy (NCBI): domain Eukaryota; kingdom Metazoa; phylum Chordata; class Mammalia; order Carnivora; family Mustelidae; genus Lontra; species Lontra canadensis. The sequence continues at coordinate 257,147 of NW_022631154.1, read as the reverse complement.
ACTCTACCCCAGTGTGGGGCTTAAACTCACAACCCCAAGATCAAAAGTTGCATACTCTACCAACTGAGCCAGCTGGGGGCCCCAATAGGGTAACAATGGTTTCTTGATATTACATATACCTAGTCCAAAGTAAAATTTCCTTAACTGTCTCAAAATGTCTTTTTTTTTTAAGATTTTATTTATTTATTTGACAGAGAGATGAGATCATGACCTGAGCCAAAGGCAGAGGCTTTACCCACTGAGCCACCCAGATGACCCTCCTTTTTTTTTTTTTTTTTTTTTTTTAGATTTTATTTGACTGAGAGAGAGAACAGAAGCAGGGGGGAGTGGGTGAGGGAAAAGCCAGCTCCCCGCCGAACATGACCTGAGCCCAAGGCAGACGCTTAATGACTGAGCCACCCAGGTGCCCCTCAGGATTTTCTTTTTAAGCACTCTCTGCACCAGGATGGGGCTTGAACTCACAACCCTGAGATCGGGAGTGGCATGTTCTATCCACTGAGCCAACAGGGCACCCCGGTTATTAAGTCTCTTAAGGATCTAACTGAAAACATACCACGCTCCCAGCCCCCTGCCATGTGTCGCTGAAGAGATGGGCATGTTTTCTGGTAGAATTCCCGTCGTCCGGCTGTTGCAGTCTTCGGGGTCACGGAACATACTCCTCTACAAGTGAGTGCTGGCCCTAGAAGCTCGGTTGGATTTGGCTCTGCTTCTAGAGAAGACAACTTGTTTGGGGGCGGCCTGACCCCTTAGCGCAAATCCCCCAGCACCCTGGTCTGGTAGTCTCATTCATTGGTAATCGCCTGACTCAGTGACTTCATTGAGGTTGCAAAGTGATTTTCCACTGCTGTCTTTCCTTTATCATCTATGAACTGGAGCGTCTTTGTAAAGAACTTTTCCCTCATCAACGAGGACAACTTAGTAAGCCTGAGATACAATCCACACAGGAACTGGAATTCACAGTGACGGATGTCTAGCTCTTTCTTTTAGTTGCCATTTTTCAGAGCAAGGAGCTGATGCTTTATCCAATGGATAGCTTTATTTACTTATTTGAAAGACAACAGCAGTGGGGAGTGGCAGAGGGAGGGAGGGAGAAAGAGGGAAGCAGAATCCTCGCGGAGCGGGAGGCCAGATGCAGGACCCCCAGATCATGACACCCCCAGATCATGACCTGAGATGAAGGCAGACGCTTAACCGCTTAACTGACCGGACCCACCCAGGCGCCCCTATCCAAAGTGTCTCTCTCCCTTTATCCTCGCTCAGTTTACTATCACTCTGACCGGATACATTTTGTATATTCAAGGTTTCAAACGCATGTATTAATCTTTTTGACATTCCGATTGCCCTGTTTTAGGCATTAGGAGCTCTGTGTTCTTTTGCCATTCCGCTGTTCTTTGGTATCTTTGCTTTCTGGCACAAGATGCCCAAAGGCCCATTCTGAGTATTTCCTGCCTCACCCAGGGAGTCAACCTGTTGTGCAAGGAGCTCTGACCCGCAGGCCTCACCGCTGTCAGGCTATCTGTTGCTTCTAGGCTTTTTCAGCAACACTGCAATTTTTTTTTTTTTTTTTTTTGACAGAGATCACAAGTAGGCAGAGAAGCAGGCAGAGAGAGAGGAAGGGAAGCAGGCTCCCCGCTGAGTGGAGAGCCCAACGTGGGGCTCGATCCCAGGACCCTGAGGCCATGACCCGAGCCAAAGGCAGAGGCTTTAACCCACTGAGCCACCCAGGCGCCCCAACATTGCAATTTTTACTTCACTAATTTTATTCTATACTTACGTCTCTTGCTCTGGAAACAGTGGCTCCTAGTATGTGTAATATTATGTAACAGGCCATAAAATAGTTCCAAAATTAACATCAACACTACTATAACGAGTACACTACCGCATGAAATGTAACGTGTCTTTGTATCTTTATTTGTTCTTAAGGAAAAATTAATTCTTGCAATATTATCTCTGTACAAAAAATAGAGAAACTGCCCTTCATTGAATTTAAAACCTTTGTATTTCAAAGAACACTATGAAGGAAGCACAAACCATAAGTCTGATAGGGAGCTTGAATTCAATATGTGTATCTACAGACCTACAGATATACCTATCACAACTCAACATTAAAAAGACAACCCAATTGTAAAATAAGGAAAGAATTTAAATAGACATTTCTCAAAAGAAAATATACATATAGTAAGCACTTGAAAAGATACTCAATATTGTTATCTATCAGGGAAGAGCAGATCAAAACTACAATAATATAGCATATCACACTTACTTGCATCACTACAGTCAAAAGACAGTAACAAGTGTTAGGAGGACGTAGAAAAGTTGGAACCCTGGGGCGCCTGGGTGGCTCAGTGGGTTAAGCCACTGCCTTCGGCTCAGGTCATGATCTCAGGGTCCTGGGATTGAGTCCCGCATCGGGCTCTCTGCTGGGCGGGGAGCCTGCTTCCTCCTCTCTCTCTCTGCCTGCCTCTCTGCCTACTTGTGATCTCTCTCTGTCAAATAAATAAATAAAATCTTATTAAAAAAAAAAAAGGTACAACCACCACCAACAACAAAACTGATAAATGGGACGTCACTAACCAAAAACTTTTGTGCTTCAAAAGACGCCATCCAGAAAGTGAAGAACCACAATATGGGAGAACATTTCTGCAAATCAGATCTCTGAAAAAAGACCTGTACTTGGGATATATGAAAAACATGTACAACTTGAATAACTCTATTACAAATTGACAAAAGAGGGGCCCCTGGATGGCTCAGTTGGTTAAGTGTCTGTCTTCAGCTCAAGTCATGATCTCAGGGTCCTGGGATAGGGCTCCACTTCAATCTCCCTGCTTGGTGGGGAGTCTGCTTCCTCCTCTCTCTCTGCCTGCCTCTCTGCCTACTTGTGATCTCTCTCTGTCAAATAAATAAATAAAATCTTTAAAAAAAAAAAGAAAGAAAAGTTGGAACCCTCCCACACTGCTGGTGGAAATGGAAAATGGCGCGGCGACTGTGGAAAAGTTTGGCGGTTCCTCACAAAGTAAAAAAACATACAGTTTCTATGAGACCCAGCACTACCATTCAAATACACAGCCCAGAGAATTGAAAATATAAGCCTGCACAGAAACTTGTACACAATTGCTTACAGCAGTATTCCCATAGCCTGAAAGTGCAAGCGGTCCACATTCCAGCAGCGAAGGAATGGGTGCACAAATTGTGGTCCGTACGGCCAATAGAACATATATATTTTTTAAGCTGGGAGACTTTTTTTTCCCTTTCCAGGTTTTTATTAAAATCCAGGTAGTTAACATATGGTGTGATATTAGTTTCTGTTGTAGAACATTTTTCACAAGTTTATTTATTTAGTAATCTCTACACCTATCGTGGGGCACAAACTCATGACCCTGACAACGAGTCACGTGCTCCTCTGAGCCAGCTGGGTGCCCCTCAGGTGCAGAATTCAGTGATCCATCACTGATGTGCAATACCCAGTGCTCATCACAGGTGACCCCCCTTAACACCCATCACCTATTTTACATCCAGTAGATATTAATGGGACATAAAAAGGCCCGAAGTTCTGATACACACAGCGCAGTGGGCGTGGACCACAAACACACGCTGCTAACTCGAAGTCACCAGACACGAAAGGTCCCATGTTATCTGATTCCACTGATACAAAATACTCAAAATAGATAAATCCATGGAGACAGAATACAACTCGGTGGTTGCTGGGATGGGGGATGGTAACAAACTGCTGAGTGGATGGGGCTTGTACCTGGGAACGACAGGGACAGCCGCGGCACACACAGTGAGTGAACTACATGCCACCGGATTGCTCCCTTCAAAATGGTTCGTTTTATGCTATGTGAATCGTGCCTCAATAAATTATTTTTAAAATATTTTATTTATTTCTTTTCAGAGAGAGCGCACAAGCAGGGGGAGCAGCAGACTCCCCTCTGAGCAGGGAAACTGATGTGGGACTTCATCCCCGGTGAATGGAGGGGCTGAATCACTACACCGGACACTTGAAACTACGAGAACATTCATGTATGCTAACCGGAGTGAAGACAGGTTAAAAAAACGCAGCAGATGGTAAAGAGAATTTGCAAAAAAGCCAAAAGCTTTTTAAAGGATTTCACTTATTTGAGAGCGCGCGCGCACGCGTGAGGGGCTGCACAAGCCGACTCTGCCCTGAGCACCGAGCCCCACGGGAGGCTCCAGCCCGGGACCCTGACATCAGGACCTGAGCCAAAGCCAAAAGCAGAGGCTCAACCCACTCCCCGCTTTTGTCCCTAAAGCCCCAAAGAAGAGAACTCCAGACACCGGGTCCCCCGCCCGCTCCTCCTCGAGTCCCCTACACCGCCCAGGGGAGAGCCCCCACGCGGCGCGGGGCACCAGTGCGCAGGCGTCACTCTCGGTCGGAAGGCGCCCCGGCTCGTCCCGCCCACGTGGGGGGACTCCTCCCACTGGCCAGATCTGCTCCACCTCCCTCGAGCCTGGGCACGTGCCTGGCTGTCCGCCGCGGGCTCCAGTTCGCGCCTGCGCCGTGAGGGCGAGCGCTCCCAGGGAGCCGGCGGAGGAGTGGGGTGGGGTGGTGGGCGCCCGGAAGTAGCCGCGCCGCTGGTGTTTCCGGCCTTTCCCGAGCGGGTCGTGGGAGGAGGCCCTGGGTCGAGAGCTGGGCGCTAAGCTGGGCGGTGAACCGGTGGGCCCCGGGGCAGAGGCTAGTGTCGGGGCCCGCGGTGTAGGTGTCCTGGGTCGGCGGTCTGTCACGCCGGCCCGCCTTGGTTTGGTGCGGGAAGGCGGCCGCAGACCTCGGAACCCCACGTGGTCTTCACACGTCACGCAGTCCCCTTTCATCTCTTCGGTCGCGCTACACGCAGAACCCATGCTTAGCCCCTGGCTGTGCTACCCCGGGCACCGCGGTTCCTCGCCCCCGGAGCCCCTGGCGCGGCGACTCACAGCTGGGGGCGGGGCCGGGGGGAGCCAGGGCGGGGCCAGGGCCCACGACCGGGGGCGGGGCCATAGCGGGGGCGGGGCCGGGGCGCCATCTCCACCGCCCTCCCCTCCAGCCGCTGGGAGAGGGAAGTACTGGAGGCTTAGCCTGCTTCTCTGCAAGCTGTGTTGTCATCCCTTTCCGTTTTGTTTCAGGGGATTTTTTTAAAAGATTTTATTTATTTATTTGACAGACGGAGATCACAGGTAGGCAGAGAAGCAGGCAGAGAGAGGAAGAGAAGCAGGCTCCCTGCTGAGCAGAGAGCCCCATGCGGGGCTCGATCCCAGGACACTGGGATCATGACCTGAGCTGAAGGCAGAGGCTTAACCCAGTGAGCCACCCAGGCGCCCCTAAATAAATAAAACCTTTCTTCAAAAAAAAAAAAAAAAAAAAAAAGCCTTAGTACAGACGCGATTAGTAGAAATTGACAGCTGCAAAAAAAGCAGATCTAAAAGAATTAAGTCTCCCATTCACCACAATTAAAAAGAATAAATATGGGGCGCTTGGGAGGCTCAGTGGGTTAAGCCTCTGCCTTCGGCTCAGGTCATGATCTCAGGGTCCTGGGATTGAGCCCCCGCATCGGGCTCTCTGCTCATGGGGAGAGCCTGTTTCCTCCTCTCTCTCTGTCTGCCTCTCTGCTTACTTGTGATCTGTCAAATAAATACATAAAATCTTTAAAAAAAGATTTATTTGAGAGATAATGAGAGAGTGAGAGAGAGAGCGAGCATAAGAAAGGTCAGAGGGAGAAGCAGACTCCCTGCCAAGCAAGGAGCCTGATGAGGAACTCAAACCTGGGACTCCAGGATCATGACCTGAGCCCCACAGGTGGCCCTGAGGCTGCTTCTTGAAGGCAAGTGCCAAACCCCATCACCTGTTCTGAGCCTTGGAACAGAAGTCCTAAACACAGGACTTACACGGAATTTAAAATTTGCTAGTAGCCACATTTACGAAGGTAAAAATAAACAAGTTTAACTTTATTATATTTAACTCAGTGCATCCAAAATGCAACTTCAACATGTAAGTAATATAAAATAAAAGTACAAAATTAAAAAATGCATTTTGGGGGGTGTACCAAGTCTTTGAGACCTGGTGTGTATTTTACACCTAACAGCACATATTGCTTTACACTGGCCACATTTCAAGCACTCAGGAGGCAGGTGTGGCCAGTGGCCACCATACTGGACAGGGCAAACTTAGGTGAAATGCAACAGGGGATGTGGAGAAAATAATGTGTGTGATTCCATGAGGGAAGAGATGGTTCCTCCACTCAGTCCTGGGAAACGGGCTGGGTTGAGCTGTTTAAGAGGGCAGCTGCAGGGCATGGCCCTGTCAGCCAAGTGACACACCTACCCAGTCCCCCCTTGTTAACCCCCCATACACATAATATTGCTCTCTTTCTGGGCTGAGAGAGGTGAGCGGAATGAGCTAAATTCCTCATTTATTGGTCAGTGTGTGATGTCACCTACACCTCAGTGTGCACCTCAGTCTTTGTTGATGCTGAGCTGGGATTTCTGGTGGAAGGCGGGGCAATGTGGATATTTTGGAACAGGAGTTAGCCATCGGGACCTGAGGCTGTTGGCGAGGCCCATCCCTTGACCTCTCATTTTGGGGAGAGGAACTGGAGGGAAAAAGATAACCCAAGGGAAGGTAGCAGAAAATGTTGAGGACCCATAGCTCAAAACTGAAGGGCTTTTATTTACGTTTTTAAATTTTTTAAGTAATCTCTACACCCAGTGTGGGGGTCGAACCCACAACCCCTAGATTAAGAGTGCAATGTCCCACTGACTGAGCCAGTCAGGAACCCTGACAGGTGGGACTTTAGTTTTAGGAGAAGCAGGAGTTTCATCATTTTTTAGATGATGAAATTTTTTGATGCTTCATTTGGAGGCTAAGGACAGGCCTTTTTCCTTTTGATTCCCCCTCCTTCCTGCTGCCACATGCACACGTGCACTGTGGGTCTTGCTCCCAGGAAAGCCTTTAAAGTCTCCTCAGAGCCTGAGGGACCCCAAGCTAGGCTGCTGCTCTGGGAATGCAGGACTAAGATTAGGCTGGGGACGCTGCGTGGCCGCATCCTTTCCCCCTTGACTGGCTTCCTCAAAGACTGAGGGAAGAGGGGTATCTAGAGTATCCTTTTCCTCCAGATCAAACCTTTGTTTGGCCTGGTTGACCCTTCTCCAGCCCAGCCACACCTGGGTCTGTGGGGACCCGGTGGCTGCGTCGGCCATAGGCGGCAGCATTTCCGTGCCTCAGTCCACCTGTGCCATCTGGTCAATCCCTCCGGTCCCCCAACTCCCCCTACAGAGCTGCCCGGCACTCAGGGAGTGAGGCTGGGATGGGCACACAGCGCACACCCTGACATCCGCCACCAGTGGCCCTCCAAGGACAAGGATCACATGGAGTCCTGAGAGGAAGACACTGTTGTCCAGACGCGGAGCTCAGGCCCCCGTAAGGTCGGGGCAGAGGGGTGTGTGGCTGTGTCAGGGAAAAGCCGCTCCACAGACACGGAAGACCAAAGGTGCGTATCAGAAAGACAGAGCTCGACGGGCTCTGGCCCCATTTATTACAAAATAATGATTCCAAATCTGGTATAAAAAAGATCCCAGACGGCCCCAGTATACCTGCCATGCCCTTGAGCCACAGAGTCACTCCCTTGGGCTGGTGAGCACGGGGGGCTCTCAGATGCGAAGGTCCCCAGCCAGGATGGCACTATACCGGGCCCGTGTGAGGGGCAGGTAGGCACCCCCAGGCTGGTCCAGAACATAGAGGGGGTCAGACAGTGCGCGTGGGTCAAAGCCCTCCTTTGCCATCCGCACCTTCTGCTGCTTGAAGGTTTCCGTCGTGGCCAGAGACTCCTGAGGAGGGCGTCAAAAGGAGCTGAAGGCAGGCGTATCCTGCCCTGGGGGTTCAGGTGAGTCAAGAGGCAGGGACGAGGAGGCATGAGGTCGGGGTTTAGGGGACGGGGTGACAGGGAAGAGAAAAAAGCCTGGAGAAAGGCAGAGGGAATGAAGCGGGCGAAGGAATGCCCGTCTGAGAAGGCGCTGTTCCCGCTCTTCACTGGGCAGCGTCCCCTGCGGGTCCCCGTGTGTGGTGTGGGGCCGCCAAGGGCCGTGGACCCAAGGGCTGGAGGGGTGGGGCGGGAGCAGCCAGTTACCTGAAGCCTCAGGAACCGAGGCCAGGCGTACGGCGGCAGGTTTTCAGAAACGTGGGCATAGAGCTGCACAAGGTCCAAGGAGTGGGGGGGACGCAGAACCAGGGCCGCCATTCCAGCTCTGCCTTCGTGCCCTGTGGGGTGGGGACAGGTTACCAGCTGCTGTGGGGGCCCACCCGCTGGCCTCATGTTCCCTGTGCCCCAGTAACACCGGGTCAGGGAGGCAGGCCGGCTGCCTCCTGCCTCTCATATCTTGGCACCTGGCACGGTAACTCCGTAGACGTTCACCTCCTGAAGAAAATCCAGAGACTCCAAGGCCTCCGCCACCTCGGTTGTGGCCACATTCTCCCCTTTCCACCTGCCAGAGGGCGGAGATCCTGGGCCTTAGGGGGTGGGTGGGGGGAGGGCACAGTCGGGGAGCAAGATGCTCCCAGGGAGGAGGCACTGCGGAGGTCTGTCTGTCAGGAGTGGATGGATGAGGGGCGGGTTTGGGTATGTGTTAGTGAGTTAGGGTTAGGGGCTCTGGGTCACAGGGACTGGACGTCTGGGAAAGGACTCCAAGTCATGCACAGATACCTGAAGGTGTCTCCAGTCCGATCGTGGAAGCGGAGAAAACCCTGGTCGTCGCAGACCAGCAGGTCCCCGGTGTTGAAGAAAACATCCCCAGCTTGGAAGACACCCTTCAGCAGCTTTCCCTGGCCCAGCTCCGGCCCCCCAGCATAGCCCAGGAACGGGGACTGCTGGCTGACCGGGGCCACCAGCAGCCCGGGCTCACCTGGCAGAGCACTGGGGTCAGGGGTGGCTGCCTACCCACCAGGAGCCTCCTGTCCCTCGCCCCACTGTCCAGTCCCAGTCCTCTTCTGCCAGCTGCACCACCCCATCCAGCCCGCCTGAGCACGAACCTGGACATGTGGCCACACAGTGCCCCTGGGTATCCCGAATCGGCTCCCCTGTGGTGACATCATAGCGAATCAAAGAGAAGGGGAAGACATGCTGGGGGAAGGGAGACCCAGGCACTGGGTCATTTCAGTGGCATTAACCCCCTCCCTGCCGGCCCCCACCTGCCACAGGACCCCCAGTTTCTCTCCCAGGCCTCCCTCACCTTATAAAGCCAGGAAGCACGGCCCACAGCACCCAGCTGTCCCGTGTAGTTAAAAGTGGCAACATTGCCCTCGGTGAGCCCGTAGGTCTCCAGCACCCGCAGGGGACCAAAACGGCGCACAAAGCGCTCCCAGGTGTCGGGTCGCAGCCCGCTGCCCACTGCCAGCCGGACCTTATGGCCATGTTCCGCCGTGCTCTGAGATGAGGAGAGACGGGCAGAAGGATCACCACCAAGACACCGTTTCCCTGTCCCCTGAAGCCCCTTCCACCGCGACCTCGCTCAGATGTCCTGGCATCCCAGGCTCCTCACCCCACCCCACCAAGGTCTTCCTGCACGGTCTCCGCCTTATGAAGTGCCCACCTCCCTGCGCAGGCCCCTCTGCCCGGTCCTCCGCCCACGCACCGGTGGCTGGTTGACAAGATATCTGCACAGCTCCCCTATGTACTGGAACACTGTCACCCCGTGCTGCTGGCAGTCCTCCCAGAACTGACTGGCCGAGAACTTGGACTTCAGCACCACTGTGGCCCCTGCCAGAAGTGGAGAGGGGGGTGGAGAAAGGTGAGGTGAAGGGCTGAGTGGGGCGCCCTGACCACCCCCTTCCCAGACACTAGCCCTCACTGTTGTGTGTGGCTCCTGGGAAGGCCCTGCTGTGATGTCCAGCAGCAGGCAGCTTGGCCCACCTCCTTTCCCACCTGTGTCCCAGAGAGCTCAGTGCCCCTCCTCTGCTTCCCATCCCCACACTATCCCCGCTCTGCACCCTGACTCCAAGTCCCAACTCTGTCCATTTGCTTCTTCCCCAGCTGACAGCCACAGCCCTTCCCCAACCCGCCCTGGGAGTCTGGAGTCCTGCCAACTGTACAGGCTCCCTAGCCAGTCTGCAGGTTCTGCAGGGGTGCGGCCCCACTGGACCAGGAGCTCTCCGAGAGTAGCCCCTGCCTCCTTCCTCTGGATTCCCTACCCTGAAGGACTTAGGGAGCATCCCCAGGTGAGCACATCACAGAAGGGCCTTAATAAATGTTTGCTAGAAAAAACACCTGCTGGAGGATTAGAGGTGGGGAGGACTGGGGGGCACACTGGGGAGACTGACCAATGCCCAAGCAGCCCACGATGCCCAGGAGAGAGCCCGACATGTGGTAGAGGGGGAGGGCCAGGTAGATCACATCCTCCCGGTGGGCCCCACACAGCTGGTAGAAGGCCTGGCACTGCAGGATCTTCAGGTGACTGATCTGGGCAGCCTTGGGGAGGCCTGTGGGCAGTGGGCGGAGATCCGGGAAGGGTCTGAGCTTCAGGCCCTGCCTCCCTCCGCCCCTGCTGGGTTTCACACAGAAAGAGGCAGAGGCAAGGCAGAAGCCGAGAGTAAGGCAGGCCCGGCTGTCCTGGACCAGCCAGGAGTGGCAGGGAGGGTGTGGAGTAGCAGCTTGGAAACTGAAGCCATAGTTCTTGTTCCCAGTCTCCTGCCTTCCTCGGCCTGGTTTCTGGGAGGGAAAGCCGGTGCTCACCCGTGGTGCCAGAAGTGAAGATGTACAGGCACGTGTCCATTATGCTCTGAGGGGCAGACAGGTACCCTGGCACTGGTCCGTCCGCTTCTGCCGAGGCCTCGGCCAGCAAGTCGCTGATTCCTGCAGGATGCGCTTCAGGGCCTGCAGCCCAAAGACAGAGCCCCATGGCTCTCAGGGCTGGCAGGTCAGGCTCCAGCGACTCCAGGAACTCTGGGTGAGGTAGGAAGGCATAGCTCGGAGAAAGGAATTCTTCTCCGCCCCTCCTGGGCGAGGAGAACGTTCTGAACATCCCATCACCGCTCTGGGGACCACAGACCCAGCTTCATCCCGCGGCCAACCCGAAGACTCAGACCCTCAAGCACCCTTTCCGAAACCCCTGGAGAAGGCTCCGCCCCCTTCCGAGCTCCGCCCCTTCTCTGCGGCCCCTTTCCGAGGCCGGCCCGGCCCTCGGGGCCGTGCGCCCGGGCCTTACCTGGCGCCAGGACCAGCGCGCGCGCGCCGCAGCTGCGGAGACAGTGCAGGAGGGGACCCCGGCGCAGGGCGGCAGGCACAAAGGCTGTGCGCAGGCCGGCCTTGGCCAGCCCGAACCAGAGCCACAGGAACTCCGGGCAGGCGGGGAGAAGCAGCGCCACGGTGTCCCCGGGCGCTAGAGGGGCCGCGGCGCCGGCCACTCCCGCGGCCTGCTCGGCCTCTGCGCCGCCGCTGGGCCCCGCGCCCCAGCCCCGCGCGCGCAAGAAAGCGCGCGCAGCCCGGTTGCTCTCGCGCTCGGCCTCCGCGTAGCTGAAGCGTCGCGGGCCGTGGACGAGGAAGATGTGTGCGGGGCGCTGCCGGGCCAGTTCCGCGAGGCGCCAGGCCAGGCTGCAGCCCCCCTCTGGGCCCCTCGGGTCGGCGGCGGCCGCGGCCAGGGCACGCGCTCGAAGAGCCCGCTTGCATCGCAGGGCGCGTACCGCGAAGGCCAAGTCCGCCGGGAGCCAGCGCAGCCCCGGCCAGAGGTGCGGCTTCCGCAGCAGGAGCAGCGGCGGCAGCAGCAGCAGCAGCAGCAGCAACAGGGCCGCCATGGTGCCCTGCTCCTGGGCCCGACCCCGAGGCTCCCTTTCGAAAACTGGGGCTGCTCGCTTTTGCTTGGAGACCTCTCCCTCCCGGGAGCGCGCGTGCGCCAGCACACGCCCCTCCCCCCCTTCTCCACAGGCGGGGAGCCGAGGCCGGGAGGTGCGTGGGGGGCGGCCCCGAACTCTCGGCCCTCCCCACGGCCGCGCTCCGCCCTGTGCGTGATCCCTCGCCCACTGCGGAGGGCTCACACCTTCCACCGTCCGGATTCAGGTTTTCTCCCCAAGGCCGCTTCTGTCCCGGCCTGAGGATGCCACCACTGCTCTCCCCCCAAAACGGCCGGAGAACTGGGCCCTTTGCCCCTTTGGCGCTGCAAGTCCCCGCCTAAGGGCCAGACCAGTGCCCTCCCCCAGCGCCAGCAGCAGCCCTAGGGGAAGGGTGGGGGCCCAGGCAGCAAGTCCTGGAGGGGCGACGGCCGAGGCCCCTCCTTCTGGGCAAGGGCACAATAATTGGGGCCAGCCAGCAAATGCTTTCCATCCTGGTTTTAATTGGGGCAGAAGGAATGGGAAGGGGAGAGGAAGAAGAGGCCTCCTGCGACTTGGACTTTTAAAGGAAGGAATAGCAGCTTTGAGGAAGGAGCCACTGGACCCTGCAAGCCCCCTGTCCCCGCCCAGACCTCCCTCCTCCCTGCTTGGCGGGCTGCCCAGCCTCCTGGGCAGCCAAGGGGGTTCTTTTCTGCTGGGACACAGGGGACAAGGCAAGCAGCTGTGGAACAAAGAGTTTCCTTCCTATCTGAATTCTCCCCACTGGGCCCACTTCTGTCCATCAGAATCCGAGTTGGGGGCACCCTTCACCCCCAGTGAACCCTCCTGTAGTTGGTAAGCACACAGATCTCCTAAACTGAACAAATACTCACTTTTGGAAGCCTCTAGTTTCTTGAGAGAGAAGTAGGGAGGAACAGAGTTTTACTTGGAGAGGTGCCTGGACAGGTCAGTGCCTGGCTCACAACCCCAGTGGCAGCAGAAGGCTGGGCAGGTGGGGGTGGCCAAACGCCCCTCCAGACCAGGGGGTGTGCAGGAAGGGAAAAGGGGAAGCTCCCCAGCCACGGGGGTGGGGGGTGGGGGGGGGGGTAGGGGGGTGGCACCGGGGAGCAGTAGCGCTGTCAGGTGCCCCCCACTAGGAGCTCCTGGGCCAGCAACTCCAGCACAAAAGAGGTTCTGGCTTGTTTTATTGTCATTTAAAAACTTTTAAAAAGCGATTATCTCTGCCAAAAACCAAAACCAAACAAAAAGGAACTAAGGAAATGGGACCATTTGACAGTTCCATGGAAGCTGTCTCTGGGAGCCCCAGGGGCTCTGGCCTCCCTCTCCCCTCGGTCCCTGCCTGAACCCTTCCGGCATATGCCCCATGTGGAGGAACAGGCAGGCAGGGGGACATCACTGGTGACATGCCCATTGCACATGGAGGACGGAGAGCAACTATAAAATGCCTGTTAGGAGCGAATCAAGGCCAGATGGGGGAGCCGGGAAGGGCTGTCCATACACTGTCTTCACTCCCATCCTGGCCTCTCTGACCAGCAAGCCCCGTCTGCCATTTCTCTTCTCTTTGGGGGACTGGGGAGGGGCAGGGGCTGAGGACCTGCACCAGCCCAGATTTCACACAGCCTCTGGCTTCCGTGGGACCTGAGTTGGTGGGAGCAGCAGTGTGAGGGGGCTAGAGGCCCCCGGACGGGAGGGAGCAGGGGCTGGGGCCGCATGGCAGCTTCGCAGGCTGAGCTGGAGGAGGCAGCTCGTCCTTCCTGCCAGGAGAGCCTTGGGTACCAGGTGAGCCTCAGGCGGAGGGAGAGGGCATCCCCCCGTATCTCCCCGGCCCTTACTAATCTCTGATGCACCAAGGAGGGGAGGGCAGTCCGGCGGGGGGTGGGATGGAGGAACACCGGGGCCTCAGTCACTGTCAGACCCCACTGCAGAGGACCCTTTCCGTTTCCGCTTGGTAGGCTTCGGTTTTGTGTCTTCTTCCTCCTGGAAGAGATGGGGGCGCCGGCCATTAGCCCGAGCAGCCACCGGTCCCAGCCGCGCCCGCTCCCACTGCTCCTGCGGCTCTCACCGAGGCACTGCTGGAGCCCGACTCTTCCTCGGCATTGGGGGGCTGCGTCGCGTTCTTTCGGCTGCGGGGGCTGGACAGAGCTGCTTTTCTCCGGCTCTTGGGCGGCTTGGTGGACGAGTCCTCGTACTCCTCGGCCAGGGAGAAGAGGTCGCTGAACCTGAGGGAGAGAGCCGGCCTCAGCACAGTGCTCCGGGTGCTCTGTCCCGCAGGGGAGGGCCCTCCCGCGGTTTCCCAAAGCCTTACTTCATCTTGTGGGCCTCATCGCAGCTTGCCTGCACGTGCTGCAGCGCCTGGAGAATCGGGGTTTGGCTAAAAACTGGTGGGAGGAGGAGGGAGAGCGGGGAAGGAAGGACAGTGAGGGGTCAGGAAGTCACTGGGTCCTCCCGCCCCTGCCCAGGGCTGCTCAGAGCCAGGGTCTGCCGCGCATACAGTTCTGCTTGGTGTTGGTCAGGTTGAGGCGCAGGTTGTCCAAGTGTTCCAGGATCTGCTCCAGGGTCAGCTGCGCGAGCTTGCTGCTGGAGCTCCTCAGGCTGCAGGGATGGCCAGAGTCTGAGGCCGAGGGGAGGGCTCTGGGAGTCAGGGACACCCTCCCCACCAGGGCCCCTCCTGAAGACAGATGCGGCGCTTGCGAGGAAAGTGGGGTGGGGGGGTGGGTGGCGGCTGGGATTTGGGGGTGGGACAGAGACCAGCTGGCCTCTAGGGAAGGGGCCAGAGCCCGCGAGCAGCGTGCAGCCTCGGACCGCTAGGTGTCACCCGCTAACCACCGGGAAGGAACCGCCCAGGTGCCGGCCTGTGGGCAGTGGGCAGCCCTCCACAGGGTCCGCGTCCCCCCCCACACCTCCTGCTCCCCTGTCCTGCTCCCCCATCTGCTCCTCCCACTCCCCCTCTCACTCTCCCGTGCCCCCCCCAGGTCCCTCCCCCCACCTCTGCCTCTTGCGAGGAAGGCTGTTGTTCTTGATGAGAAGGGACTTGATGTGCTCGGCCAGCAGCTCGTCGTGCTTCATGCACCAGTGCCGCAGGATGCTGGTGGTGAACTGGTCGTCCGGGTGACACGGCCTGCTCAGCACCATCTTCACCATCTCCTCACTGGGCCTGGGGCGGGAGGGGGTGGAGGGCCTCAGGGTCCCCTGGTCTCTCCCTACTCCTGCGGCTTCCTGCTCTCATGCTCCCTCCCCGCTCCTTTCTCACCCCCCAACAACCCCTCCCCTCTCTCACACCCCCTACCCCTGGGCCTGGGGATGCTGGTTTTGTCAGAAGGGACCCCGCCAGTTCAGCAGTAGACGGCGGGCATACTGGGGAGGCAGTTCACCAAAACTCTCCCGCCGTGCCCATAATGGTCAGGAAATGGACCAGGGAGGTGAAAGGATGGCACAGTATCTAGCCCGAAAAGGCGCAGGGGAGGGGGGCTGGCCAGTCACCACCCCCAACCTGCCCACTTCCTTTAGGACGTTCTGTAGCACTTCTAGTCTCTCAACAGCTGTTGCCCTACTTATCCGGGCTGTTGGGAAAATGCCAGGGCTGTTGGGCAGAGGGGACTCTTGGTGGCTCCCCCCCCAGGCCCCACCCCTGTACTCTGACCCAGTCTCCTCTGAGATTAGCCCAGGGTGGCCTCATCACAGGAGGGGTGGGGAGCAGGAAACCGGGATGTCCGGTCCCCACCCCCATCCCCTCCTCCCAGGGCAGCTCCTGGTGGGCAAGGGCGTAAAGTCGAGAGGAAGCCCAGATCTCAGGGGAGCTGCTTGTTTATAAATCATTTTAGGGGAAGGGCAGAATAAGCAGATGTCTATGGTAAGAAAAAGCACGGCCAGCCTCCTAGAGCAGCAGACAGGAGCCGTTTACAGGATGCGCTCTCTTGATGCGCTGTGACTGGGAGCAAGAGCACCTGGCAGCAGAACTCACTTCTCTCTTCGGAGCTGAAGCAGCAGGCAAGACAGGGCCTCTGGGTGCTCTGCGGGGGAGGGCAGAGGTTGGTCAGAGGGTTGTCAAATCCCAGAAGAAAGATCCCTCTCCCATCAACAGCCACTCGAGGGAGCAAGCACAGCCTTCCCCAAGGAGTCAGGAGGAACAGTCCCTTGCTTCTACGAAGTTCTGAGCAGCCTGAGCCCAGCTCGTGCCTGGCTCAGAGTGGGCCTGCCTGCAGGACTCATCAGGGAGCCCGGCCCTCTGGACTCGCAGGGGAGGCGGCAGGGCCCGCTCATCCTCGCCCCCGAGGGGCTGGGGTGGCCCTTCCCGCCATTCTCCCGGCCCACAGCCCCACTCACCTTTGTATTTGAGGTGCTGCAGGATGGGGATTATGGTCTCCAGGGGGATGTTGTGGGCCAGGAAGAGCTGCCAGGCACAGTACTGCTCAAAGGTCTCCCAGTCCAGGCTCTGGACTGCAGGAGACAGAGACGGGGCGTACTTGTGCTCTCCTTCACACACACCTAGGGCTAAGCCACTGACTGCAGCACTGCAAGCCGGGGTGGTACACAGGTGGGGATACCGACCCCAAGGCTACAGATACTCTCTCCCTTTCCACACGGAGCATCATTTTCAAAGCCTTCACATTGTGTCTATGGTCCCACCAGCCCTGAGCTTAAGAACCAGAACCAGAGACGCCGCCCAAGACCATGGAGCAAGGCAGAGTGACCGTCTACCCCATTCTCAGCCCAAGCCAGCTCCGCTGTTACTAGAAAACATTCAGGCAGCCACACGGTGCTCCCCGCTCCCCCGGGCGGCCCGCAGGGTCTGCTCACTTACTGAGTATGTTGAGGACAGAATCCTTTCGAAACATAACTAGGTTCCCCATCATCACGTGGCAGACCAGCTCCTGGAGCTGAGGAGGAGGAGGAGGAGGAAGAAGGCAAGACCCATTGGTTCTAAAAGAAGCCAGGAAGCCAGTGTGGAAGGAGAAGCAGGAAGGCCCACATTGGGGAAAACCCAGAGGAAGGGAAAACCTAGTTTAGAGGCTTGGGGAGGTCTCTGAAGGACACAGGGCTGGTGAAGAACAGGCGAAGGCTTGTTTGGGGCAAAATAGTTAAAGAAAACCATTTAAGTGGTTTCCATGCCCTGACAGAGAGGGAGAATGGGCAACTTGTCTACCTGGCCCACTCTGGGCCCCAACCCACACCAGCCTGTGCCTAGGAGGGAGGGAAGGGCCCCGGGAGGCCGAGCTCTGAAACAGGGGTGTGGGTAGGAGAAAGGCAAAGAAAGAAGGGCTCTTCTGTCATAAATGGGGCGAATGAGTGGAGAGGAGGAACAGAAATGGGACCGCAGTTCGGCACAAGGAAACGCACAGGCAACGCTGCAGCCCCCCTGGGGCCCTGTACGAGGCAGAAAAGTCAATGGCCTGATCATTTTCATCCTGAGCCAAGGGGACGGCCAGTTGAGAGCTAAAAAAGAAACCCACCTCCTCGCTTTCCGTGTGGAACTGGAGTACCCAGGAAAGCATGAGCCCCACCTGCCTCTGTAGGGATCCATTTCTCTCCTAGCCCCCAGGCCTGAAGTGCACACAGGTGCAGCTCCCCCCCCCCCCCCCAGGATGACAGTGCCCTGTGCACCTGTGCAGAGTCAATAACGGCCACGATCATGTTCAGCAGCTCGCCACTCCGCAAGGTCTCATCTGGAAACTGGACAAAAAAGAGGGAAGCTGGGGTAGGAGTCCAAGGTGCATCCCTGACTTGGACCTCATCATCTGCTCCCCTTTCTTCCCAAAAGCTCGGGGGGCGGCTGGGTTAGCCAGACGTGGGCTCCTACCACAAATACCTAAAGAAAGATCCAACAGCTGCGAAGCTGGGACTCTAACTCTTCCAAAACCCAAATCTGCTTTATGGGTGCCCACAGCACGAGGAGTGTGTGTGTCTTAGGAAAGCAATGGGGAGCCATTGCCAGAGCCAAAGAGGACTGGCCCTGACTGGTGAGGGCTGTGTGGCAGCAGTGACAACATGTCCAATCTGTGCTGATCCTCAGCTGAGGAAGAGAAGGCACAGAGAGTCTGGGGTGCACAAGAGACAGGCCCGTCCTGGGTGAGGCCGGCTGACCAGGGAGGAAGCAGAGGAGGAAACTGCTCTGTGCTGGGCACATGCATCTGCCCCCCTGTAGTTGCCGGCTGAGATCACAGTTCCTCTTGTCGTGCCCACACCCCACGCCCTGATTTCCCTGTTCCCGGGAACTTTCACCAAGAGGAGGAAGAGCTGATACTTCCTCTGATGTCCCAGTTCCTAGAGAAGACGAGTGAATGAGGGAAATGAAAGTCGAGTCTCCACCACCAAGGCCTTGGTCTTTGGGAACCACTAGAGAAACCAAGGGTGAGCTGTCAGCTGGCAAGAGGGCCCGCGATGTGTGAACGTGGATTTGGCTGGGGGCCTGTCCCGGGTCCAGAGGATGGGGCCAAAGCTGAGAAGCCAGGTGTAGAGGCCCAGACCCCAACTCACATCACAAAGCACAGCATAGGAACTCTGGGGGTCTTAGACATTTTTTAACCATTAATGGGGGAGGGAGGGCCATGGGCAGGTGTGGTGCTGGAAAGAAAAGCCCGGTGCGGCCAGCAGGGGTTGTACGCAGAGACACGTAGTCTCATGAGCCCGCCCTGCACAGCGGCCCTGTCCCAGCGGAATCCTGTCACTGACCTCCGTATAGATGGAGGGCGTGAGGTGACACAGCAGCCGCACGTCGTCTTCCTGGCAGGCCTTCATGTCCATCATCAAGCAGGTGTGCAGATCACCCAGCTGCGTGGCCTGGGCAAACGACTCGTACAGGTTCATCTTCCCAGCAGCAGCTTTGCTGCAAGAGCAGTAGGGCCTGAGCCGGCAGCCAAGCCTGGCGGCCAGCCTCAGCCTCCCCCTAAGTAGGCCCTCGTCGGCAGTCCCTTGGCTGCCCCTGATGCTCCCCCCCACCTTCCTCAAGAATTTGGTGACTTAGAGAAATGAGGACACACTTTTCTCCCCCACCTCCTGCAGTGCCCCAAACAGCGCTGACCATGGCTACTGACGCTGCTAACCGATGAGAGTCGAACACAGGAGAGGGCTCAGCTTAGCCTAGAAAGCTCGCTCTCCCGCTTCCTGGGCTTTGAGCAATGAGGGCAGCAAGGCGGGGAGGCCCCCACTTCACATCACGTACAAAACAACCCAAACCGGGCCACAGACCTCAAAGTGAAGGACTGAAATCACCCAATGCCCAGGAGAAAACGCGGGAGAAACCCCTGTGACGGCACAAGTGACGGAGGAAAACAGACCAGACTCTCCAAAATGGAAAACTTCTGTGTTTCAAAGGGCTCCGTGAGGGCGTAAAAAGATAATCCGCAGGGTGAGAAAACACCTGCAAACCTCATGTTTCTTGAGGGACTGGTATCCAGAATATATAAAAACAAAACTTAAGAGTCAACAATAAAAAGATGAATGACTCCAATTAAGTAACGGAGAGGAGGGTCGCCTGGGTGGCTCAGTCAGTGAAGCGTCCGACTCCGGGTGTGGGCTCAGGTTGTGACCTCCGGGCGGCAGGATCGAGCCCCACGTCAGACTCTGTGCTCAGCGTGGCATCTGCTTGAGGATTCTCTCTCCCTGTCCCTGTGCTCGTCCCTTCCGTGTACACTCTCTCTCGCTAATAAATAAATCTCAAAACGAAATAAAACAGGGGCGCCTGGGTGGCTCAGTGGGTTAAGCTTCAGCCTCTGGCTCAGGTCATGGTCTCAGGGTCCTGGGATCAAGACCCACCCGCATCGGGCTCTCTGCTCAGCAGGGAGCCTGCTTCCCCAACCCCCGCCTCCCCCCCCCCTCCGCCGCCTGCCTCTCTGCCTACTTCTGATCTGTCAAATAAATAAATAAAATCTTAAAAAAAAAAAATAGGAGAGGATCTGAACAGATATTTCTCCAAAGAAAACACGCCAATGGCCAATGACAAGCACATGAAGAGCAGCTCAGTATCACCAGCCATCAGTGCAATGCAGATCAAAACCACCAACCCACTAGGATGGCTCTAACGAAAAAGCTGCCAGCCACAGGGGTCGGGAAGCCCATGAAAGCCCCAGGAATGGGCCGCAGGGACTCCATAAAGTAGTTCGGCAGTTCCTCACAGGGTTAAAGACGGAGTTACTGTTCAACCGGCATTTCACCCTGAGGTATATACACCTGGGAAAATCGGACACCTGCGTCCAGGTGAAAATCTGTATGTGAATGTTCACAGGAGCTCTTTTCACAACAGACAGAAAAGTGGAAACAAATCAGATGTCCACCGCTGGGTGAATGGAGAAACGAACTGTGGTACACCCAGACAGTGGAGGAGTATTTGGTCATAAAAAAAGAAGTCCTGACACAAGTGACAGCAGGGATGACCCTTGAAGACATTACACTAAGTGACATAAGCCAGTCATGAGAAACCACACGTTGTACGATTCCATTTATACGGAATATACAGAGGGAGTAAATCTGGAAAGACAGAGAGCAGATCCGTGGTCAACAGGGGTGGGGTGAAAGGGACAACGGGAAGGTGACTGCTGACTAGGACGTGGTTTCTCTTGCCGGTGATGAAAATGTTCTAAATTAGCCACCAGCAACAACTGTATAACTTTGGGAATGTACTTTAAACCACTGAATTATGGTTTTAAAGCGGTTATTAAAAAAAAACAACACTACACGGAAGGCCAGGTGATGACAGCCAAGGGCAGGAGAGTCAGCATACATAGGAGAGGTTCTGGGGACCATACCCACCTGGCCCGCAGGTAGTACAGCAGGTGGTAGCCAATCTTGGGCTGTTTCTGGTAGAGCTCAGAGAGAAGATCCAAGAGCAGAGAGAAGCTGCTGTTGTCTTCCTGCATCTGACACAGGTTCCTGGAGGTGGGGGAAGGGGGGAAGGGAGCAGAGCTGTATGTAGAGCAGACCCTCCTGTGGAGGCAGGAGATGTCTGTGCCCACTGCATGTCCCTCCCTCTGGAAAAAGGGTCCCATTCCCCGTGGACAGAAGCACAGGACTGCCGAGATGAGGACGGATGGCCCAGCAGTGTCTCTTACAGTTGGATCCTTACCTAAATATCAAGTAGAGAGGCTTTCCCACAGACTCCTCCAGGGACCTGCAAGAGGAGGGGGACATCTAAGAGTCCACATGAGTGGAGAAAATGCACTACAGGCAGACAATACGGAGGCTAGATGCCAGCCTGCTCCTTTCCAAACAAGAGGTCACCTTCTTGCTGCCCCAGAGGCTCAGTAACGGAGAAGACAGATTCCCAACACACACCACAGTCTAGATAGTGACTATCATTGAAAATGAGATTCCTGCGGCGCCCAGCTGGCTCAGCTGGAGGAACACGCACCTCTTGATCTTGGGGTTGGGGTTCGAGCCCCCAAGCTGGGGCTAGAGATTGCTTAAGAATAAAATCTTAGGGGACACCTGGGTGGCTCAGTGGGTTAAGCCGCTGCCTTCGGCTCAGGTCATGATCTTAGGATCCTGGGATAGAGTCCCGCATCGGGCTCTCTGCTCAGTGGGGAGCCTGCTTCCCTCTCTCTCTCTCTCTCTCTCTCTCTGCCTGCCTCTGTCTACTGTGATCTCTCTCTGTCAAATAAATAAAATAAAATCTTTAAAAAAAAAAAAAAAGTTAAAAAAAAAAAAAAA
>NW_022631154.1:149929-235599 GCF_010015895.1 Lontra canadensis | reverse complement strand
AAAAAAAAAAAAAAAAAAAAAAAAGAACTTTAATAAATAAATAAAAATAAAATCTTTAAAAAAAAAAGAAAGTACGAAAGAAAAAGAAAATGGGATTCCTGCCCTTCTGAGAGGGTCCAATCCCACCTATAGCAGCAAAGACTGGGCACACAGGAAGGGGTGCTACTCTCTGCCCCATGCTCTGCATTCGGCAGACAAAAATGACTCCTTAAGTGAATCAGCACACATGAGAATAAAAACAAGTAAAGAGAGGGGCGCCTGGCTGGCTCAGTTGGTGGAGTGTGTGACCCTCGATCTTGGGGTCTGTGTTCAAGCCCCGTGTTGGGTGTAGAGATTCCTTGAAAATAAAATAATAAAAAAAGAAAAGAAAACAAGTGAAGATTATTCCTCTCAAGTCTACAGCAAGATGCCTCCTGGACTAGGACTCTAAGACCACACTTCTGGCTCCCAGGAGCCACTGAGTGGACAGAGGGGTCAGGGAAGATAAGCCTTACTCTTCAGTGATCTCCTCAGGCAACACCTCCCCTCGAAAGTGGGCCTTGAAGAGCTCCTGCAGGCAGGAAGCAAGCACAGACAGCTGCTCCGAGTCGAAGTCTTCCTGGGTGGTGAGACAACCAACAGGGTATCACCACATGACCCCACCCTTACCAGTCCCAGGACCCAGAGCCCCTGAACTCCATCTGCTTCCACCTCGAGGATTAACCAGAGGTGAGCAGCTGGGGCATGGGAAGGAGTCAGGTGCCTGGGTGGGGGAGTCCTGCACTGGGTGGGATCTTCTCACCTCCAGGACCTGGTCCACGATTTCCTGCATGACCTCACACTGGGCCTCGGTGTCACTGTAGTGCAGAATTGAGAGGAAATCTCAGGGACGTAAATGACAGCAGAGGGCAGGGCAAACCCAGCAAAGCACATTCACGCACAGATAAAATAAAGGACCTCTGTGGGAATCCTGGCTTGGGTTGGGAGGCTTTAAGGCAGAATTTGCTACTCTCTGGGCAGAGGCCCTAAGAGAAGGGAAATCCCCATCCTCCTGCTTTGGTTCTCAGAGACTCATGTCCTCAGAATGTACAGAGTGAGAACCACGTGCTGAGGACCGAGGCTGCCCTTTGCCCCGCCTGAACGCCCCCCAAACTGCAGAAGGCACGTCACAGGCCTCTGCTCCCTCTCCGTACTCCCAGCACCCCCAGGTAGCAGAAGCAAGCCTGGGGCTGAGCCTCCCACAGTGAGGACTGAAACGGCGCGCACCTCCCCTTCTGTAGCTGGAGCACTTTGTCCCGCAGGGACTCGTCCAGTTGGTCAAGATAAGGGGTGATGTCCACTGGCTCCTCCACCACGGTCTCCTTGATAGGGTGGAAGCGGAACTCTCTCTTCTTCCCTGAAGAGGGTGTTGAGGGAAGTGGTCACCTGCCCAGGCCCCAGCAGCAGGGACAGCCCCACGCGCCAGTGCGCAAACACCGTGCATGTGGGCACACCCAGCCTGCAGAGCACACAACGGTGGGGGGCCCTCCTCCTTCTCTCTCCACTGCTTTGGGGCCGAGGGCAGGGCTCTGCACCCAGGAGTCCCATCCAGAAATCCTACTAACGGAACTAACTCAGGGGGCCCAGGCGACAGAGAAGCCACAGAGAGCTGCTCCCGCCACCTGGTCCTCTTAGGGCTGATGTCATCCAGAGCCCCTTTGCTGCTGGGCCCACCTCTGCTGCTGAGGTCCTCCTCATCGTCACTGAAGGCTGCCTCTGCGTTGTCATAGCAACCCTCATCCTTGTCGGACATATGGTTGTCCATCTCCACGGAAACCGGCTCCTCAAGTTTGACTTGGGAGGAAAGAGACAAGGCATTTGATGGCCTCCTGTGACCTAAGACGCATAACTCTCTAGGCTGGAGGCAGGTGGACTACAGACCCTGGAAGGACAGATATCTTGTCCTCACATCACCTCACAGAATGGTACGGGAAATGCCTCCTGTGCTTAGCTCGCACCGGCAAGTAGGTAAGACCAAGGACAGCCCCAAGTGCTCTTCACTTCAAAACCAAGTTGGGAAGTTCTGCTTGGTTTAACCCTTACCCCAAAACAAAAAAGTGTGCGTGTGTGTGTGTGTGTGTGTGTGTGTGCGTGTGTGTGTAACTGGGAGAAAGACCTGAGACCTAACATGACCACCTCTCGTGAGGGCTTGGGGCCTGGGGATGGGAAGAAAGAGGAGTTGAATGAAGTTACAGTGAGGCAGACACACGTCCCATGAAAGCCTTCCCTATGGCAGGGAGGCTCCTGAGGGAAGACGCAGGAGCTGAGGAGGAAGAGACGTCAGTAGAAGTCAGGTGAGAAGAGAGGGAGAGGGAGAACCAAGGAAGACAACACAAAAACTCATTAAAGAGAAGGTGAGGAACAACAACCTGAAATGGACAGTCACAGAGGTAGAACAGCCCCAGGATGACATACGTGGTATCTCCATCGCTCTTCTCAAGCAGGTGACAGAACGGGAGGGCCCGTACCTTCTACCGGCGGGCTGGGCGAACTACAGAACTCAGGAAACTTCTCCCTCAGCATTGCCCGAAGCTCCTTATCCAATTTAGGGTTGTCAAACAGGGGAGCCAAATGCCTGGGGGGAACGTGAATGAAGGTCAACATCAGAGCTCCTCACTTCAGCTGGAGAGACAGTCCACCCCCAACCAGTAGAGCTGGGCCATACTCAGATCCTTGGAATATGATGGCAAGACAGAAATTTCTCTGAGCATCAAGAGGACATATTCTTAGCAGTCTGAGGCAGAGCCAGTACTTTCTGTACCAGTCAAGAAAAAAGGGTCAGCAGTGGTAGGACAGTATCAGAATGTGCCCGACCTAGTGACACATGAGAAAACAGTGCCTCCCCCCTGCTTATAGACACATAAAGTTCTTACGCCAAGACCCGTTTCTCCACAATGTGGTTGAGGGAGGAGAACACACCCTGTCGCACATGGCCCTCCAATGGTGGGTAGAAGTTGGGAATGATCTGGAAAGGAAGAAAGGAAGCAAAGAATGGCACACAGCACAAAGTGTTCTGCTGAACCAGCGCTAAGAAGCTGCTTCAGTTTTGATCAGGAGACACTAGGGAGTATGGGTGCAGAAACTTCTGGAATGTTCCTCACCATTCCAGGTTGCTAAAATGGTTAATTCTTCCTAGACCTGGCTACTCCTCAGACCAGATTCTACCTTAAGCCATGATTCCTGAAGTCAAGAAAGACATGCAAAGATTCCACAGGAGATGGCAGGAATTGGAAGGGGAGCATTCCTTAACCTGGGGGGTAGGACGTACGACCACAGCAGCCCCCACAATGAAGGGCACTGGGAAGAGCTACCTACAGGCCTGTAAGGTAGAGGGGACACACACTTACGCGGCACATGAAGTCCAGGAGTGTGGCAGTGATGGCTGGGTGTGGCTTCATGGAGTGGTGCATGACCAGGATGGCCGGTTCTGGGGACAGCGGAATGAAAGGGCCCCCACATCAGATAGTCTGTTCCCAGCTCCATGGAACAAGGCATCACTGCTTATGAATGGTTCAGAAGAAAGCTGTATCCCTACCTCTTATACCCCCATTCCCACTGAGCAGACAACCCTGAAACAGTGCTGAGCCCTCATCTCCCTTGTCCCCAGCATGAAGCTTGGAGGACAGAGAGGACAGGAGAGGAAAAGCAAGGCGTGGTACAGTCCTGTGCCCAGGCGCCCCCCACCGGAAGCCAAAGCAGAAGGTCTAGGGCAGAAGTGGGGGAATGGGGGGACACCTGGGTGGCTCAGTGGGTTAAGCCTCCACCTTTGGCTCAGGTCATGATCTCAGGGTCCTGGGATCGAGCCCCGCATCGGGCTCTCTGCTCAGTGGGGAGCCTGCTTCCTCCTCTCTCTCTGCCTGCCTCTCTGCCTACTTGTGATCTCTGTCAAATAAATAAATAAAATCTTAAAAAAAAAAAAAAGAAAAGTGGGGGAGTGAACATTTGGCCTCACGAAAGGAATCTTCCTTCTCCATCAAGGGAGCACTGGTGAGTGACAGTGGAGCTGCCCTCGCATAAGCTGCCTCCCCCCACGCTGCCCTGAGATTTTTGACTACTGTCACCAAGGCTAGGCGGGGACTCAGAAGGTGGTCCTGGTCACGTACCTATGTTCATAATGCTGTCCTTGTCTGGGCTGAAGAACAGCCAGTCGTAGAACAAAGCCAGCTTGGCATTGGAGGCAGCGACATTTGACTGAAAGAGAAGTAAGAAGGGATGGCTAATTTCATCCACCAGCTCCCTTCAGAAGCTCAAGGCAGACTCCAGGGCCCCCACAACTGCCCATCTATGAGATAAACTCACTTCCTAGTGAGACAGGTGAACTCCCCAGGGGTGCGGGGCACACGAGTCTGTGAGTGGCCATGTTCTCACTGAGCAAGGGGCCAGGGATTGACCTGGGTTCCCACACATCCAGAAGAACACATCCCTGATCCTAGAAAAGGAGCCAGGGACCTGGCTGACACTCACTCAGACCAGGCCCTGGCCTGTCCTTGCTGGGCTCCCCTGCTCATTCCTGACTGAAAGACGCCCCAGAAACAGCCTATTTTTGTGTCTGAATCAGCACATTCCAAGGACCCAGTCAGACAGGGGAGGTCAAAAGGCAACTAGGAGCCAGAGAGCAGACAAAGTGGAGTTTCCTACCAAGGAACAGGGAGAAAAATGCTGGGAAAGATGTGGCTGAGCCATGGAGTCCCTACGTCTGCATTTAGTATCCAAAGCTGATGCCTAAAGGCTGCCCAGTGAGGGTCTAAGGAACACAAGCCCTGAATCTGAGGAAGGAGCCATTCCGAGCAATAACCATATATGGCTCCGAAAACTAAAAGGAAAGATGGGAGGCCTGAGAAATCTGGGCTTGAGGACCGGCAGTAAAGGTAGAGACGGACCCTTCTAACCCCAGCCCCAGATGGGGACTAAGAGGGTGGTCAGCTCTGAGAGACTCGGACGGAGGGGGTACGAGGGCAGAGATGGTGAGCAGGAAGAAAGTGAAGGCAGGGCCCGTGGGGTCAGGAGGCCCAGCGAGTCGGGAAGAAACATGGCAATAGGGGGAACTCAAGGAAGAGGACCCTTCACCACCCGAGAGCCTCCGCCACACAGCCCAGCCCCTCACCGTGCACGTTGTCAGCAGCCAGCCAATGATGGCCCATCGGGGCAAGATATCCGAACTCAGCACTTCGTTGGACGGGTGGACGACCCCACAGATGTAGCGAATGAGGTCACATCGCAGAGACTGACTGTCTGGGGTCGACAGGTACTGGCGCTGGAACCAATCCTGGTAACGCTTCTGTTGACCGAACCGCACCTGGAGGAGGGGGCACTGGAGAGAAACTGGGAAGGCAGGCCAGGTCTCTGGGCGGGGATGAGCACCGGTCAACACCGGGCTTGACCCAGACCTCAGTCTCTTCCCTCCCACTAACTCACTTCTTCTCGGGCTCTCCTCTGGGGAGACGTCCTGACTGAGTCTCCCTTGGCTGAGAGGCGCGCCGAGACCCCTCCTCACTCACCTCTTACCAGCTGCCCTCATTCCCACCACCCGCCTGATGTGCTAAGCGCTTCCCCCGAGCTGCAGCCCATTCCTGGCTCCCTTCTCCGGTTCTGGTCACCAAAGCTCCAGTCCTAAGCAACATCTTTTCTCATCCAACAGGGAGTGTTCCTTGACGGCGAGAGCAGAGCCCGTTTGCCCCAGGACACTGACAGCGCTTCTGTCTCAGCGACCCACGGTGCAGACCCTCCAAACCTTTCTGCAGCAACTCCTTGCCCCGATCTCACTCTAAAACGGTGCGACAGCAACACTAAGTAAGAGGAAATCTGGTTTTCTCCCCTTCTATTCCCCAAGTTCAACCAAAACAGAGAGCAGAAGGAATAAAAAGGAAGATACAGGGGCGCCTGGGTGGCTCAGTCGGTTAAGCACCTGCCTTCGGCTCAGGTCATGATCTGGGAGCCCCAGGATCGAGCCCCAAATCAGGCACCTGCTCAGCGGGGAGTCTGCTTCTCCCTCTCCTTCTGCCCCTCAAACTCTGATCAGGCTCTCTCTCACGAGTGAATGCTCTCTCTAAATAAATGCAGTATAAAAAGAAAAGAAAGATACGTCCAGATCAACATTGTCTAGTAGAACTTTCTGCAACGATGGTGCCTCCTGAGCACTTAAAACATAGCTCATGCAGCTGAGATACTGAATTTTTAATGCTACCGAGCTTTAGTGACTTTAGTTATTTAAAAAAATTCTTTTTACGATCTTATTGATTTGTGGGCGCCTGGGTGGCTTAGTGGGTTAAAGCCTCTGCCTTCAGCTCAGGTCATGATCTCAGGGTCCCTGGATCGAGCCCCACATCAGGCTGTCTGCTCAGCAGGGAGCCTGCTTCCCCCTCTCTCTGCCTGCCTCTCCGTCTACTTGTGAGCTCTCTGTCAAATGAATAAATAAAATCTTAGAAAAAAAAAAAAGATTTTATTGATTTGTTAGAGAGTGAGCGCGTGGGCACAAGCACAGGGAGGTGCGGGCAGAGGGAGGAGCAGGCTCCCCAGTGAGCAGGGAGCCCGACATGTAGCTCATGGGATCATGACCTGAGCCAAGGCAGAGACTTCACTGACTGAGCCACCCAGGAGCCCCCCATCCCAAATTTTTTTTTTAAAAGATTTTATTTATTTATTTGACAGACAGAGATCACAAGTAGGCAGAGAGGCAGGCAGAGAGAGAGAGGAGGAAACAGGCTCCCTGCCGAGCATAGAGCCTGATGTGGGGCTTGATCCCAGGACCCTGAGATCATGACCTGAGCCAAGGCAGAGGCTTAACCCACTGAGCCACCCAGGTGCTTCCCCCCCTTTTTTTTTTTTTTTAAGATTTTGCTAAATCATCTCTACATCGAAAGTGGGGCTTCAACTCATGACCCCGAGATCAAGAGCCCCACGCTCCACCAACAGAGCTTGAACTACTTTCAATCACAACCCCTGGCTAGCGACTACCACCCGGGAGAGTGCCGATCTGGACGGCTCTCCTGGATGACTCGGGAGAACAAAAGTGGTCTAGGCCAGTGGCTTCCCAACCCCAGACTGGCAGTAGAGCTGCCGTTGCCTGGAAACTCTGTTAAAAACACAGATTCCTCAAGCAGATTCTCTGGGAGACTAGGATCTGGGAAGATGTATTTTTAACACACTGCTCAAGCAATTCTGCCGTAACAGCCACGTTTGGAAACCAGCAGGCCAGAGTTCAAGGGCAGCCAGAGGAACAGGGGCCTTCCCAGAACAAACACTCTACTCTTCTAGAGCATGTTCCACACTTGTAAATTCCATAATTTGTGTACGATTATTGGTTTAATGACAGTTTTAGACACACTGGAAGCTTCACAAGCGCTTGAGCTAGATGCACGTCTTTTACTCAACCCTGTATTCCCAGACTGCAGCATCCTGCCCGGTGCCAGGCAGACTGGGTCCCCACCTGACCACTCTGCTGGTCTGCACTTGGAGGAAAGGCATCTACAGGCTGCAGGAAGAAGCCCAGCCGAGCTGCAGCTTCTGTTCTGCTGCAAAAGCTTAGCTTACCCGGGAGGTCATGAAGAGGAGCTTAGTTTCCATGTCTGGGGTTAGTCGACATGCTAGGAATTTTCTGGATGTTCTTGACTGAAGAAGTTGCAGGATACCTGAACCAAGTGTGTAAGGGAAGAGAAAGAGGGAAGCCTGAGGACTAGAAGGAAAGAAGGCAGGTGGGGAACCTGGGCCAAGTTCTGATGGCCAGTGGTCTTGCTCTTGGGGAAATTCGACAACAAGACCAAGAGAGGTCAAGCACAGATGCGAGTCGGGGGTTCTATCCAGCATCTGCCAACCCCCATCCCCAGGACCCAGGTATATTACTTCTCTTCTGCTTCTGGCCATCTGGAGCCCCCTACTCACAGTATTCCAGTTGGCACCATGTAGGAAAGTTAGGGGGAAAACAGGGGAAACCCTAGCCTCCCTTCCTGCTCCTGATGGTCCCATCCCTGGGTCCTGGGATCAATGTGGTGTTGTGGTATAAGGCACGGGCTCTGGAGTCAGACAGACCTGGATCCAAATCCTGCCTCTGACACTCACTAGCTGTGTGGCCTTGGGCAAATTACTTAATCTCCTTGAACCTCATTTTCTTTATCTGTGAATACGGAAAGTAAAATACCCATTTTACAGGGTTGTCCTGAGGATTGAAAGAGTTAACATGCATGTGTCTAGCACACAGTAAGCGCTTAAAACAACTCAACACATGTTCAATATGAGAGCAACACGACATAAGGGGGAACCAGGCCTGTCCTCTCCTTCCTGACACTCCAGGACCCAGAAAGCTGCTTCCATGCGCACACCCGTGTACAGGCACACACACGAATCTGCAGATACACACGTACAGGTGGGGTGGGGACCCCGAGAAGGGGAAAGAGCTGTCAGAAGGCCCTTGTCAGGGAGAGGCACACGGAGACTCCCTCCCCTGAAGAGAATTCTGGCTAAGTTGGATCCTCATAAGTCAGAGGCAAGACTGCTCCCTGGGAGAAGCATTCTCTCCCAAGGCTAATCCCAGCCCCTCTGCTGACTCAGTCTCACGAGCTGACCTCTGACTCCCCTGCTGGCCTCGGTGAGGCTAAGAAGTGGGTCATCACCTCCCAAGCTGAAGAGCTGCAGGGAGGTCCACAGCCCCGGCTCAGTTTTTCTTAGGAGCAACGGCAGCCGGGGTCTGCCAAGCAGGAGCTATCGGAGTCCCGTGAATTATGCTCCACTTGGCCATTGCCACATGCAGCTGTACCTGGCAGGGCCTGCCCTGTCCCAGGCTTTCTGTATTCGGCTGCCTAAGCCTCTCCTACCCTCTGGCCTCCACCCTCTGTGCTCATTCAGCACACATCCACTGACCTCCCAGCTCCCAAGGGCAGGGAGCCCGGCTTCGTACTTACCTGTGAACTGGGGACTTAAGGCCTGCGGGTTGTGGATAATATCTTTCCAAAGCAGCTCGAACTCTGGTATCCTAGCAACATTCTGAAGTAGTCTCACGAGGTCCCGGCCAATCATCAAACATTCCATGAACTTGATGGGGGGAGGAGGGACAGGAGAGAAGAAAAACACAGACTGTTTACCGGCTGCAGGGAGGACCAAGGAGCAGCTTGTTCTAGGGAAGGAAGGAAAGAGGGTCCCAGGAACAAGAGGGTTTCTTCTGGAACCAAAGGGGAAGAGCACTGGAGGCTGGGGACGGACCTCAGGAGGACAGGCTGTTGAGAATGACTGAAGCCTGCCAGCTTCCACACGAATCTATTCCCCTCCCCTCGCAGAAGGGCTAAGACCCAGATCGAGAGAGGCCATTCCAAAAGGACAGGACAGGCAAGCTGAGCCCCAGACACCTTTCCCCAACCACTCCCCAGTCCAATAGAACAATCTGTGATAATGGAAAAGATCTCCATTTCTATGCTGTCCAAAAGGATCACCATTAGCCACACGTGGCTAAGTCAACTAAGGAACTGAGTTTTTAAAATTTTGTTTAATTTTACTTAACTTTAATTTAAATGGCCACATATGGGGAGTGGCTACCAGAGTAGAGACCACAGCTCTGGGATCTCTCTCAGGAGATTTCACAGTGGACAGTGCCCACCTGACCACAGCCATCACGCAGGCAGGCAGGCGGGGAGGACGAGAGAACAGCGGCAGCTTCCGTCTGTGGTGTGCCAGAGCGTCTACGACACTGACCAGCAAAACCCCTAGGATGCCAGCCCAACAGGCAGCCCCTCTAGGAGGCCGGGCTACTCTGCCCGGATTCCCCACCTCCCCCCTTCCTCTGTCTCAGAATGATGACAAAGCACCAGGCCTTGAACCACCTCTCTCTCTGAAATGGCATCTCTTGGCCTACGTCACCTCCCAGAACTCACACAGGTGTCCCAGCCCAGTTTCCTCCTCACCCGTTCCCGCAGCAGTGACAGGCAGAAGTCCACCTCCTTCTGGCGCAGGGCCTGGAGCTGGGCGGTCCCGTGGTGGTCCACGATGAGGCGAAGGTACGTGTAAACAGCCATGGCGATGAGGATGCCGCTCTTCAGCACCCACTCCCTGCAGAATGGGGGGGCACCTGGCACTGGGGCTCTGCCCGGCCCGTTCCCGCTCCCTGTTCACTCCCATGTGTGGCTCCGGGGCCTCAGCGATGCCCGGTGATTAGCACTGGGAGGAGGCTCTTGGATTCCCTGAATGCCTGCTTACTACCTATCTTGGACCATCAACTGCCTATGGGAGTGACAATCTCCCACTGCTCCTTCAGGCTCCCAACAGAGACAAGCACCGGAGGAAAGCAACCTCTCTTTCCCACTGACCAACTGCTCAATGGTTCAGTGCTCAAGCACTGAGCGCCCATCACCGCCTAGCGCCGTGTGCAGGGCCGGGGCCGGAGAGCACACCGCAGCTTCCTCCAGCTCAGAGAGCAGGGGAGAGAGGGTCTAGAGGCATCCCTAAGTCAGCAGTTCTTACAGTGTGGCATGAGGACCGTCAGGGGGTAAGACCCTTTGAGGACCCTGGAGGTTTTAGGACACACCATGTCAGCCCTGCCATTGTGCCTATCGTCAGAGGCCCACCATGCTACACGCCTTTCCTTGGACCTCCCTCTGGCCACTGCTCCCACTCACAGACAATGAGGCACCTGCCCTAAACCACAGTCTGAAAAGAAAAACACGATTGTGGATGGCAAAGCCTACTTTCCCAGGAGTTTTAGAACTTCCATGGGGGAAAGAGGGTAGTGAAGGAACGGTGTATTCCCTGCTGCTGTGAACAGGGTGGGGGGGAGGGCGTGCTGGGTGGCCCAGCAGGCTAGGCACCTGCCTTTGGCTTAGGTCACTATCCTGGGATTCTGGGTTTGAGCCCCACATCCGCTGCCTGCTCAATGGGGAGACTGCTTCTCCCTCTGCTCTTGTGCCCTCTATCTCAAATAAATAAACAAGTAAAACCTTAAAAAAAATAGAAATAAAAATAAGGCTGAAGACAGTGAGGAGATGACAAAAACTCTCAATACTGCTTCAAGCACCAGAATGGGGAGGCGCGCCCCCAGGCAAGTAGCTGCGAGGCCTGGCACCCCTGCTGGGAAGCAAGGAGTCAAGGAGTTTAATTAATCCAACTGGGCAACATCCTGATTCCGGAAGAGTGCTCAAGCCACCTAATTCAAAGACTGGTCTTTTCCTTTCACAGAATGAACACAGTAGCCAAGGACACAGCAGGCCCTCCCCAACCCGCTCCCTATCAACGCCGAGGCCCTAGAAACGTGGGGGAGGGAAGGAGGGAGGCTGTACAGGAAGGCAGCCCCCAACATCTAGGGACTCACTTGCACCAAGGGACCTGAGTTTTTGGAGGGCAGGAGAAAAGGTAGGGCGGTTATCTAACACATGCATGGAGACCACGTTAACTGCCCAAATGAGGAAAATCAGTTTCTGTGAGCAGAGGTGATGAGTGTATCTGAATCCAGGGATGGGATCACGGAGAGAGAAAGAAAGTGAAACCATCGACCTGGACACTAGGAAGGCAGAGACCCCGCCGGACTCTGCTGCAATCTCCCAGGTTGGGCGGTGGCAGCGAGCTGTGCCTGGGACGCTAGGTGGCGCTGCAAGGCTCCTGACCTAGGCCTCAGCTAGGCCAGGGCCCAGGGCAAGTGTGAAGGAGGGAGGAGGTCTGTCCTGAACCACAGGACACACGGCCACTTGCAGCCCTTTCAGTCATCTGACTACGGTGGTGGCCTCGCAAAGAAACCGACTCAGAAGTCAAGCAACAGAGAGCGAGGCCACTGGACCAGATCTCTGGTTCTGTACTTCGACGGGAAAGGGAAAGAATTAGCCAGAATACCCACGCACCCCCTTATGCCTTCTACCACTGCAGCCTCCCAACCCAGTGTGCAGATTTGAGCTGTATTCCCAGGCCAGTTACCTCGGCCTCCCACCGCGGCCCCTGCCGCTTCAGCGAAGGGGTCTGGGGATTGGGTGGAGAGCCTCGAAAGGGAGAAAAGGGGTACCTGCCAGGCCGGGGCCACGGGCTGGTCCCACTCTGCTGAGGTCATTCTCCCCCACCTCCCCCCAAAGATAAACATTCCAAGGAGGTCTGGATCAAAAATAAACCCTTATCAGATGAAACCAGCTTTTCCCGGGCTCTGAAGTATTTCAGCAAAGCCCTTCTTTCCCACCCCTCATCCCTTTGGGCCAGATCAGGGCATCGATTCCTTCGGTTGCCTCTCCCTCCCCCACCTCACCCGTTCTAACCCCAGCTGTTCTCAGGCCACCTGTCAGTCCTTACACCCCGACACCCACACGTGCTCCTGTCGTGGCAGACCCTACCTCTGCTCCGTCAAGATATCCAGGACACTCTCTGCCAACCAGATATTTTTTGCAGTAACATCGCCACCTGATTTCAAAGGGGAAGAAAACAGAAGAAGAATGGCTCCGATTAGCGACTCAGCTAATCCCACACATTTCCTCACCCATCCTGTTTCTCCATCCCTGTTATCCTGTTACAGAGGTTCCAAGTGTTGGAAAAACTGCCTTCTGTTCAGTCAGGCTTTAGAGTTCCCCCTTTGCGTCCTCAGAGAAAGGAAGGGAAATTCTCGATATTTCCAGAAACCAGAGCTGCTACTTTTCCACAGACTGGGGGTTGGAGCAAGAATACCCTGACCCCGTGAAGAAGGCCTGGCTGGAAGAAAGGGTGACATCTCAGATAGGGCCTGTGGTGCAGGTGTCCAGTGACGGTGGCACTCTAGCACTGGAGTAACTCAAATCCCAAGTCAGGCTCATGACAGGCCCAGAGTTTCCTGCTTCCAGGTATCCTGGTCTTCGTGCTGGCGGTGGCACTCCGTGGGGCAGAAGGAACGTGTGGCAATGCCAGACCAGAGTATGAGGGTGAGAAGAGGACACCGAGGACCAGACTGGGGAGGAAATGCCAGGAGGGAAAAGAGCCAGAACAACACTACGCCTGCTCTCCAGCCCTCATTTAAAAAGTCAGTGTCCACACTGTCTGGAGGGTCATGCACATCAGAACAGGACCACCAGTGTCACAGGAATCCCGAAGAGGAAGCCGAGAACCAATGGGAACAGGGAGATGGCGAAGTAGAGCCAGTTTTAAACAGACACATGTGTTCTTGGGAGCAGAAGAGGTAGTACAGGCAGGCCTCTTGGATATCTGAGGCTCAGACAGATGTCGCTGATGCCAAGGAGTTAACAAAACCTAAATGTCAGGGTCTCTTCTGTGACACAGTCCCTCTCTCAAACCGGTTCCCATCAGATGTCATAAATATTTGGAAGCAAGTGTTCAAACCTGGGGTGGAGCCCAGGAAGATGTCGGGTTTCTGAAAGCATAATGTAATGGGAACAAATGATCTGCCCTCATTTCTCTTCCCATTCCTTCTGGATACTTCCAGATCCAACACGCCATGAAACCCCAGAGTGAGGACTGGTTAAAAGAGGCCAACTGTTCTATGTCAGGCCCTGTTTGGCAGAAACAGGAACAAGGCAGATGTACTGCCTCAAAAGACCCCATGTGAGTTTTTCATTTCTTTCTCTCAGAAGAGGCCTGTCCCAGAAGGAAAGAGTCGAGCAACAACCCAGGAATGGAGACGCCCAGGCACTTAATCCTTCTCCATTGCCCCCATGTAGCCTTCGGGCTCCTCTCCTTTCTTCTTCTTTTTATTTACTTATTTATTTATTTATTAATTAAAGATTTAATTTCTTTTTTTGACACAGAGAGAGAGAGAGAGAGTGAGCACAAGCAGGCAGAGAGGCAGGCAGAGGCAGAGAGAGAAGCAGGCTCTCCGCTGAGCAGGGAGCCCGAGGCAGGACTCGATCCCCGGACTCTGGGATCATGACCTGAGCCGAAGGCAGCCGCTTAACCCACTGAGCCACCCGGGCGCCCCATCCTCTCCTTTCTTCTTTATGCACTTGTCCCCAAACTCACCGGCAATCTGCTTCATGAACGTCATGCAGACGCCATCGGCCCCCAGGACGCCGCTCTTCACTAGTTCCCGTACCAACCACACCAACTGAAAGACAGAGGAAAAGGCAGGTGAAGAGAAGGATCTCTGAGTAAGGGGTGAACCGCATTACCGTTTAGGTGTACAAAGGCAGGGGTGTGTTACCCCCGATTCCTCCCTCCCTCCCCTGAAGGAGACAGAGCCCATGGTCTGGTGTGTCTCTGAGCTGGACGTCCCTTCTCCTGGCCTCACCTGAGTACGGCAGGTGTCCTGCAATTTCAGGTACTTCTCCATGAGTATCTGGTTGATCTTATTCAGGACAATATTCATGCCATCACGACTCACCAGAGCCAAGTCCCGGTAGCACTGTGAGAAGGAAGACTCGTGAGCAGCTGGCCAACTGAGGATAGGCTCCCCCTTCCTCTTAAATGCCACCCACGGGACTCAGATGACAATGAAAGACCTTCTACGGGGCTCCTCCATCCCAAACCCACCCCTGGCCCTGTCACACAGGGTGAAGAGAAGAAGTGGAGCTACTCTCTAAGAAGGCAGAAAAGCCTGCTAAGAAAGCCGCCTTGTTCCCCTACCTCCCTCCTGAAAAAGTGCTGCACTGTTTCATGTCACAAACGGAGAGGACCCAGGTGGAGCCCGTCTGCCTTCCACCTGTTGGGAAGGTCACTGCAGAATGGGTCTGGCTGACAGACCAGAAAGGACCCCAAAGAGGTTCTCAGACCTGTACTCACTCAGACAGATGAAGCAAAGAGCTAGGAGTATTAGGGAAGCGGACTGGGGACCAGGCCCCAGAAAGAAGGGGCAGGACAAAACTGAACCTCCTTAACTAAACATCATTCTTCTTTTCTCTGGGCTGCCCTTTGCTTCTGCCAGGCCCTGAAAAGGAAGGGGTCCTTAAGCACAACCAACCCTGGAAGAGGTGAGGGACGGCATGCCGACCTTCTTGGAGCGCTCCTGCTCCCCTTCCCCTAAGAGGGCTCTCACCCTGGCTCTCCAGAGACTAGACATCTGGAGGAATGTGTCCGGTGGCCTCACTGGCCTGCGGAGGTCCACGTTATCAGGGTCTCCGCTGGAAGGGGAAAAGCAGGTGGGTGTCGCCCCACAGCCTGGGAAAACCCAAGGCAGCAGCAATAGTGGCACCTGCGATAAGCCAACACGCCCTGGGGTCGCGCCAGCACACGTGGCTGCACTTGAACCCCACAACCACCCTCTGAAATAGGTACCAGGCACCGCTGCCTTTATTCCTACAGATGAAGAAACAGGGCTAAGAGGGTAAGTAACTCGGCCCAGGTCACTGAAGAGGTAGGAAGAACCAGAACCCAAGTCCAGGTGGTCCCATTCCAGACTCCCATGCTCCTGACACCTCCGCACCAGCACCACAAACAGCGGCAAGGAGAAGCGGCTCCCAGGGAGCGAGGGGGCGGTGCCAGGTGGCTTTGAGAGACCGTACTCCTGAGTGCCTTCCTCCTCTGTGTTCGAAGAAAAGTGCTCCTACTCTCTGGCCTGGGGGTGAGAAAGGGCTCCTGAGAGGTTAACTACTGTTACTTTCTCTTGCCTCTACTGCCCTAAGTCAAATGTGTGACCTGATAAAAACACAAACACTCAGAGATCCCTCACAGGCCATGAACTCTTCATACCCAGAGGAGGATTCGATTCTCCTCTGACTCCACCTGAGATCAAGAAGTACAAGCAAGGGAGTAAGAGATGCGTAAGGCCACCCAGGGAACCACTGCCGACAAGCCAGTCAATAAAACGGGGTTCAGCCCTGGAGCCTCCTCTGGAGGTCTGACTTACAGGACAGGCAGAGAAGGGGGTGCAGAGAAGAGGAGGGGACAGAGAAGAACAGGGGGCAGAGGCAGAGAAGGGGGGCAGAGAAGAGGAGGGGGGCAGAGGCAGAAGGAAAATCTATGTCAGGACAAAGACAGAGACCAGACTCACCAGAGAGGAGCCCTGTCTGTTCAATCAGAAGCAGAAATGCAGAATAGATCCCGGACAGGGAAAGAGGACAAGTCTCTCAGGAGACACGGGGGACAGACGAAGAGAGCAGAGATGGTCTGCCGAATCCCACAGGCCACGTGGGACCTTCTCGGCCACAGTGCTGCTAACACGCAGCTCAGCACCAGGGACCGCATCCTGATGCCTCCAGTTGCCTCCCCAACCTCTGTGCCAGTTTTCTGAGTGGCTTGAAAGAGAAGTAGGTGGGGAAAAAAGAAACCAAACCAAACAACTCAGTGGGGAACACGGAAGAGAAGCAGAGAGTCTCAAAAGAAAGGAAAGGTGGCTGGACGGCAGGGAGATAGTGCTTCTGCCCCAACCGCTGGCAGGCGCGATTCTCCAGCCTAGGCCCACGCAGCCTCCGACCTACCTTTGTGATCAACAACTCCCAAGGCTGGGTCCTTGACTCTTTGATGAAAAAGGACCTTCTCACTGATGCTCGACCTTGTCCTTTCCTCTAACTGCTAGAGCCTGGCTACTTGGCCTCCTACAGCCCCACGGCCCCCAAACGGCCTGCTCCCAGCTACTCAGCTCAGACATCAAACAGAAAACAAACTCAAAAACCGCAAGACAGCAGATGAAAGTTAAAAAGGTACAACTAGAACAAAACCCACCCCATGCACGTTCCACTCTCCCCCAAAACCCAGCCTGCTTTGTCCTTCACTGAGGGCTCGCATCCAACCCACCCCTGCGCCACCGCCAAGTCCTAGAGAGCTGGCCGCGGCGTCTGAACCTTCTCGCGGTGCAGGCGGAGGCTCTCCAGCTCCTGCTTCCCCAGAGCGGGTTGTAATGTGCTCAAGACTCGTCCCACTTCCACCAGTCCTCCTGGGCCGAGAAGACCGAGAGACCAGGTCTCTGCTCCGCCCTGAGGTTTCTGGTCTAGACACAGAGTCAACCCCAAACAAACTCTTAAACACTTCCCTTGTTTTAAGTCAAGCCAAAAACAATGCACCAGAATCCGTCTTTACCAGTAACTCCTACCTGAACCTTCTGCAAGACAGAAGGATTTCACAAGATAATCACCCTTTTACGGAGAAGGATCAAAGCACCTCATAGACAGGTCACTAATCCTTCCCATACTCTGACTTGGCTCAAAGTCTCTCAATGAGTTACCACCAGCCAGATGCCCGGGAGCTTAACCCTCAGCTGTCCTCCAAACCCCCAACTCCACTGCTTTGTCTGAAGAGCCCTGACAGGGGCCTGTCAGCCTCATACACTCTGGGGAGGGGATTTACTTGGAAACAGCTCGTGTGTGAACACAATCCTGGTACAGGTGTTAACCAGCTATGAGGTCCAAGGAAAGGAAGGGCCTGGGCCACCCTCACGGGGCTGTCCCAGGTTAAAAAGACAAAGTGCCAGGGTGCCTGGGGGGCTCAGTCGTTAGGCAGCTGCCTTCAGCTCAGGTCAGGATCCCAAGGTCCTGGGATTGAGCCACACTAGGGGCTCCCTGCTCAGTGGGAAACCTGCTTCTCCCTCTGCCACTCCCCCTGCTTGTGATCCTTCTCTCGCCGTGTATCTCTCTGTCAAATAAATACCTAGTACCCTGCCACGCTCTAGTACCCTGCCACGCCTACATGGCCAAATTCGTGACTTCATAAGCCTTTGCAGTGGAGAGCGCTATGACCTTTCACTGCCAGGCTAGACAAAGACATAGAAACACCACGCGCCCTCTGCCTCCTTCACGAGGGTTAGGGGTTCACCCCAGCTGACGAAGATCCCACCATAAACCCAGCAGGATACACATATCTGCACTAAGGTGACTACATGAGATTTTAAATTTATTTATAAAAGTCTTTGCCAACCATTTATTTATTTATTTGGCAGAGAGAGACACAGCGAGAGAGGAACACAGGCAGGGGGAGTGGGAGAGGGAGAAGCAGACTTCCCGTTGAGCAGGGAGTCCAATGCTGGGCTCCATCCCAGGACCCTGGGATCATGACCTGAGCCGAAGGCAGACGCTTGATGACGGAGCCACCTGGGCGCCCCATCCAACCATTTCTTTTAAACAGAGTAGCTAGACTGGAAGCTCCAAATTGTAGACATTCATTTGTCTTCAAGGATCTTGGCGATAAATCCAGTATGAAATGAAATGTCAAATTAACGCACCAAGGTCCCAGCCCAGAAATGGCCTGGGACCCTAAGGACCAGTGAGCACCTGCTGTTCTACCACCTACCCTCATCCCGGACACTTCCACAGCTGGCATCAGAGGACAACAAACTCCTCAGGTTGCCATGCCCACATATCTTCCCCTGAGGTGAACTCAATGCCAGAGGAGGCATGGCCATCCTGTCCTTGGCCCTGGGGATGATTTTCTTGACTCTCCCTGAACAGATGATAATGTCTCTGATCTCCAGTTATCTTATAGGTAAACTGGGAGCAGTATGGAAAGAGGGGACAAAGTCACCAATCTTCTGAGAGGATTAAATGAGATCTTGTCTGGATGGAGCCCAACACAATGCCGGGCTCAGAGCACGTGCATCTCCTTCCACGCTTGTTCAAGGAAGGGCCAGTAACAATACTGAATTTCCGCAGCTCCTCTCTGTTAATGTCATACAGTTAATGCCAGCTACCGGTCATACACTTCTAACCCATTGCCCCAAGGGTCCCAGGACACAGAACTGCTGGAAAAGGTAAATCTGGAGAGGAAAAGACAGAATTTCGCTGCTTTATTATGGAAAGAGTGGAATCCAAAGAGAACATCCTTCCCAATCCCTCACCCCAGGCAAGGATCCCACTTTAACCATTCCACATAAAGGACACTCTCCTGGCTGTGAAGACCCCAGCCTAGTTTTTACACAGTATTCCTGAGGAAATCTGGCTCCAGTCGGTTCTAGGGTCCTCTTGATCACTACACCACGGCTACATCAATCATCAACATTAAGCTGTTAAATCCTATGTGCTACAATGTTAAGCCTACTTTCTATCCACCTGCCAATGACAGAACCTGCAAACTAGAGGTCATGCTCTTCTGGATAAGAACTCGCAATGGACTTGGTTGTACTTGCTCTCTTCTCTGGATTAAATTCCAACTCTCATAACCTTGACCCATCAATCTACAATGTACAACACTTCAGATGCTTTTCCATCTCACAAATGCTTTTCTTGCCCTTTAGCTTCAGAATCTAGATAGAGAAAGGATCTGAGTCAGAATGACCAATTTATTGAAAATAAAAATAGAGTTGTAAGCTTATCAGGACAACAAGGTGATCGAGCTCTGGTCAACGGGTTTGGCATTATGACAGCAAATCTTTGAGTCCCACTGTATCCTCAGACCATCTGAGGGGAGTCTGTGGGTCCAGAGGAGGGAGTCTTACCTTCTGAGCTTGGGCAGGTTCAGTGAGGACAAGGGTGAAGAGGCCCAGGCAGATTTCCTCATGCTGGGGGGGGCCTTTGCATACCTAGGATATGAGGAAGGAAAAAAACTAGTTGTCTCTCACAGGAGGAAAGTTCTTGAGCACAGTTTCTCCCAGAAAACTTGGGACTCCTGAGTAATCCACAAAGGAGAATCATTAACTCTTCTGATGATCTCCTTCTCCTAAAGGCGATGAAGCGTCTGTTTCCGGAGAGAGGTGGAGCGCCTGGCTGGCTCAGTGGGTTAAGCCTCTGCCTTCAGCTCAGGTCATGATCTCAGGGTCCTGGGATCGAGTCCCACATCGGGCTCTCTGCCAAACGGGGAGCCCGCTTCCCTTCCTCTCTCTGCGGGCCTCTGCCTACTTGTGATCTCTGTCTGTCAAATAAATGAATAAAAAATCTTAAAAAAAAAAAAACAAAAAGATTTTACTTATTTGTTTGACACACAGATAGCACAAGCAGAGGGAGCAGCCGGCAGAGGAAGAGGCAGAAGCAGGCTTCCTGCGGAGCAGGGAACCTGATGCAGCGCTGGATCCCAAGACCCCAGGATCATGACCTAAGTCAAGGGCGCCCACCCAACTGACTGAGCCACCCATGTGGCCCTAAAGACTATTTAAAATGGGAAAAAAGGGACACCTGGAGGTAAGTCAGTGGCGTGTGCAACTCTTGATCTTAGGTTGTGGGTTTAAGCTCCACAGTGGAGGTAGAGATTACTTAAAAATAAAATCTTTATTCTCCTTCTGCTTCTCCCTCTCCCTCTGCCTGCTGCTCCCCTTGCTTGTGCTCTCTCTGACAAATAAATTAAAAATTTTAAATAAAATAAAATAAATAAATAAGTAAATAAATAAAATGAAATCTTTGGGATGTCTGGGTGGCTCAGCTGGTTAAACATCTGCCTTTGGCTCAGGTCATGATCCCCGGGATCGAGCCCCCGCATCAGGCTCTTTGCCCAGCAGTGAGCCTGCTTCTCCCTCTGCCTG
Organism: Lontra canadensis; assembly: GCF_010015895.1. Taxonomy (NCBI): domain Eukaryota; kingdom Metazoa; phylum Chordata; class Mammalia; order Carnivora; family Mustelidae; genus Lontra; species Lontra canadensis. Next base: position 215,330 of record NW_022631154.1, on the reverse strand, counting down.
CTGGTCCCCCTGCTTGTGCACTCGCTCTCTTCCTTTCTCTTTCTGACAAATAAATAAATAAAAATCCTTAAAAAAAAATAAAACAAAATAAAATCTTTAAGGGCACCTGGGTGGCTCAGTTGGCTAAACATCCCACTCTTGGTTTTGGCTCAGGTCACAATCTCATGAGATCTCATGGAATCTCATGGAATCCAGCTGCATCAGGCTCCACACTCAAGGTGGAGTTTGCCTGAAAGATTCTCTGCCTCTGCCCCTCCCACAACTCGCGTGTGTGCACGCTTTCTCTCTCAAAATAAATAAATACATATTTAGAGAAAAGAAAATTTAAAAAAAAATAATAAATAAAGCAGAAAAAAAATCCCACCGTACCACCTTTACCAGACCTTAATAGCCTTCAAGAGGGAGGGAGCTGCAGAACCGTTCACGGTGTAACGGATATACATATCAAGTCAAGACCTTAGGCAAATCATTGAGTCCGTGGTATTTGTAAGGTGAAGACAACAAATATAATATACTACTAATAAAAAGGAAATACTAAGCATTCACTATGTGCCTGGAATTACTGAGAACTTTACCTGTACTAACTATTTAAAATCCTTTCAATATCACAGATTAGGAAACATAAAAGGTCATGGGGCACCTGGCTGGCTTAGCTGGTTAAGCATCTGACTGGACTTTGGCTCTGACTCTTGATTTAGTCCTGACCTCAGGGTTATGAGATCAAGCCCTTGCATGGGTCTCTGTACTGGGCGTGGAGCCTGCTTAAGAGTGTCTCTTTCCTTCCCCCTCTGCCCCTCCCACCCTACCAAAAAAAAAAAAAAAAAAAGGAAACGTAAAGGATCAAATATGTGAGAATAATTTGCAAAGAAAAAAGGTCACTACAGAACTAAGAGTTATTTTTAAAAGTTGTGACTTAAAGACACATAAGCTCCAAGGGCTGGACTCCCACAGTGAGACAGAAAGAGGAGCTGGGAAGTCTGGTTCGGGGAGTCGAGATATGCACTTCAGTCCCCTAATTCCCAGCCACGTAAGTCCTATGTTTTGGGTCACATCTCAAAGCTTCCAGCGCAGGGGTAACGGGCAGGGGAGAGCGTTATACTCACGTGAGCATTGAGGGCGTCATTGGCGTCCCTCTCTGAGACGCCAGCAGTCATCGATGTCACAATGCTCATGCACCTTTCTAACCTCTGTGAAGGGGTGAGACAAAGTTCAGAGTGTGTCATACCATCACCTATAAAGTATTTCTGACCCCAAAAACCAGGGTGCCTGGGTGGCTCAGTCATTAAGCGTCTGCCTTCGGCTCAGGTCATGGTCCCAGGGTCTTGAGATCAAGCCCCACATCTGGCTCCTTGCTCAGTGGGAAGCCTGCTTCTCCCTCTCCCACTCCCCTTGCTTGTGTTCCCTCTCTTGCTCTCTGTCAAATAAATTTTAAAAATCTTTAAAAAAAAGAAATTTAAACCTCATCATACCTCTAAATCTAACTACCAATTTAAAGTAAAGTTACACCGGATATAATCAGCTAAGTCCAAAGGGTAGAAACCATGACAGGTAACCGGATTCTTCCACAAATCGCAAGGGAAAAAAGTAGGGAGGGGGAAACCCACTATTAAAAAAGGATTAAGAGCGCCTGTGTGACTCAGTGGGTTAAAGCCTCTGCCTTCAGCTCAGGTCATGATCTCAGGGTCCTGGGATCGAGCTCCGCATCGCATCGGGCTCTCTGCTCAGCAGGGAGCCTGCTTCCCTTCCTCTCTCTCTCTCTGCCTGCCCCTCTGCCTACGTGTGATCTCTGTCTGTCAAATAAATAAATAAAATAAAATAAAAAAAAAAAAAAAAAATGTTGCCCCAAACCCTAAATTGCCTAGGTTTGAATTTAAAAAAAAAAAAAAAAAATAATAAAAAAAGCCTCTGCCTTCGGCTCAGGTCATGATCCCAGGGTCCTGGGATTGAGTCCTGCATCGGGCTCTCTGCTCAGTGGGGTGCCTGCTTCCCTTTGTCTCTCTCGGCCTGCCTCTCTGCCTGCTTGTGATCTCTGTCAAATAAATAAATAAATAAAATCTTAAAAAAAAATAAAAGAGGATTAAGATTATAGCCCATGGCGGGGGGGGGGGGGGGGGGGCTCAGCCCTTAGAGTATGTGACTCTTGATCTCATAAATTCAAGGGGACATAAATTCAAGCCCCATATTGGGTGTAGAGCTTACTGGAAGGAAAAAAAAAAGAGTTTATAACCCATTGAATAAAATAAGAATCCAAACTAATAGGTACACACATAATAAAGAAGGGAAAGCTCTGCCTTATAGCAGAATGCCAACTAATAAATCCCTAAGGAACAAGAGGAGCAAAAAATGATTCAGGGAAAGGTCACCAACAGGTACTAAACCAGAGGTGATACTGCACAAGGGGATATTTATGTGGGTTCGAAATACTTAATACACAGGAAAAAGAGTAACTGCAGGAAATTCTGGAGGGTACCACCTTAACCAAGTGATCAAAATTAACATCCCGAACAGGGAGACATACGGACTCCTGACACTGCATATGCCTCAGTAGGGTGCCCTGAAGAGGCTGGAACAGTACTTGTACGGTTTTCTGGCCAAAAAATGAATCATCTTAATCTAACCACGGAAGAAATCTCAGACAACCCAATATGAAAAATATTCTACAAAATAACTGACCTGTCAAAGTGTTTAAGGTCATGAAAGACAAAGGAAGATTAAGAATCTGCTTCAGGGTCAAGAGCGCATCTAAACTCAACTTGTGATCCTGGACTGCTACATGGACGTTCCTGGGACAAGCGCTAACATCAGAGCATGTTCTGTAACAGCAGCACATCGCAGCTGAACGCCCAGTCCGGAAAACAGAGCAGCAATTCCGTTAACTGACGATCTCTGTTCTCAGGAAATAGACAACGAAGTATGGAAACCCTCACGGCGGCAACTGACTCTCAAAAGGCTGAAACCGTGTCTGTGCAGAGAAACAGTGTTCGTAACTGCTGAGTCCGGGTGAAGCCTGTGAGAGTTCTACATATTATAATTTCTCTAAGCTTGAAATAATTTTTTTTAAAGATTTATTTATTTGACAGAGAGACAGTGAGAGAGGGAACACAAGCTGGGGGAGTGGGAGAGGGAGAAGCAGGCTCCCCGCCAAGCAGAGAGCCCGGTGTGGGGCTCAATCCCAGGACTCTGGGATCATGACCTGAGCTGAAGGCAGACGACGCTTAACACCTGAGCTACTCATGAGCCCCAGCTTGAAATTATTTCAAAATAAAAAGCTGTTAAAAAAAATTAAAGGAAGGGGACCTGGGTGGCTCAGTCATTAAGGGGCTGCCTTCCCCTCAGGTTGTGATCCCAGGGTCCTGGGATCCAGCCCGGAATGAGGCTCCCTGCTGGGCAGGAAGCCTGCTTCTCCCTCTCCCACTCCCCCAGTTTGTGTTCCCTCTCTTGCTGTGTATCTTTCTGTCAAATAAATAAAATCTTTGAAAAAAAATTGAAGAAACACTGAGGCACCTGGGTGGCTCAGTGGGTTAAGCCTCTGCCTTCAGCTCAGGTTATGATCTCAGGGTCCTGAGATCGAGACCCACGTAGGGCTTCCTGCTCAGCAGGGAGCCTGCTTCTCCCTCTGTCCCTAATCCCACTCATGCTCTCTCTCTCTCTCTCTCTCTCTCAATAAATAATTTTTTTTTTAAATTAAAGAAACATAATGGGGCATCTGAGTGGCACAGTCAGTTGAGCAACCAACTCTTGGCTTCAGCTCAGGTCATGATCTCAGGTTGCAGGACTGAGCTCCACTTTGGGCTACGTGCTCAGCAAGGAGTCTGATTAAGACTCTCTCTGCCCCTCCCTCTGCTCTCTCTAAAATGGATAAATAGTGGCGCCTGGGTAGCTCAGTTGGTTGAGTGACTGCATTCGGGTCAGGTCATGATCCCGGACTTCCAGGATCGAGTCCCACATCGGGCTCCCACTTCCTTGGGGAGTCTGCTTCTCCCTCTGACTGTCTCCTCTCTCATGCTCTCTCTCACTCATTCTCTCTCAAATAAATAAATAAAATCTAAAAAAATAAATAAAATAAAATAAAATGGATAAATAAATCTTTAAAAAAGTTAAAGAAGCTTATCAATCAAATGCAATGTGTGGTGCTTGTCTGAGCACTGATTTGAACAAACCAGTTATAAAAAGGAATTTATGAGACAGTTTAAACAATGAATATTTTATTACACTGAAGAATTACTACTAGTATTTTTGGTATTACATCATGGCTATGTCAAAAAAAAATCCTTCCCTCATAGACATATATATAAAGTAATTTGCAGATGAAGTGATTTATCTTGGATTTATCTTGGATTTGTTTCCCAATGACTCAGTGGGTTGGGCGTCTGCTTTCCGCTTGGGTCGTGATCCCAGGATTCTGGAATTGAGTCCCACCTCAGGCTCCCTGCTCACCTGGGAGCCTGCTTCTCCCTCTTTCTCTGCTCCTCCCCTCCTTGTGCTCTCTTGCTCTGTCAAATACATACATAAAATCTGTCCCCTCAAAAGCTAAAGGCAAATTTAAAAAAATGAGTGTGAGGAAAGGAAAGAACAAAAGGCCAAATTGAGCCTCTGGACAAACCAAGGTGGAGACAGGTGCACTGAAGTCCACCACAGAGGCACTCCAGTTTCAAAGGCCAACACATGCTCAATGTTCTAAGGAGACCTTAGTCACTGGCCCCTGTTCCAAAGAAACATTTAATACTAAATATGAGAAGATACTGACAACTGTGTATCATATTAAATCGGTGAGCCTCTCCATTATCACCACCTAAAGTACTTCCCAAGTCCTTTAAAACTTTAGGACTAACCCCAAAACTATTTAAGGAAAACCAATTCTCAATTCCTAGTAACGGTGATGCTGGCAAATGGACAAAGGCAGGCATTTTACCTCCCCCTAACCCTACAGGTCATTATAAAACACCTTGCAGAGAAGAGGTTCTGCTGCAGTGCTGAGAAGAACCCATGATGAAGGACAAGGGAAAAGGGATGTAGGAATGAAAGGCAACCCTGTGTCTCCCTTCAGCATCATTCTAAGGTTGCATATACCCATCCCTAACCAAGAGCACAAGGTGGCACAGAGGAGAACGGAGAGTTAAGGCAAGGAGCTCCCACAGCCTCAAAACTCTGACCCGCATTAGGCCCAAAGCTATGCAGATGTGAAGGTATTACAACTTCACTGCCCGTCCGGTCTGACTACCCTCCAAATGAGGTCAGCTCTGCACACTCAGCCTCCACAGGGCCTGTGTACTTGTGAAAAGGAGCTGTGAGATCACAGGAAAGCAGAGCTGTGAGATCCGGCACTACCTGGTCCGGCTCCCACACGAGGAGGAGAGGGGAGGGAAAACAGCAGGCTGGATTTTCCCTTTCTGAGTCGTATCCCTGTCTAACCCAAGACAGCGGTCAGTGTCGGGGACTCAGATCCCCCAGTAGCTAACCCTGCTTACCCATTCCAGATACTGCTTCCTACTCAAAGGAAGGAGTCTGCCGAACCAGCAGAGATGCGAGAGGTCAAACAGCGGCCAGCTAACGAGCACACCGACGAGCGTGGTATGGAAGGGTGCCCCCCACCCGCTAGACTTAAGCTAATCTTGGGTGAGTTCCTTAGCCTATCTAAACCCTGGTTTTCTTACCTGAAAAACAGAAATAGGGGCACCTGTGTTGTTCAGTCGGTTGGGCATCCGACTCCGTTCCAGCTCAGATCACGATTTCGGGGCTGTGGGACTGAGTCCCTGGGCAGGCTCCGCACACAGCCGGAGGTCTGCTGGAGACTCTGGCTCTGCCATGCCTTCTGCCCCTTCCCTACTCGTGCTCCCGCTCCCACGCTCTTGCTCTCTCTCATAAAATTTTTTTAAAACCATGTTTGTTTAAAAAAAGAGAGAAATACCACAAGGTTGCTCTGAGGATTACACAAGATAACAGACGTGAAAACACCCAGCACACAGTCTCAGTTAAATTGTAATCTGTTGAGGGACACCTGGGTGGCTCAGTGGGTTAAGCCTCTGCCTTCGGCTCAGGTCATGATCTCAGGGTCCTGGGATCGAGCCCCACATCGGGCTCTCTGCTCAGCGGGGAGCCTGCTTCCTCCTCTCATCTCTGCCTGCCTCTCTGCCTACTTGTGATCTCTGTCAAATAAATAAATAAAATCTTAAAAAAAAAAAAATTGTAATGTTCCATTTGTGAAAAAGTACAGCAACCACACAACCCAACCTGTGAAGACCAGACCACTCCCCAGCATCTTCTGCTACCACTTCTAATGGCATTTCCTTGAAGACCCCGGAAAACTGAGCCCTCCTACTACAGGACACGGGTCAGTCCCTGACCAGGCTGAAAAGCTTCCTAATCGCCCTCTGTAAACTTTTGCCTTCTAGGAGAGAAGATGAAGGAAGGGTAAGGGAGGTGAGGGGAGGCCCAAGTGCCGGACCCCGTACCAGGATCCTTACACAGTGAGGATGAGCCTATGGAATGGCCAACTTACGTGTGGCTGTGATCTGACACACAGAGACCTTGGGCAGAACCAGGTTTCTCGAGGCCCCTCCTTACTCTAAGCTCCACTCAGAGGCTTGAGTCAGTTCTATGGGTCACTGCCCAGTCAAGAACAAAAGTGGCCTCTTGGAACAGGGAGGCCCAGCTAAGGATGCAGGAAGTAGGAGAGCCCAGAATTTGGATGCATGGATAAAAGTGATGAGGAAAGAAATGTGAGGGCGATTTCTAGGCAACAGAAATGTGGAAGATGCTGCTCTTCGCAAACTACAGAAATCACTTTTCCAAACAAGGATGGGAGAAGGAATTACAAATCGTTCAGAGTGAAAGAAGGACCACCACCCACCAAAAAGGCCTATAGGAAGTCAAATCCCTACAATTAGGTAGCAGTAGCCCTCTTCCCCCCTAAGTCCCCTGAGGCCCTTAGTAAACTTGGAATCATACACAAAGTTGCCAACAATTACTGGCAGAGCGGCTCTGTTCAGAGTAAGCCCTCCATGACAGCACCTCAGAGAGCTGAGTAAATGTTTACCATCTCTAGGAGCTTCTGAAATAACTTTTCTAGTACCAAGAGTACCTGCCCATGTTCTCCACGACAGCAGCAGTAGACGCAGCGGGGCAGAGTAGGGGAAGGCCTTCCAGGTTGCCAGTATATACCTGAAGCTTGGGGCTGAAGGCAGAGAGATCCCTCTAACCTCCCAGTTTCCGCTCCCTCAAATGGATGAAAAGACAGTCTGGTAAATTATGTATTAAACAGTGGTCTCTTATGGGAAGTCAGTGGCCCTGAAGGAGCAAAGTCCACTGTCTTCAGAAAAGAAGGTAGGTTTCAACCTACAAAATCCCCAAGAGCCCACATCAGTGAGGAGTTACTGAATAAGCTGGTTTCCAAGTACTCTATAGCCAAGAGTCACTTCTAAGTGCAATGAGGATTTCAGGGGAAAAAAATTAGAGATGGCTCAAAGCCTGTTCCCTGAAGGTTCTGCAGAGACAAGAGATGAATTACCCCTTGGAGCAAACCTGAAAGGGGCGCACCTCTACCCAGTGCAACCCTAAGACCTGTCCATCATTTAAGAGGAAGTTCTGACTTGTTTAAGCCACAGTTCCGCTTTCAGCCCGACTTCAGAGTAGACCAGGTCCTTCCCAGCGAGGAATGAGCTGGAGCCGCGGAAAGGAGACTAGCTGCATGTTCTAAATGCCTCCAATCTCTGGCCCTATTTTTATCTCATTCCCCAACTTGGAATGGGATGGGCAAGAATTTCCCCTTCAAAGAGAGAAACAGAGCCAAAGAGAAGAAAGGACACAACGAATGTTCCCTTGAGTAGAAGATTCACAGTTCCTGGCTGGGACGCTCTTCAGCATCGTGTCCGTCCCTCAGGACTCTTGAGGGACCTTTCCTCACCACACCCAGCTACAACGACCCCAGCCTCTTTACTACCAGGTTTTTGAGGTGCTTTTTTTTCACCCTCCTTGTGGGTATGCTAACTCAGTCTTCAGATGAGAAGCTCTGCCAAAGCAGACTTGGGTCTCCCTCATCTATATTCCTAGGAGCCTGCACACAGGAAGCACAGACAGTTAAGAAGCTACCTCTGTGTTCCTGGGCAATAGGTACACCTGCGATGGGAAGTACCACACCAGCCAGAACAAACACAGACCAGTCATTCAGCAGCAGGTTTTGATAACTTCTGCATACAGAGCTCTGTGGGGAGACACAGAGGAAGAAGCCAGTAAGTTTTTCCCTTAGGGACACTCTGGTCCAGTGGGAACCATACACATGCGTTAAAAACATGGAAAATTCAAATGCAAAGGGTAAAGGCCAAAAAAGGAAAAGAGGAAGCCAAGAAATGCTGGGAAACATCTACACCAGGAAGGATAGGAGGAAAAAACGGAGAGAGAGACCTTCCCTGCCCCTTCTCTCTGAAAACAGTTTAAAGTTCACTCTCAGTCCAAAAAAACAAAAAAATAAATGCTTCCTCTCTTTCATGGTTCCCTCCCACCATATCACTGAGTCTCCTAGCAAACACGTCACTGTTCAGAACAGGACGCTGTACTAGGCTGTGGTACAAATCAGCAGTGGCAGGATGAACCCTCTGGCAATCAGGGTGGGTAATAAACAGATTTTCGTCCAACGCTTGGGGGCTTTTTCCCTCCGCCCAAACTGGTGGAGGGATCAAAGGCAGTCAGCTATTTTCTTCCTACAGTTTTAGAGCTGCAGTACCAGAACACTGGGCTCAACAAAAACTTAGACAATGGCAGTGGCCAGTTCTTAAAAAGTGGGCAGTTCAAAGGGCCAGACAATCCTACAGCCATTTTTATTGTTTTAGGAATACATTATTTTTAGTAGCATTGTTTCTTCTCCTAATTGTATCTATCTTAGCTGATTAAAAACAACAGCAGAAAAACTTTGATTTCTCTAAATGCACACAGAATTACCGGGGAGAAGCAGGATGGAAAACCAGCCTGTGAGCAGACATTTGCCAAAGGATGATCCACAAAGTTATACCCCACCACCTTGATCTGCAAAGCTCATTTCTGCATATATGTTCCATCACTTTGTATCTGAACCAACGTTTTTTTAAAATCTAAACTATGAATTCCACCTATCTGCCTGCCCACCCTCTGTGACTGATAAAGGGCAGTGACAAAAAGCAGGGAAATGGGGCCACCTGAGTGGCTCAGTTTTAAGCATCTGCCTTCGGCTCAGGTCATGATCCCAGCCAGGGTCCTGGGATGGAGCCCCACATAGGACTCCCTGCTGACTGCGGAGCCTGACACTGCCCCTGCCTCCTGTGCTCGTTCTCTGTCAAAGAAATAAAATCTTAAAAAAAAAAAAAAAAAAAAAAAGCAAGCAGTGAAATGGTCAGGGAAGGCCAGGTGCTGTTCTTGTGCTCTTCCTGTCCCTGGGTGAGCAGGGAGTTGAAGGCATCAGACATCACAAATAGTCCCGCAGTTGCGTCTCAGCACTGGGTCTCCTATTCCGAGCTGTGCGGCAGCATCTGCGCGGTCGGGGACAAGAGGGAACTAGTGGGGGAGAAGAGGGTCCACTACCCAGCGTGACTTCACTCGACCCTCTCCCTCAGCAGCCTCCCGTGAGTGCTCTCTGCTTCTGAAGGACAGAGGCTGTAGGCGAGGGTACCCTAACTAAACACCACCGTCTCGGGGCTCCACACGTCCCAAATGCGCAGTGCACATCGCCGTCAACGGACTACGTCCACGCACAGCTCGGAATAGGAGCGCCCCGGCTGAGGCAGGACAGGTACGAAGCGCACGCGCGGTCCCTGCGAGGAAAGGAGCGTCGGCCGATCTGGACCGCGCTTCCCTTCCTCCCCGACACCCCCACCGACCTCCTCCAAGTGACTGCTGTTGCCATGACAACCGGTCCAGGAAGTCGGCCGCGCTCCTTCCTCCCGGAGCAGGAAGTGTGGAGCTGCGCTCGTGCTGCCTCGGCACTGCCTGGAGGCCCGGTCCCCGGCCCCCCGCCCCGGCCCCGCTCCGCGCCGGCGGCCCTGCTCGGCCCGGGCGCTCGGCCCCCTTCCGCACCCCCCACACCTACCTCCTCTAACTCATCCTTGGCATCCAAACTGGTTGAGAGGAGCAGCCTCCCCGCTCCTGGGGCTCCTGCTCCCGCTCCTCCTCCCGCCGCTCCCGCCGCAGCGGCCGCTGCCGCCCCCTTCCCCTTCTGCAACTCCATGGCCGCGGCCAAGACACGGGAAGAGGCCGGGGGGTGGACGGGCGGGAAGTCCTAGAAACGACCCCTCCGGGGGCCGGGGCCTGGGGCCAGAGGCACGAGCGGGGTCGGGCAGGGTCCCGCGCTGTCCGCCCAGCCCTCGTCTCCGAAAGGCCGCTCCTGTGGAGGACGCGGGCGTGGGCGGCCCTCGGGGTCCTGTGTCTGGGGTGGCAGTGCTGAGCGAAGGCCGCCAGCTCCGGGGGTGCCGGGGGCAGGTCCGCACCTCCGGGCGGGGCACGCGAGCCTTCCGCCCCTCGAGTGGACGGGGCGCCCTTTCTGGCTTCCAACCCTAAGTGTCTGCCTCAGCAGCTGGGGAAGAGGAGTCCTGCCCCTGCAGTAGGGGTAGGGGAGCTTCCTGGCGGGGCCGGAGTGCTGGGGAGCGAGGCTCCTTTGGATCCGGCCCGAGGGGTGAGGGGGAGGCAGTGCGCGCTACAAGAGGATACCGAGGGCCAGCTTCTCCCCACACCACACAGAGGCGGCCATGGTGGAAGGGCGGGGGGCGGGGAGGCTGAGGGCGGCGGCGGCGGCGGCGGCGGCGGCGGGGAGGGCTCGCGGAGACCGGAAGCGAGCGGCCGCGGGGCCCGGCCTCCGCCAATCGCGGCTTCCGTGGGGGCGCCGAGTCGGCAGAAGTCGGCCGGCCGGCCTTTTCCCCGGCTGCCAATGGCAGTGAGACCGGACTGATGGACAACCGGAGTGCCCACTTGCATCCCTCGTTGCTCTCGGGGGGGCGGGACGGGAAGACTTCCGGGAGAGGGGTGGGACCGCGAGGCAATCAGGAAGGGGAGGCTGCGCCTGCGCGCGCTGACGGGCGTGTCCCGGCGCGTGTGCGCGGCGCCGGCCTCCGCCCTCCTCCCGCCCTCCTCCTTCTGGAGCGTGGGTGGGAGCCCGAGTATCTGCCGGGTCCCAGCCTGGTGGTGGAAACCCGAGTCCTGGCCGCGAGCCGGCGGTACGGGGCGGCGGAGTGTCGCCTAACCCTCGCCCTTAAGCAGTCCCAGGCAGAGACGGTCAGGCGGCACGGAGCCAGCTCCCAGGGCTGAGCGCACGTCGCACAGGCGTATCCGCGCGCGAGCACCACGCACCCGGCGCGGGGACCGCCCTCGGGCAACCCGGATCCCGAGAGTGGCGCCCGCACTAGCCGGGGTGCTGAGTACACAACCATCCCCACCCCTGTGCTGAGCACCTGGGGCTGCCCCGGCGTCTGAGCCGGCTCTCACCCGCAGCCACGGAGCCCGGCCCGTGCACGGTGCGCGCGGCGTAGCCCCGAGCGCACGGCCTCCCGGCCGGACAGCATCTCCCGTTTACTCGGGAGCACTTAGGACTGCCTAACACACGGATCCGAAGCCAGAAGAAAACCCGCAGCCGTGCCGTTCTGCCCTCCACAAAATGCAGACAGGAGCCACTGACCAGAGGACTACTATATGGACTAACCGGTGTGAGGTTATTTTTTAAACTGAAACTGACCAGATACGAGTTAACACCATAGGGGACTCTATTTAAAATAGTCTACACTTGTTAGGCTGAGCCGTTTAGCCACCTGTACACATGCACTGAAATGACGTGGATGATCCTTGAGGTTGGCTCTCCTTCATTATTGTATATGGTAACTGGAAGACCTTAGGCAAGTGATTTTGACTTTCAGTAAATTATCCTGCCTGTAAAATAAAGCGGATTGGTTGGTCTCTACCCTCAGAGCTCGGAAAGTCTAGTTCTATTTGAATGTACTTTGGGTTCCTTCTAGGCGCACAGCTGCGTTAGCCTCTGAAGAATACACACATGTCATTACAGTAAGACTATTGTGGGTCACTGGAAGCACAAAGATACATCAGACGAAAGAAGAAAAGTTAGGTTTAAAACACTATGTTCACACTTCTCATTGTGTGTGGGTTTTTAAAAGTGGGAACTGGGGAAATGCACACCCATGTTTGTAAATAGAGAGACTATCTCTGGAAGCACACACAAAACCCCAGTAGTTATTTGTTGTCTTTGGGTAGGAGACTGGCTGCCTGGAAGACAGGGTGGGAGAGAAACTTTTTATTGTGTATGTTTTTGATGAGTTTTGGGATGTTGGTGAGGTCCGGAGCTTATGGCCAAGAAAGAATTCCTGAGATGTCTTTGGGGCAAAAAAGGTGATTTTAATAAAGCGCGGGGACAGGGCCCATGGGCAGAAAGAGCTGCTGCACTGGGGTTGTGAGGAATGGCTGATAATATACTTGGGAGTTGGGGGAAGCAAGGAAAAAGGGAGACGTCTGAAAGGACTTTGATATATTAAAAAAGACTTTCAGGATGCTAGAGCCCTTGCCAACATGAAGCTGAGGTTGTTTTTCCCTCTGGTAAAGTATTAAGACAGTTGGGAGTTTGGGGCACCTGGGTGGCTCAGTCGGTTAAAAGTGTCTGCCTTTGGCTCAGGTCCTGATCCTGGGGTCCTAGAACTGAGCCCCACATCTGGCTCTCTGCTCAGTGGAGAGCCTCCCTCTCCCTCTGTCTGCTGTTCCCCCTGCTTCTGCTGACTAATAAATAAAATCTTAAAAAGAAAATAAAAAGACAGTTGGGAGTTTCCCGGAGGAACATTATACTCTTCTGATTGCAAGTCCTTGTCGATGGCTGCAGGTTATAGGGAAATCTCATTTTACCTGCATTTCCTTTTACCTTTGTTCTCCACATCACAGTGGAGGGTGATTTTAGGGCTCCCAGAAATTGAGTCTATGGATCTCTGGAGGTTAGGCTATCCATACGAATGCTTTTTCCTTGTACATCACTAAGACATTTGTAAACTACGAACTCAAGTCCTGTAGGACTGTGATCTTTATCAGTAACCATTTTTGTTTCCCTTCCCCTAGTTTTAGGGCATCCAGGAGGGCCTGAGGAATGTCACAAGTATCCCAAGTATCCCACAGTGGTGGGGGGCGGGGATCAGCTTGTGCTTTGTCCTCAGCTTCCCTTCTGCTCACCACTTTGATAGTTTTTTAATTAAGCACTATGTAAATGTAGTACCTTTTTTTGTTAATTTTATTTATTTATTTGGCAGAGAGAGGGCACTAGTAGGGAAAGCAGCAGGCAGAAGGAGAAGCAGGCTCCCCATCAAGGAGAGAGCCTGACGCGGGGCTCAATTTCAGGACCCTGGGATCATGACCTGAGTTGAAGGCCAGGTTCCTGGGATCAAGACCTGCCTCCGGCTCCCTGCTCAGCGGGAAGCCTGCTTCTCCATCTCCCTCTCTCCCTGCTTGTGTTCCCTCTCTTGCTGTCTCTCTCTGTCAAATAAATAAATAAAATCTTTTTTAAAAAAATATGTGAAATTGGATAGGCAAAGATTTCTTTTCTTTTTTTTTTTTCCTTAAGATGTTATTTATTTATTTGACAGAGATCACAAGTAGAGAGTCAGGCAGAGAGAGGGGGAACCAGGCTCCCTGCTGAGCAGAGAGCCCAATGTGGGGCTGGATCTGAGGACTCTGAGATCATGACCTGAGCCGAAGGCAGAGGTTTAACCCACTGAGCCACCCAGGCGCCCCTAGATTTCTTAAATAGATACAGAAATCATAATGGAATGATGGAACTGACTTCACTAAAATTAAGAATTATCCATTAAAAAACCATTAAGAGTTAAGCCATGGACTAGGAGGAAATATTTGTAATGCATATATCTGACAAAGTATTGTATCAGAAGATAAATATGTATCTAGAGTTAGATAGATACAGATATACAAAAGACAACTCATTTGAAAAAATGGACAAAAGACTTAAGTTGACATTTCACAAAAGAGGACATCCACATGGTTAATAAACACATGAAAACGATGTCAACATTATCAGTTATTAGGGTAATTAAAACTACAATGAGATATTGGAAATTCTAGAGCAATTAGAAAATGGAATAAAAGACCTCAAAATTAGAGAAGAAGTAATATTAACTATTCATAGATGACATGATCCTATTAAGAAAACCCCAAACAATCCACAAAAAAGTTCCTTGAACTAATTAGTGAATTTGGCAAAGTTGTAGGGTAAAAGATCAACACACAAAACCCACCTGTGCCTCTACACCAGCAACGAGCAATCTGGGAAGGAAATTAAGAAGGCATCTCTGGGGCACAGTGGGTTAAGCCTCTGCCTTCGGCTCAGGTCACGATCTCAGGGTCCTGGGATCGAGTCCTGCATCGGGCTCTCTGCTTGGCAGGGAGCCTGCTTCCTCTTCTCTCTGCCTGCCTGTGATTTCTCTCTGTCAAATAAATAAATAAAACCTTTAAAAAAAAAAAGGCATCTCTGAAGCTTCTGGGTTGGCCAACATGTGAAGGTTGGGGAGAGTGTGGCTGGTCTGAAGAGGACAGAGAAGCTGCATGACCCCTCCCCATACCTAGCCCTCCGTAACTCTACCATCTGCCTGTTCCCAAGTTGTATCATTTTGTAATCAACCAGTGATCTAGGGTCGTCCCAAATGGAAGATTTGGAAGGTCCTAAACTCTCCTCCCATGGACACACAGACTCTACAGCTACGGGTGGTACAATTCCTTCTGAAAAAGACCTGAAGACTAACTAAACAGCTCCTTCACAACAAACAAATAAAGGGCCACATCAAGACAGTGGGAAAGACCCCAAGGAGATGATGAAGGAGCAGAAGGCTGGCTGAAGACAAAGCAGAAGTAGACAGCCTGCAACATCCCCCCATTCCCACCCCTGGGTGGGGCGCTTGTGGCATTCTTCCAGGAATCTCTTAACCGTCTTCAGGGTAATGCCTTGCTAGAGGGGAGAAACAACATTTACCTGACAGGGACAAGGCCTCCGGTATCTCATAGGTGTTCTTTAGCACCTGAAAGTTCTTTTGAAACTTCCCTTTTCCCTATGCCTCCAACCCCGCAGTATACATAATAAGTCCCCCCAACCCCTGTGTAGCAGCTCTTTCTGCCCACGGGCCCCTGTGTTTTAATAAACCATTGTTTTGCACCAAATATGTCCCAAGCAAGAAGTCTTTCTTGGTTGTCGGCTCTGGACTTCACCTGACTGAACCTCACCTTTATGCCAAAACCACATCGTATGGCTCCTGAACGTGGGGCTTTGAGTTTTTACCTCCGGACTCTGAGCTTCGGGACAATGTTGGTGAGTAGTTTCTCTTCCTTTCCTTTCTCTTCATTTCTGGGGCTCTTCAAGGAGTGTGGTGTTACTGGAACACTTACCTGTCAATTGCTCAGGCTGCAGTCCTCTAGCCCGTGGCTGCTCTATGGGGAGGAGAAAGACTGCCTTTAGGCTGGAGGTTAGTACCCTGGCCAAGATGGTAATAAGACCCAGAAACCTGATGCCCTTTCTTTATTCCTGTCCTCATACAAAGTTGTCTGTCTTGGGCGTGGGACAGCCACCTAAGTCACCAGGACGGCTGCCAGTCTTAAGACTCCCCTGTGAGGTTTCCTCCTGGTAGATCTAATGTGATCCCCTCCACATCCCCGGTCTACCTGCTTCTGGCCGTGGGACCTCCACTGGGAGCCCACCGAAACCAGTACTCGATTGAATTAAAAGGCAACTGGGGATGTTTCCTAGGGAAGTTGTCTGTAAAGACCACGAGTTGGAATGTCGCTTAGAATCAGGATGGCTGGGGCACCTGGGCAGCTCAGCCAGTTAAGCGGCTGCCTTCGACTCAGGTCATGATCCCAGGTTTCTGGGATCAAGTCCCACATAGGGCTCCCTGCTCAGCCCGGAGTCTGCTTTCTCCCTCTCCCTCTCCCTCTGCCTGCCGCTCTGCCTACTTGTGCTGTGTATCTCTCTGTCAAACAAATAAGTAAATATTTTTTAAAAATCATGATGGCTCGCTACCTTTACTGTTTTCCATCAGTGTCCTCTACAAATTACTTAAATTAGAAAATTTGGTAATTTCCCCTTATAAAACTTTCTTCTAGCATTTTCCATGGGTTAAAATGTCAGGGCAGTACACAGCCTTCAGGACGTAAGATAGCACGGCATGGGTGTTTCAGTCCATTGAGCACACCCATGGGCAGCCTGGGGTACGATGGGGAAGGAGAGGGACGCCGGAACCTCTCCTACCGGCCATTTACAGCAGGAAGGCAGGATTGTGCTCAATAACGATGTCTTGGTGAGGGACACCTCCGGTCACTTTTGACACCCGGGAACCTTTGATGTATTCTGCGTGGGACGCCAGCCAGGAGTCAGGGGAATTTGGTAATGGACCTTCTTTACTCTTCTGGAACCATGGTCTCAGTAGGCTTCTTCGGTTCCCAAGGACTCTACTTTGGGGTGCCTTTTAACCCACTGGAAACAATTTGGATTGCAAAACTTAGGAAAGGACTGAGCTCCTGTAACACCGCTTGGCCTCAGTGAGATCTCTGTTTGATCTTCTCTGCAGGAAGTAGAGCAGACGGACCCAGGTAGCTTCACCGCTCATACCTCAGGCCTTCATTGCTCCACACCAGGACTCCAACCTCAGGGCCTCTTGGCAGAATGCGTCTGCCTGAGTACGTCTGGCTAGTCTAAGTAGGCCGCCTCCTAATAAACCCAGGTCGCTGGAGGACACACAGGCACTCCCTAGTAAAGGGGACTCTTGGTCTCACTGTTCACCTAATACTGTGGGGTCTTCTCCCTCACTCATTTCCCAGGCTAATGGCAGTAACTGGAGCCAACTCTGGTTCATCTCCCTCGGGGCAGAGACTTTAAGGAATATTCCCAAGCAGCCGCAGAAACTCCCTTTGTTGGGGAAAATGCCCCGTCTTCTCTGACCTCGACTGGACTGCCTGTGCCCCTTGTTGCATCTGCTCCTCTGTTGGCGTTGATGAGCTCAAGAGCCAGCAGCCCTTTCTCTGTCTTTGGGCAGCACTTCCCTTCTGTTTGTTCCTAGTTCCGCACCACCTTGAGTGCAGCCTGCGAAACTGGCTTCTAGACCATCCTCGGAGCCTTCTGCACAGTTGGCTCCTCTATCCTCACCATCGAGAAGCAGAGAAGAGCACCCCTGGACCTAACAACACCCACTCCTGATTTCCCCAACTAAAGATGGGACAGACAGCGAGAGGGGGAACACAAGCGGGGGAGTGGGAGAGGGAGAAGCCGGCTTCCCGCCGAGCAGGGAGGCCAAGCAGAGAGCATGATGCGTGGGGCTGGATCCCAGGACCCAGGGATCATGACCTGAGCCTAAGTCAGACAACTGAGCCCCCCAGGCGCCCTGATAGATGTGTCTTTAAAGTTAACAACACTAAAGGTGAAACTTTTATTCTTTCTAGATTTACTGAAGGTCAAACAAATTCATGTTATCTCTGTTGCAAGTTGTTAGTAAAAAGATGACTAAAGTGATGGTTAATTGTCTCATCAAAATTTTCATAGCTTTGTTAAAATAGTTTTCAGTCTTTGGTAACCTGAAACTTTAAAGTTTAGCTTGGATGATAAATGGAATTGAATTCATGGGACATCTAGATCCTTTCCAAATAGGATAAAGTGCTAAGTTACTGATTATTGAATGTAGGTTTGTGCTGTTGGCTATTTACTGCAAAAATAACTAAGGATATTTGAGTTTGTGGTAAACACACTTTTCACTTAACTGATCCACAAATTTGCCATCTTAAGAATTCTGGTGTAATAGTTCACAATTGGTTACTCCTTATTCTTCATGGGAGACGAAGGTTTCTAAAGAATGCAAATTTTTTTTTTTTTTTAAGATTTTATTTATTTGACGCAAGAGAGATCACAAATAGGCAGAGAAGCAGGCAGGGGGAGGGGAGCAGGCTCCCTGCTGAGCAGAGAGCCCGATGTGGGGATGATCTCAGGACCCTGGGATCATGACCTGAGTTGAAGGCAGAGGCTTAACCCACTGAGCCACCCAAGCACCCCTAGAATGCAGAATCCTTAAATGTAGTTAAGACTGATGCAAATCTTTGGGGGACACCTGGGTGGCTCAGTGGGTTAAGCCCCGGCCTTCCGCTCGGGTCATGATCTCAGGGTCCTGGAATCAAGCCCCAATCAGACTCCCTGCTCGGGAGGAAGCCTGCTTACCACCTCTCTCTGCCTGCTTCTCTGCCTGCTTGCGATCTCTCCCTCTCTGTCAAATAAATAAATAAAATCTTTTATAAATAAAAAAGACTGATGGAAATCTTTGGAAAGGAATTTTAGGTGTGGTCAGGATGGACTAAGATTGGAAATGAATGGGTTTTAAAGGTACACTGGTATAACGCTGAAATTCTCTGTTCAAAAGACAAGGGTTTCTTGAATTGTTCATCTGCTCTGGATAAGAAAATGGTAAACAAAGATTTTTTCCTCTTTTGTCCACCCAGAAAACCAGTTCTTGTTTTTGTTTTAAAGATTTTTATTTATTTGCGAGAGAGAGAATGAGAGAGCACATGAGAGGGGAGAAGCAGTCTCTCTCCCAAGCAGGGAGCCCCATGTGGGACTCGATTCTGAGACCCCAGGATCATGACTTGAGCCGAAGACAGTTGCCCAACCAACTGAGCCACCCAGGCGCCCCAGAAAACCAGTTTCTATGTTTTGTCTTTGATCAGGTCTTCCATTACTTGGCTAAAACTTCTCAATATTAAAAGAGCTAGGTTTTGCTAACAACTGTAGAATGCTATATATTTGCCTTTCGAATCTTATTGTCACCTTGGTTAAATAAAAATCTTGCAATAATCTGTAATACTATTCAGGCATGTGCTAGAACTTTAAGGTTTTAACCAACTTTCCCAAAAGTTAAATTGTAAATGAAACCTCTTTAACTCATTAGGCCTTTTATTTGGTATGCTAAGTTACTCAGAAGTTCTGTTAAACAAATGATGAGCCTTAAGTTACATTTGGGTAAATGCTACAACTATCCTAGAGGTTATATGCAATTCCTAAAGTTTTAATGTTTTAATATAAGGTCATCGTCGTCACTCCATATTCTGGCTATTGAAGTGTTACGTGTCACAGAAATAACCTGATTTTCTTGGCAGACACTTTGCAACCTCTCATAAGATCATAAACCATGTCCATTCTGAGTTTTTGTCATTTATAATTGTTCTTATCTCTTGTAAAATGAGTTTCATCTTTGGGGAGATTCATAGAAAGGACTCTGAGGACAAATACAGGTATTTTATACCTTTAAAATTCTAAAACTGAGATAGGTAAGAATTTCCAGAACTAACTAAAGCTGCATTAACAAGAATTAGTAACATAGGAGTAAAGGAACTAAAAGATTATAGTGTTGTGACTCTTGCTTGAAACATTGCTGATTTTCTGATGTTTACTCTTCCAGATTAAAGAGTAATCTTAAGAAAGATTTTTCTCTTAAGATATTAGCGATAGGGGCGCCTGAGTGGCTCAGTGGGTTAAGCCTCTGCCTTCAGCTCAGGTCATGATCTCAGGGTCCTTGGATCGAGCCCCACATCGGGCTCTCTGCTGGGTGGGGAGCCTGCTTTCCCCTCGCTCTCTGCCTGCCTCTCTGCCTACTTGTGATCTCTCTCTCTCTCTGTCAAATAAATGAATAAAATCTTAAAAAGAAAGACATTAGTGATGGGGTGCTTGGGAGACTCAGTGGGTTAAAGCCTCTGCCTTCAGCTCAGGTCATGATATCATGGTCATGGGACCAAGCCCTCCCCGCCGCCCGCACCATGGGCTGTCTGCTCAGTGGGGAGCCTGCTTCTCCCTCTCTCTCCCTGCCTCTCTGCCTACTTGTGATCTCTGTCCAATAAATAAATAAATAAATAAAATCTTTTAAAAAAAAGACATCAGTGATAGAAAGAAAAAAAAAACAAATTAAAGCATTTACTTTTCTCTCTACCTGAACCCTCTCATTCAAAAGGTCTCAGTAAGTATTCCTTCTTGCACGGCAATTCTAGTAATTTGCATAAGTTCAGTGAAGATCTGTTCTTGTAACAGGACACCAGTGGAAACAGTGGCATTTTACCAAGGCTTTGACTGGA
Source organism: Lontra canadensis (assembly GCF_010015895.1). Classification (NCBI taxonomy): domain Eukaryota; kingdom Metazoa; phylum Chordata; class Mammalia; order Carnivora; family Mustelidae; genus Lontra; species Lontra canadensis. The sequence continues at coordinate 195,224 of NW_022631154.1, read as the reverse complement.
ATGTCATATTTAAGGGGCATGCATAGACATAGATATGAACAAATAGCTTTAAGGAACTAAAGTTGGCTTTATGAAACCTGGGTCCATAAAGCCCCTTGGAACTGTTGGCCTGATAACCTTGCTTACAGGTTCCCAGCAGGCTCTCCAGGTCAGTAAGGAATGCCATTTCTGGCAGGTGCAGGAACCTCAGGAGACTTTGGGGACCTTGTGAGGAGGAATCCACCCAAATCTACAAGGAGGTCTGATGACAAGTACTTGGCTGGGCTCCTGGACTAGAGAGGCTACTAAAAGTTCAACCTAGAGATTATTATTATTATTATTTTTTAAAGACTTTATTTATTGAATAGAGAGAGAGAGAGAGATCACAAGTAGGCAGAGCAGCAGGCCGGGAGGGGGAAGCAGGCTCCCTGCTGAGCAGAGAGCCCAATGTGGGCCTTTGTCCCAGGACCCTGAGACCATGACCTGAGCCGAAGGCAGAGGCTTAACCCACTGAGCCACCCAGGTGCCCCCAACCTAGAGATTCTTTATAAAAAGTTCCAACAAGGGGCGCCTGAGTGGCTCAGTGGGTTATGGGTATGCTGGGATCGAGCCCCGCATCAGGCTCTCTGCTCGGCGGGGAGCCTGCTTCCTCCTCTCTCTCTGCCTGCCTCTCTGCCTACTTGTGATCTCTGTCTGTCAAATAAATAAATAAAATCTTAAAAAAAAAAAAAAAAGTTCCAACAAAGCAGAGTCTAGGAGATCAGTATGACCAGTCGCTATTCTTGGGGAGCTTATGCAAACTGGACCAAGTTTATTAAAATTGGACTTGTTTTGCAAACAAATTAGTCCTGATTTGGCTATCTCTGGAAATAAGGGTTATTTTAGAGAGAAAAATTATGTTTAAATAACCCACCTTTTGGGGTACCTATGTGGCTCGGTCATTGGGTGTCTGCCTCCGGCTCAGGTCATGATCCCAGGGTGCTGGGATTGAGCCCCACATGAGGCTCCCTGCTCGGTGGGAAGCCTGCTTCTCCCGCTGCCTGTGTCTTCCCCTGCTTGTGTTCCTTCTCTCACTGTGTCTCTTTCTCTGTCAAATAGGTAAATAGAATCTTTAAATAAACAAATAACCCACTTTGTGGATGTTAGATTCTGATTGTCCTTAAACTTGAGGTAAACTTCAAACCATCACCTTGACCAATTCTGTGTGGCTGGGTAATGAAACCATTCCCTAAAAGCCAGAGCATGCCCCACTCCATAGGGTTAAGTGTGGACTTGTGCAGATAATGGATGACCCCCCACTTTCTTTATTATTGGATTGGATGATGCCCTTGGGGATGCTCTTATCTCTTAATACAATCTTCTCCCACTTGCCAGTGATTCCTTGTAATTAGGGTATTAGCACTTCACCCCAAACAAAGGGGGCTTCTTAATTGTTTCATCTCTTAGATCTATTTATCCTAGAAGCCACCTCTGTTGAGGTACATTTGCAAACAAAGGCTTTAGCCAAGCATACAAGAGCCCTCCTGATAAAAGGAACCTGAGAGCTCACTATGGGACAGTCTCTGTAATGACTTCACATCAGGTCCAAGATCAGAAGCCTCCAAGGGATGGTGGGAAGCTGACTTAGCTGACTTACTAAATACCAGGCTATGCTTACAGATATGCCTGAAGTAATACTTGAAACCTGTCAGACTTCGAGCACAGCTACCCTTATGCCTGGACCTTGCTGTTGTCCTTCTATAGAGCACAGGTGTTCAGAGGTTATTGGGGTGACTAGATTTAAGGTGCACAATGACGGCTTGTTTACCAACGGCAATAGTTTCTCAGAAAAGGGAGTAAGAAAACCTGTATGTTATAGTCCTCACTCCCTCTTGCTTTGGAATTGCCAAAGCCTTAAAAATTAATATTTATACTGACTCCAAACAGACCTTTCTAGTCTTAACATGCCAGTGAAGCAATTTAAAGAAAAGGGGATTATTATTATTTTTTAAAGATATTTATTTATTTATTTAAAGATTTCATTTATTTATTTGACAGAGATCACAAGTAGGCAGATAGGCAGGCAGAGAGAGAGAGGAGGAAGCAGCCTCTCCGCTGAGCAGAGAGCCAGATGTGGGGCTCGATCCCCAGACCCTGGGATCATGACCTGACCCGAAGGCAGAGGCTTTAGCCCACGGAGCCACCCAGGTGCCCCAGATTTTTATTTATTTGACAGAGATCACCAGCAGGCAGAGAGGCAGGCAGAGAGAGAGAGGAGGAAGCAGGCCCCCTGCCGAGCAGAGAGCCCGATGCGGGGCTGGATCCCAGGACCCTGGGATCATGACCTGAGCTGAAGGCAGAGGCTTTAACCCACTGAGCCACCCAGGCACCCCCAAAGGGGATTATTATTAAGCCATAATTCCCCAATCAAATATGGGCCTGAAATGATCACATGTGCAAAGAATGGCCCCCCAAACCCGAGTAACCCTTGAAATCCTGACCACACTTCAGAAAGGCCCAGTATTCATATGACTGGCTTTCTGGCTGAGACCCAGTAGCTAAGCACCTCTAATCTGTGTTCATGGCTTCCCCTGGACTGGAAAGGCCACTGTACTCTGGGTTTTGCCTGGATGCACGGATGCGCTGTTAAAACTGTTAATACAAATGTGTAAAAGCAGCTTTACACAGTAGAATGGGAGGAGATGTCACATAGGATGGACATTGTGCTAGCATAAAACAGAACGCTGTGCGTACAGTCTAGATGACCGCAGGACACTTCCGGGTTTCTAACTGACATGAATACTCAGATTGGTGTCTTAAATGATCTCTTTCCTTTATTGATTGCTTTAAACTCCTGGACTGGAAGAAAATTATCAGAGGTCGACTATCAAAGGTCTTTTACTCACACTTCTCTTTCTCGTTATTTTGTTGTCATTTCCAGTATCTCCCAGCCTAGTGCTATAACTTCCAGCTAACAGAAGATCCTTTCTCCTCAAGGAGGTTCATATCTGTATGTTGTCTGCTTTGGATTCAGCTTCCTCCCCCTTTCATAACTCCCCTATACATTCTCCAGCTGAACAATGTTGACCCACAGGTAGGGCCATCTCTACGCCCCTATTCAGGAGGAAGATGTTACAGAAGATGAGACCTTCCACCTTCAACAACCTTAAAGATTTAAGGGTCAGAAATTTTTCAGGGGGGAATGTTGAGGGAGTGGAAGCCTGGCTGAAAACAAAGCAGAAGCAGAGACCCTGCAACCTCTCCCCACCCCCACTCCTGGGTGGGACACCTGTGACCTCCTTCCAAAAATCTCCCAACTGTCTCCCTGTTAATGCCTTTCTAGATGGGAGAAACAACCTTAACCTGGTAAGGGCAAGGCCTCCAGTATCTGTAGGTTTTCTTTAGCACATGAAAGTTCTTTTGAAATCTCCCTTTTCCTTACTCCCCCAAACCCATACTATATAATCAGCCACCCCGAGCAAGCCCTGTGGACCAGCTCGTTTCTGACCATGGGAATCCCTCTGCTTTAATAAAGCAGCATTTTGCACCAAAGATGTCTCAAGAATTCTTTCTTTGTCGTCAGCTCCAGAGTCCAGCCCACTGAACCTCACCTGTATTTCAAAACCACATCAGAGAGACAAAGTAATGGCTGAAAATTGGGTCTATAATGGATCTTAACTTGGATGACAAAACCATGAACAACCCAAGGGCAGGGAACCTCTTTTCTTCACCATTTTGTAATTACGTATAATGCTGTACCTGATGGAGAGTAAAAAAACAAAAAATGAATACAATACAAGTAGCTGTGGAATTAGTGAGAAAGAGGCAATTCCATTTATAATATCTAAAACAGTAAAATACCGGGTGCCTGGGTGGCTCAGTGGGTTAAGTCTCTGCCTTCGGCTCAGGTCATGATCTCAGGGTCCTGGGATCGAGCCCCATATCGGGCTCTCTGCTCAGAAGGGAGCCTGCTTCCCCCCCCCCCCCGCTGCCTCTCTGCCTACTTGTGATTTCTCTCTGTCAAATAAATAAAATCTTAAAAAAAAAAAGAAAAATAAAAGAAAAGAAAACAGTAAAATACCTAGTTATTTTTAAAAGATTCTATTTATTTGTCACAGCAGGAGAGCACAAGCAATGGGAGTGGGAAAGGAAGAAGCAGGCTCCCCTACCAAGCATGGGGCCCCATGCTGGACTTGATCCCGGGATCCTGGGACTACAGCCCAAGCCGAAGGCAGTTGCCCAACTGAGCCACCCAGGTACCCCACTAGGTGTAAGTTTTTTTTTTTTTTTAATTTTTTTAAATGTTCTTTTTTTTTTTTTTTTTAAGATTTTATTTATTTGACAGAGATCACAAGTAGGCAGAGAGGCAGGCAGAGAGGAAGGGAAGCAGGCTCCCTGCCGAGCAGAGAGCCTGATTCGGGGCTGGATCCTAGGACCCTGGGATCATGACCTGAGCCGAAGGCAGAGGCTTTAACCCACTTAGCTACCCAGGCGCCCCTAGGTGTAAGTTGAAATGAGGTGAAAGACCTGTATACTGAAAACTAGAAAATATTGCTGAAAGAAATTAAAAGATAATCTAAACAAATGAAAGACATCCCATGTTCATGGACAGGAAGACTTAATATTATGATGTCAGTAGAACACAAAGCGACCAGTCCACAGATTAATGCAGTCCCTCGGTGTGCCTAGCTGGCTCAGTAGGAAGAGCATACCACTGGATCTCAGGCTTCCGAGTGTCAGTCCCATGCTGGAGGCAGAGATTACTATAAACAAATAGCCCAACCTTCTGCACCCTACCCCCCAGCAGAGGGCAGCACCTCTGTCTCACTTTTCCTCATTTCTGCCTTTTCACTGTTTACTCTTGGAAGTGCTCAAATAGCAGAGCCTCTCACTACCCCTCATCCCTCTCCCCATTCTCCCTCCTGCTTGTGCTCTTGGTTTCTCAAGAATTTTTTTATTTACTTGAGAGGGAGAGAGAGCACAAGCAGGGGTAGCACCAGAGGGAGAGGGAGAAGCGTGCTTGCCACTGAGCAGGGACCCCAACTCAGGGCTTGATCCTAGTGATGAAGTTCTAGAATCCTGGTGAGGTTCGGTGGGGCAAGGTCCGGATGTCTCTGGTGCAAAAAAGTGGTTTATTAAAGCACAGGGACAGGACCTGTGGGCAGGAAGAGATGCTGCCCCGGGGATGTGAGGAGTGGTCTATTATATACTTGCAAGTTGGGAGGGGCTTAGGGATGTAAGTCTCTAAGGAATTTTGGAAGCAAGCTTCCTAGGACCTTGAGGGGCTAGGTATTGTTTGGGAAAAAGGTTATTTATTACCAGTAATAAAAACCTTCTTCTGAGACCCTTTAGATGTATATCAGTGGGTCATATGCTTGGGAATGATTGTCAACACTATCTTGGAGGTTTAGAGATAAAGTTTCCTAAAGGAATTGTTAAAGTAGACTTACAGGATCCTGGTTGGGGGTAGGAGGTCAGTCAGGCTTGGATTGTCCTTTGCCCTTAGCAAAGCCTCAAGGTAGTTGCGTCCCTAGAGGTGAGTCACTCTGCCTGTTTCAAGGGCTTGTCAGTAGGTAAGGAAATTTAATAATTTTTCTTCTGCCCCTGTTTCCCACATCACTAGCACTCTGGGATCGTGACCCGAATGGAAGGCACATGTTTAATGGACGGAGCCACCCAGGCATCCCCAAAATTGCAAAGTTTGAACACACTTTTCAAAGTTTTAGGGTGTTAGTGACATGCATCGCTGGTGGGTGTGCAGGTTGGTAACCCTCATACTGGGTAACTGGAGTATATACAGAAGCTACAAACACGTATGCCCTTGGACTCAGCAATCCCACTTCTATGAGTCTGTCTTGCAGACACAGCACATGGAATATGACATAGATCCGAGGTTACACAGTAGGTATGAGCTTAAACATTAGAGCATTGTATATGATAGCAGAAGACTAGAAACACGTTAAGTGTCCGACTTTGTTAATAGATTATTACATACTCATAAAATTAATACTATGCAGCTACAAAAATAATAAGGAGGCTCTTTCCAAACTGATACGGAAAGAGTTCCAAGATACATTATTAAGTGAGCTAAGCAAGGTACTACCTTTTGTGTAGGAAAGGAGAAAATATAATACATAGTGATACGTGCTTATATTCACATTAAAAAGCCCAGGAAGGACCAAGAAGTTAATTAAAGTGCTCACTCATGTGTATGTGGATATAGATGATAATGGGGCAGATGGGAGAGAAACTTTTCATTGCATATCTTTTTATTTTCCCAGTGTAGAAATGCTGACTTTAAAATTAAACTGGTTTAGGGGTCCCCGGGGGCTCAGTCTGTTAAGCGTCTGCCTTCAGCTCAGGTCATGATCCCAGGGTGCTGAGACTAAGCCCTATGTTTGGCTCTCTACTGGCAAGGACCTGGGCTCCCCCTCAGGCTCCCTGCTGGGTGGGAAATCTGCTCCCTCTGCCCCTCCCCCTGCTTGTTTTCTCTCTCACTCTCAAATGGATAAATAAAATCATTAAATGTATTTTTGTTTTTATTTTTTAAAAGATTTTATTTATTGGGGCACCTGGGTGGCTCAGTGGGTTAAGCCGCTGCTTTCGGCTCAGGTCATGATCCCAGGGTCTTGGGATCGAGTCCCGCATGGGGGCTCTTTGCTCAGCAGGGAGCCTGCTTCCCTCTCTCTCTCTCTGCCTGCCTCTCTACTTGTGATCTCTCACTCTGTCAAATAAATAAATAAAATCTTTAAAAAAAAAAAAAGATTTTATTTATTTATTTGCCAGAGCGAGAGAGCGAGAGAGAGAGAGAGAGCACAAGATGGGGAGCGGCAGAAGGAGAGGGAGAAGCAGGCTTCCTGCTGAGCAGGGAGCCCAACGTGGGACTTGATCCCAGGACCCTGGGACCATGACCTGAACCTAAGAGGCTCAACCAAGTGAACCACCCAGGCATTCCTAAATAAAATTAAAAAAAAAAAAAAAAAAAAGGAGAGAAACCCCCAAAAGAAAAAAGTATGTTCTCTCCTGTCAGGAATATACTCAGTTACGTAACATGTATAATTATAAACATATCTTTTTTCTTCTTTGAAAATTGTGCAGGGGCGCCTGGGTGGCTCAGTGGGTTAAAGCCTCTGCCTTTGGCTCAGGTCATGATCCCAGGGTGCTGGGATCCAGCCCTGCTTCAGGCTCTCTGCTCTCTGGGAAGTCTGCTTCCCACCCCCTCCCCCTTCCCCCCAACCCTCTCCCCCCCCCCCCCCCCCCCCCGCCCCTGCCCTCCCTCCCTACCTATTTTTAATCCCTATCAAATAAATAAATAAAATCTTAAAAAAAAAAAAGAAAATTGTGCAAAATACAGTTTATCATCAGAACTCTTGGTGTAGGGCATAACCCTGTAGCAATGTTACAAATGGCAAGTTTGTGTTTGAAGTTGTACGCTTCATGCAACCCACTTATTGGTAATAAAAAGTAAGTTTCACTTCACTCCACTGTAGGAAAGACAGTTATTTTTCTGTTGCCTCCATAGAAAATGATAGTACAAAATCATTGTCATATGAAAAGGCAATCAAAGGATATGCAATGAGAAAAGTAGGAAGTAATATAGACATGCCTCAGTTAATTCATAAAGATACTTTTCTAGGCTGTAATCTGGATGTTTGTCAGCTTTTTGACATTTTTTAATTTGTTGTAATTTATTTTCACATTCTCATTAAATATTTATTTCATACCTAATTTTGTATTATTTTTCCTTGTATTTTTTTAAAGTAATCTCTGCCCCAAATGTGGGGCTCAAACGCACAGCCCTGAGATCGAGTTGCACGCTCTACCAACTGAGCCAGTAAGGTGCCCCGTGTTGTTTTTCTTAAGGCTAACCCACCAAACCATAAGCTTTAAGACCCACAAAACCTGGGTCCAGCCTAGCTGGAGGCCCAATGGGGAGGGACTTGGAGGAGACAGGGACTCTGTCCACAGGTGTTTTGTTTTGTTTTTAAGATTTTATTTATTTATTTGACACAGAGAGATCACCAGGAGGCAGAGAGGCAGGCGGGGTGGAGGGGAGGGCTGGGCAGGCTCCCCGCCAAGCAGAGAGCCCAATGGGTAGCTCAATCCCAGGACCCTGAGACTTCGACCTGAGCCGAAGGCACAGGCTTAACTCACTGAGCCACCCAGGCGCCCCTTCATCTTCTTATACCAGTAAGATTCTTCTTCTTCTTTTTTTTTTTTTTTTAAGATTATTTATTTATTTGACAAAGAGAGATCACAAGTAGGCAGAGAGGCAGGCAGAGGGAGAGGGGAAGCAGGATTCCCGGTGAGCGGAGCGGAGCCTGATGCGGGGCTCCATCCCAGGACCCTGAGACTATGCCCTGAGCCGAAGGCAGAGGCTTTAACCCACTGAGCCACCCAGCCACCCCCAGTAAAATTATTCTAATTACAGTTGTTCAAAAATAGAACGGTCTCAGTTCCAAGTCCCTGAAAGTTTCCCAATAGAACGTGAAAGACAAGCCAGGTATTTTCAGAAGGATGCTGTCCTGGGCACGGCAGTTGGACTGTACAACCTCTACTTTTTCTTCTCTCCCATTTTTAGATCTCATTACACCTCTCATTAAGGGGTCTAATTTTGTGCTGCATTTCACTTCCAAATGTTATCTGCACATTAAGAATGCCTTATATCTAACCCTGGTTTGCATAATGTAGACTCTTCATAACACTAGCAAACACTTAACGAGTTCCTGTCACCTGCCAGTCAGCCTTCTAAGCATGTAATGGGAGGAATTAACTCACGTAATCCTCAACCCAGCCCCACAAGGTAGGTCTTACTATGCTCATTCCAGGTTGAAGATTTCGCCCGAGGGTCCACGGATTATGAAGGACAGAGCTGCGGTCTGAATCCAGGTTGGCTGTCTCCAGAGTTAGTCTCTCTCTCTCTTTTCTGTTTTTAAGATTTTATTTATTTTTTTGACAGACAAATACCACAAGTAGGCAGAGAGAGAGAGGAGAGAGGAGGAAGCAGGCTCCCTGCTGAGCAGAGAGCTGGAAGCAGGGCTGGATCCCAGGACGCTGGGATCATGACCTGAGGGGAGGGCAGAGGCTTAACCCGCTGAGCCACCCAGGCGCCCCCAGAGTTAGTCTCTTAACCAACATGACGCTGCCTCTCACTTGGTAGAGGTTTGAAATTGCTCCAGTTCTGACTGCTGAGATCTGTGTGGCATTTTGGCATGGTTCCAGCCAGCTGGACATAAAAAAGCTGACCCGATCATAGGACCTACCAACAACCAAGGTGTGCCATATGTAGTCCACATCTGAGAGCCAAAGGCAGAGAGTAGTAGTAGGACAGCTGCATCACGTCTGGAACGGGGATCACAGTAACTGACAGGTGCACGGGGCTGTGGAACCTGTTGGCGAGGAAAGGTTCTTAAAGGGACAGCAGCCCACCCGTTCATCATTGGTGCCTCCAGTGTGATGGGGAACCCGGTGGGTGGAGCTTCTTCCTATCGAACCAATTCAGTGACGGGGGTTAACACTACCTGTCAAGTGGGTTCCTGCCCGGCACCTCCTCTCTTCCTGTGGCCTCACCCACCTCTCAAGCATCCTGGCCTCCGCCTCCTGCGACACTATATTCATTAGTATCTCAACCCTTCATCTTGATGGTAAACGCCTCGTCTGGAATCTTACTTTTGTTCCAACTCAACGAGATTAAATTTCCCTGGACAGCATTAGGTGGTTTGTTTTGTTTTAATGGTTAATTAATTTATTTTTATAGTCCTATAACTCCCACAATTTCATTAAAAAAATGACTTTCAGGCTGCAAAACTGGCCTCTGCTGCTAATTAGATTCCATAGATCTGTCCTGAAAAGTATAAGTCACTGAAAAATATATGATTATTACTAAAAGTATGGTTATGACAGGTCAGTTACCCAAGGTCTTTGACGGGGAGAGGAGCGGGTGGGGGAAAGCTCCGCGCGTTCTGCCAGCCCTATTTTCTCTTCCAGTCTCCCGCCGCTTGGGCCGGCCCCCACTGCCCCACCGCCGGACCTCGCCGCGCCCCCCCCCCCCCCCCCCCCCCCGCGGGGCCTCGGCCGCGCCCCACCCCCCTGCCTGGCGGCGTCACGTGGCGGCTGAGCTCCCCGCGTGCGAGCCTCTGTCCAGCGCCAGGCCCCGCTGGATGCCAGCGATGACGGTTGTTTGTTCGCGGACCGTACTCCGGGGAAAGCCTGCTGCCGCCCCGCACCCCTGCAGCCCTGCTGCGCAGGACAGCCCCGGAAACCGGCCTCCCGTGGGCGGCCCCCCCCCGCAGACCCCTCCCCTCGGCGATGGCTTTCCCAGGTCTTCCCGGCCCCGGGGCCTCCCCCAGAAGCAAGTCGCCCCGGGGGTGGGGGTTCTCGAGCCGCAGCAGCCCTGGGCGGCCCGCGCCTGTCCTCGCGCCCCCCGCCGCGGCCCCCGCCCCTCGAGCGCCGGCGCTGGAGCCAGGCTGCCCCGGAAGGATCTGACCGGCCACTTCCTGCAATTGTCTCTCTGGACGCCGTCCGCGGGCGGCCAGCGCTCCCCGTCGCCCTCCCGGAGCCCGGCCTCTCGGCCGTCCCCGCCCCCCAGCTCGGCCCGCCGCGCCGCGCTCCTGCGCCGCCCTCTCCGCAGCCGGCCGCGGGGGACCCGGGGTGGAGGCGGGGGGCCGGGCGTGCGCCGGCCCCGGGGCCACCCGCCGGCCCGGGGCGGGGGCGGACGCGGGCCGCTGCGCTCTGGCTCCCAGCAGGTCGAGTCTGAGGGGCAGCCCGGCGTGGGCTGGGAGCACTGCACAGCGCGGGAGGGGGCACGGCTTGCCCCTCCGCGCAGACCCCCGCGGCCCTGAAGGCAGCCCCCCCGCCCCGTCCTGGTCCCTCGGGGCGCGCGCTCCAGGAAGAGGCGCAGGGAGGTCGGGGGAGGGGCCTGTCTGCACTTGATGGATGGCACTGGAGAAATGTCTGGCACTTTCTTTCCCCGTGGGGGAGGTGAGGCTGCGGCCACCTCTCCCCCGCACTCGTTCGCATTCCTGCCCGCCTGCTCAGGAAGGGCTTGGGTGGGGCTGCAGCGGGGCGAGCTGGGAGTCATCTGGCAAACTCTCCCTCACACGGGCTTACACCGGCGTGGGAGCGGAGGGGCAGGTGGACAGTCCAAACCTCAGCCGGGGTGAGAGGGTCCATCCATCCTTCCTGGCTCCCAGGCCTCCCCACGCTGGGCGGTGTAGCAGTGCTCAAGCTGCTGTGGTCCGCAGACCTTGGGAGTCCTCAAGACCCTTTCAGTCGTCGGATGAGGTCAAGACCCCGCACAATCCTGCGAATACTTTGTGACTTGACAGGTACACTGACAGCAGGAAGGCAATGGGGGAAACTACTGTGTCTTAGCAGAAACCAAGGCAGCGTATTCTTCATTACCACACACTGGCTACGGAAGAAAATAAAAATTAAAAAGCCGGTTTTTACTAAGAATGTCCTTGACAAAAAATATGAACATGTGATTGGTTTATTATAGTTATTTAAATGCGTTAATAAGGACTTGTTTTAATTTCTAATATGGTATACATGAATAGATTTAACCCACATAAATGAAAACTCTTTGAGGTTCTCAATAATTCTGAAGGGTGTAAACAGGTCCTTGGACCAGGAGTGTGAGCGCTGCTGGGGGGGAAGTCACAGGCTGTCAGGTAGCTGAAGGGGGGTCTGAGGCCCTTTGCAGATACTGTATTCCCAGCTTGAGAAGTGGTCTTATTTGGAGTAAAGGGGGGAACCACAGCTATGTTTTCTGGGAAGCCACTCTCCTTCCAGAGACATTCACTAGAATACAGATGTGAATGGCCTCTGCTCGCAAGGGAGACAAGACATACAGGCCCACAGCCCCTCCAAGCTGCCCCTCTCCCCTGTGTACTGGATACAGTGTTGGGGGCGGAAGGGGACACAGGCGTGTTTGTGGCCCAAGTGGAGTAGGCCTAGACATGGATTCCCCTCATGGCCTTTTCCTGTTGCCTCTAAGGTGGCTCTTCCCCCTCCCGGAAGAAGTCACAGTGTACCAAGTTTGACAGAGTGCGGGGGACAGGATCCAGGAGTCCACACCCTAGCCTGGCCTGAGTCAGGATGGAGAGTGGGTACACTTGTCTCTGTGTGTGCCACTGGGCATGACTGTGTGCTTTGGTCCAGTTCCATGAACTCCCAAGTTCTCCCCAACACCAGTCCTCCTGCATAAGTTGTATCTGGTGTCTCCACTGGGTTAGCACATCCGAGTTGTTCAAACTACTTCTCCGATCCTTTGGCAATGGCAGGGCTGCTGTGGGTGAGGCTGAGGTCTGGCACCTCTCTGTTACCTCTGGCACAGGGAAGGGGGGTGTGGAAGGCCAGGAGGGGAGGTAGGTCAGCCTCGAGTGCTACTCCCCCGCTCCCCAAGGAGCCAGTAGGTCCGAACTTTGCCTTTGCCCTGGAGGGAAAAAGAAGAGGCAGTTGGGATGGGGAGTAGCACACCTTACCCACTTACCCAAATGAGAGGAGAGGCTTAGGGATGGGAGTGGGTTGGCTGCTTAAGAAAGGGCCTGGGGGGACGCCTGGGTGGCTCAGTTGGTTAAGCAGCTGCCTTCAGCTCAGGTCATGATCCCAGCGTCCTGGGATCGAGTCCCACATCGGGCTCCTTGCTCTGCAGGGAGCCTGCTTCTCCCTCTGCCTCTGCCTGCCATTCTGTCTGCCTGTGCTCGCTCTCTCTCTCTCTCTCTCTCATAAATAAATAAAATCTATAAAAAAAAAAAAAAAGAAAGAAAGAAAGGGCCTGGGGAAGGATACCCCCCCCCACCTCCCCGGGACTCCAGGGGATGGCGAGGGCAAGGGGCTTTCTTCTCTACCTTCATTTCTACATCTCCTCGGAGCTCCAGCTCAAAACCACCAAACTCTTCTAGGACAGCCTTGGTCTCAGAAGACAAGTGGATCTTCAAGGCTGGGAAGAAAAAGGGAGAAGAAGGGAAGGTGGGGTATGGAGAAATAGGAGCAGGGAAACTGGGAACCGCAGGGCTAGAAGGGTGCTCTTCTTCCTTTCTTTTGGTCTAGAAAGCCTCTGAATTCAGAGTTCCACCCCTCCATTTGGAGTCTGACCATACTGGCCTCTCCCTTAGAATTCTAGACTCTATTGTCCGACACCATGGCCACTAGTCACCTGTGGCCATTTATATTTAAATCATCTAAAACCAGGGGTGCCTGGGTGGCTTAGTCAGCTAAGTGTCCGAGTCTTGATTTCAGCTCAAGCCATGATATCTGCATTGTGCGTTCAAGGCCGGCATGGGGCTCCACACTGGGCATGGAGCTTAATATATATAAAAAAAAAAAACAACGGTCGCCGGAGTGGCTCAGTCAGTTAAGCGGCTGCCTTTGTCTCAGGTCGTGATGTCAGGGTCCTGGGGTTGTGTCCCCACATCAGGCTCCCTGCTCAGTAGGGAGTTTGCTTCTCCCTCTCCCTCTGCCTCTCCTCCTGCTGGTTCTCTCCCCCACCCCTTGTGCTCACTCTCTCTCAAATAAATAAAATCTTTAAAAAAATAATTAAGGGACGCCTGGGTGGCTCAGTGGGTTAAAGCCTCTGCCTTCAGCTCGGGTCATGATCCCAGGGTCCTGGGATCGAGCCCCACATCATGCTCTCTGCTCAGCAAGGAGCCTGCTTCTCTGCCTACTTGTGATCTCTATCTGTCAAATAAATAAATAAAAACTTTTTTAAAAATTAAAAAAATAATTAAAACTAAAAATTAAAAATTCAGTGCCTCAGTTGCACTGACCACTTTTTCTTTTAAAGATTTAGTGATTTATTTGAGAGAGAGAGAGAGTGTGAGCGCATGAGCACAGGGAGGGGCAGAGACACTCTCCTGCAGACGTCCCGCAGAGCAGGGAGCCTGACTCAGGTCTCCATCCCACAACCCTAAGATCAGGACCTGAGCTGAAATCTAGAGTCAGATTTTGTTAAGTCCTTGTTAGGAGCATTAAATTTAATGCTCACGAAGTCTTTAAACAGAATCTGGCGCCCAGGAAGCACTCTGTTAAGTGGTTGCTGTGACTCTTGTTGAACTCAATACTCATTTTAGGGCTGAGGGAACGGAGGCCTAAGGGAGGAGATACGCCCCACCTGCGAGGTCAGATCTAGGCTCCTACTCCTGACCTGGTATCCCCCACACTTCTCTTGAACTTGCCCCACCTCTCCTGGTCTGTAGCATAGTGGTCTTGTTGAGTCCTTGAACCATTTCTGAGAACAGGCTCCTTGAAGACTGACCTCAGGGAGGGGCTTTCTCCTCCTGGCTGCCCCAGGCAGTGCCCAGGGAGTATCTGCTGAGCCAGAGCCCTTGGGGCTCCCAAGTAGCCCTTCTCCTGCCTTGAGGCTTGGATGGGGTCTGCATGAGGTGCCTCCAGTGGGTCTGGGTCGTCTTAGCACCCCGAGGCCCAGCACTTGGCAGTCACTCACTACAGGTCTACGGAGTTGATTCGAGTTGAGTATAGCAGGAGGTAGAAGACAGCGGGACGCAGGACTGGGGAAGAGGGAGGGTTAGCACGCACTAGGTGCCTACTGAGAGGAGGGCCTGTGCTGGCTCTTCCACACCCTGAGACAGGTGTCACTTTGCAGATAAACAGCTGAAGCTCAGAAAAGTCGAGTGACAGTTATAACCTGGTCGTGTCATTTGGGTTTCACACATAACTCTTCTAAGGTACGTCTCTTATTCTCATCTTACAGAGAAGGAAACCGGAGGCTGGAGGCAGACTGACTCACAGCTGTGTGGGTTGTGGAGCTGAGATTCCCACCGCAGCGGCTGTCCGAAGCCCTCCAGCACATTCCGGAGGGCTCAGAGGCACCGAAGGGCAGGCTCCCCTTGGGGAACTGCTGAACACAGGCCGGAAAGACTTCGAAGCACTTGGCAGGAGGGGGCTGGCTCTCTGACAGGACTGGAGGTGATGGGCCCTCAGGGAAGCCCAGGCCGGGTGCCAGCGCCCTGGATGGGGTGCCTGCCCGAGGGGCTTTCCTCGCCCCGCCCACCCGCCCTCTCTGGCCGCCCGGGGCAGCTGCCTCACCTTCCCCGTTAGACTCCATTCTGGAGGCGGTATTGACTGTGTCTCCAAAGAGGCAGTACCGGGGCATCTTCAGCCCGACCACACCGGCGCACACGGGCCCTGCGGGGAGTGCAGGGTGGCAGCCGGGTCAGAACGCATGGTGGTTGCTGGGCAGGGCAGAGGCGGGACCGAGGCCCTTTGGGACCAGGTGTGCGCCTGTGTGATGGGGGCGGTGCGGGGGGGCCGGCCTGGGGACAGTCCCGCCCCCTGGGGTGGGTCCCCCCTCACCTGTGTGGATGCCGATCCGCAAGCGCAGCTCCTCCTGCGGCCGATGGCGGATGCGGAAGGAGCGCACGGCGTCCAGCAGCGCCAGCGCCATGCGGGCCACCTCCCGGGCGTGCAGCAGCCCGTTGCGCACGGGGAGCCCCGACACCACCATGTACGCGTCGCCAATGGTCTCCACCTGCGGGGGGCCGCCCGGGATGCACGCCCTGAGCGCCGGGGGCTGGGCCGGACCTGGTGCCGCCCGCACACTGTGGGCCCTGTCTGTATTTCCGCGCCCCCGTCCCCTGCGTCCTTGCTCTGCCTGGTCCTGGGGCTCCGGGTAACAGTCTCTGCCCGGGTTTCATGGGCCCCTCTCTGGACGCTCTCTGGCCTTCTGCCCTTCCCCGTGCTCTGACCCAGTCCATTACCACCTCACCTTGTACACATCAAAGTTATCTATGACGGCATCGAAGCAAGTGTACAGGTCATTGAGTAGGGTGACCACCTGGAAGGGAAGCCAAGGGGGGTAGGAAAGAAGGGCCCCCAGCTGGGATCGAGTGGGAACAGTGGAACCAGCAGGCAGGTCTGACGGGGTGGGGCTGCGAGGCCAAGCACACGGGCCTGGTTTCCCCGGGGCCTCACCTGCATGGGCGTGCTCTCTGCCGACAGGGCCGTGAAGCCCACGATGTCACTGAAGTAGATAGTAACACTGTCGAAGGCTTCTGCCTGGACTGTCTCCCCACGCTTCAGCTGCTCAGCAACGGAGCTGCGGGGGTCAGGGATGGGGTGGGATGGATCAGAGCACGAGGTGGGGGGATCAGAGCACGAGGTGGGGGGGATCAGAGCATGAGGTGGGGGGATCAGAGCACGAGGTGGGGGGATCAGAGCACGAGGTGGGATGATCAGAGCACGAGGTGGGGGGATCAGAGCACGAGGTGGGATGGATCAGAGCACGAGGTGGGGGGATCAGAGCACGAGGTGGGGGGATCAGGGCGGGGGGGGGGGGGGTCAGGGAAGGGGGGGGGGGGGATCAGAGCACGAGGTGGTGCGGGGGCGGGGCACAGGCGAGGCCTGGCCTGGGCCCTCACTGCGGCAGAATCTGGTAGAGCAGGGCCTCCGCTTTGCGCTTCTCCTCCAGGTAGGCCTGGGTCCGCTCCTCCACCAGCCCCTCCAGGTTGTTGGCGTACTGCTCCATGCGCGACAGCAGGTTGTCCAGGATGTTGCTGCTGTTCTCCCTGAGGCCCGGGGTGGGGGTACCGGGACACAGTGAGAGAGGAGCAACCCGTCGAGCACCCCCCCAAGCCCTGCTGTGCCCACCCTGGCACTCACCCTTCTCAGGATTCATGTCAGCCCACCCCCCAAGTGCGGTGGGGTCCCCGGAGAGGGCTGGGGTTGGGGAGCCTGGCAGGATGGGTGTGCCGGGGGAAAGGTTAGGAGGAAAGTTCCATTCATCTCTGAGACCCCAGAGTCCGGCCTGGAGAGACCTTGGCTCCTTTGTTCATCTTTGTTGAAGACAAGCAGGTTAGAAGGAGGCAGAGGAGGTGGAGAGGTGGAGGGTGGGCACACAGGCCCGCAGAAGGGCATGGGGAGGGGTTGCAGGGATGGCCAAGGGCTGGGGTGGGGGTCCCTGTGGAGGGGTGGGAGGCTGGAAGCCTGTTGGTTCTGCTCTGCTGCAGAGGAGGGGCTGGTGGGGGGCAATGTTGGCGGGGGGGGGGGGCACAAGAGGTTGGGGACAATGGGACAGCCAGGCCAGGCAGCGCTCCCAGAGGGGGGCCTGTGGGGGCCGGGGAGGTTGTGGGGGCGGGGGAGGGGCCGTGGGGGGTGGGCTGGGGCGGGGGAGGCAGGGGAAAGCGCCAACCACCTGTTGAACGTGCGCAGCATCAGGCGAACCTGCTGGAAGGACGGCCGCTCCTGCGGCTCCTCCGCCCAGCACCGCTGCATCAGCAGGCCCAGCTCCTCCAGGCCGCTCTGCAAGGCCAGCGAGGGCCGGAAGGGGGGTTGCTCCCCCCGGGTCACGCGCTCCACGATCTCTGCGCAGTGGGGAAAAGAGGGGCTGAGGGGAGGGTCCCGCCAAGGGCCAGGGAGAGCCGGTGCGGAGGGCAGGGCGGGAGCGGGCCCTGGGCGGGGAGGGCATGATTCGGAGTCCCTGGCACAAAGGCTGGTGCTATTGGGGCAGGGCTAGGGGACAGCAGGGGTCTCTCACCTTTGGGGCTGAGGTCCAAACCTTCCACGTGGAAGACACCGCTCCTTAGGGCAATCTCCTGAAGGATGATCCCGAAGCTGTACACGTCCCCTGCCTGGGAGCCTCGGGCAGGGGGTGAGGCCATTCGCAGGAGCTCAGGGGCTGTCCACAACTTTTCTGCAGGTCAGAGGTCAGGAGTCATGGGGCGAAGGGCCTTAAAACTAAGGGGTGGGGGAAGCAAGGTCCTAGAAGATGCGGCCGCAGTGACCTGGAGACATCACACCGAGTGGCACAGGGAAGCCTCGGGACCACTGTGTCAGGCTCCCCTTTGCACTGGAGGATGAACTGAACCCGGAATCAGGAAAGGCCGGCTGAGCCCTAGAGAAGCCAGACATCAGGCCTCCTGCTGGGCTGGGCTTGGAAAGTTGGGGCGGGGGGAGGGTCTTAGGGTTAGGGTTAGGGCTCACTGGCATAGAGGGTGTGGCCTTGCTCTGGTTCTGGGTCCCTGAAGCTTTCCAGCCCAAAATCAGTGATCTTGAGCACGAAGCGCCCGTCTACCACGCAGTTGGATGACTTGAGGTTGCCGTGGGAGCAAATGGCCCCACTGTGTAGGAACAGCATACCCTGGGGAATTTGGGGAGGCAGAGGCCTTGGTATTAGCGGGACCTACAATTGAGGCTCGGGAGAAGCATGCTTGGCCCCTCCCCCACACATCCCACCTTGACGATGTCACTGGTGAGAGAATACCGGAACATCCAGTCTAAGGTGATGCTCTCGTTTTCCAGAATGTCCTGCTGGGCAGTGAGAGTCAGGCATGAACCCTGGGGACTCCAGGGTGGGTTCGGAGGCAGACTGACACAAACCCGCACAGCAGGACAAAGCCTTGGATTTACTCCAGTGCATCTGCACACACCCCCCACCCCTGCCCCCAGCATTTTACAGATTAGACAAATAAAGGCCAGAAAGCGGGAGAAGCTTGCCTGGGGTCATGGCCAGTGGGGGACAGAAGCAGGGCTAAACCCAGATCTGCTGACAGTCCTTGTCCCCCTCACCTGCAAACTCCCACGGGGACAGTACTCTGTGAGGATGCAGATGTTGGGGGGGTCAGTGCAGGCACCCACAAACCTGGTCAGGTGTTCATTCTGTACATCCCGCATCTGGACGTGATAGCCAGTATCAGGAACCCGGCAGAGACCTCGCTCCTCACCAGGTGCCCCCCGCCCATTCAGGGATCCCCTCAGTCTTCTTAAGGCCCTACTCACTCTGCAGACAAAGTCTAGGACCCTGGTGATTCCCACCCGTGCTCTGAAGAACACTCCCGCCTCCCCCAGAATGTGCTCCCTGCTCACTCTGCCTTCTAACCCCTCCACCTCCCAGGGGCATCCAGTACAGCCCCTCAAGGACCCCCTCCAGGGTTCCTCCACTAGTCTCTTCCCTCATTTAGGACCCTCTCCCCTGCGCACAATATGCAAGGGTCCATTCCTTTCCTGGGATACCCTGTCGCCCTCCCATGACCCTCCCGTGGCTGCCGCCTCACTCCCCCACATTACATGCTTCAATTCAAACAGGACTTTTCGTGTCAGCTCAATGCGCTTACGATTCACACGTTTCACGGCCACGAGGTTGCCCTGGGCAAGGAATGGAGGATGTCACCAAGATGGCCCTGTGGTGGGGACTGCCCTGTGCCCTGCCCCAAGGATGGCAGTCTTTCCCCTGGCCCACCTTATAATACGCTGTCCTGGCAAACACTTGGAACTGGCCCTCTGTGGTCAACAAGGAGCCGTAATTGGAACCTCTCTGGAGGGATGGAGAGCAGGAGGGGTGGTCCCGCTGCGAGCCTCACTGCAGGTGCCGTTCTCCGACCTGGTGGCCAGAGCTCTGCCCCGCCTTAGCTTGGTGTCAGCCTGCTTCCCTCTCCACATCATAAAGTCCTTCTCTGGTTTCTTGCTTTTTTTTTTTTTTAAGATTTTTATTTATCTAGTTATTTATTTATATTTTTTAAAGGTTTTCTTTCTTTATTTGACAGAGAGAGAGAGAGAGAGAGCGAGAGCGCGCGCGCAAGTAGGGACAGAAGGAGGAGGAGAAGCAGGCTTTCCACCAATCAGGGAGCCTGATGTGGGGCTCGAGCCCAGGATCCTGGGATCATGACCTGAACTGAAGGCAGATGCTTAAAGACTCAGCCACCCAGGCGCCCCTTTTTATTTCTTTTTAATATGTATTTTCCCGTACACTATTTCTGAATCTTGAAAGCCTCCTCTGAAGGAGGCGCCGTGGGCATAATTATGATCTGAGGTCCTCTCAGAGGGGCAGTGAGACTCACCTCAGGACACACAGCAAGTGAAGGCTGAGCTGAGACTAGAACCTTGCTCTGGGCCCCACCCCCCAGGCACTGTCCCCGAGCCCCACACCCTGCCCTCCTACACCTTCCCCTAACCCTGCTCTTACCCCACTCAGGGTCAGCCGACTGCCCGCACTCCGGAGATGCCTGTCCAGACTGCTGGGCTGCACGTCTTCCCAGCGCACCCGCCACAGCTCTGAGGCCAGTTCCTTCTCCAGCTGCATCTTCCTGGGGCAGCAGACCTCTCTCTGAACCCACGTCCGATCCCCTGGCCCTGGGCTGGGCAGCTGAGCGGCCCCTCCTCTGAGCCCTGGGATCACCGCAGGTGCTGATGGGGGTGGGGGACAGGGGAGTCCCCTCCTCTACCAGCTGAGAGTCAGGGGGTGTGGGGCAAGTCCTGCCTGCCCCACGGGGACCTTGGGCAGTCACTTCATGTCTCTGAGCCTCATGTCCTTATGTCCAAGTGTCCTGATTTGGGGACTGGTGACCTCGACATTTATTTCAAAGCATTGTTATAAGAATGAAAAGAAAACAGTGTGTGGCAGCGCCTGGCACATAGTCTCAGCTCAGCCAGCACTGATCTTCCCCTCCCTGCGTTAATGTCTGCATTTCATTTCGGCTTCCCACTGGAAGGCGGGAGTGGGGCTCCCTCACTTCCCTCCCCCGCTCTGGGTTCAGCACCCCTGCTCAACAGACTGGGCCCACTGCCTCAGGGCCACCATTCCCCATCAGGTCCGCACATCTGACAGAAGGAACCACCAGCCCCCAGGCCAGAACCCACACGCCTGTGATGACCAACCGCTCTGCTCTTCCCTGGTCTCCCAGTCCCTTCCAGGCCCTCCTTCTCTTCTCCCTGTGTCCTCCGGCTTTCTAGCCTCCTTCCTTCCTCAGCTCCTGTGACCTTCCGTCACTGTCCTGCTTCTCTGCCCCCTTCCCTCCAGGTCCCTGCTGCTTCCTCCACTAGTATCACTCCCCACCCTCACTCATCCCAAGACTCACCTGTATATGAAGAAGGAGACAGTCAGAACACTGAACAGGGAGAGGCTGCCCACCAAAGCCAGCACTTCCAGGGTGGAAAAGTGATCTGCACAAGAGTCCAGGTTCCAGCAAGGGAGATTTGGGTTAGAGAGCAGGAGGAAGAAACTTCAAATAGTTAATCAGTGAACCAGGAAGATGGAAGCAGGGAGGGAAAAGGCAGGAGGACTGTCTTCAGAAAACCCTCAGTGTGGGAGAGGGGCACCTGTCTGACTCCTAAAGCAGGGGAAGAGGCAGTCCGTCTCCAGATCGGAGGCCTGGAAGGCAAGAGGCAGTCACCTTGGTTGCAAGCTGGGTCCTCATTGTCAAAGCCGCATTCGGGGGTGTCAGGAGGAGGGTGCCCCAGGGCCCAATTCAGTTTGCGCCCCGGCACAGCCATCAGCTCCTGGGAAGTCCCATTGTAGTTCAGAACAACCTGTGGGAGGGCAGCAGTGGAGGCGGGCTAGGTCTGGGGTACCGCCTCCTGTCCCCAGGAGCAGGGCTGCCTCCCACCCACCCCAAGTGGGCTTTCTAAAGAAAACTCCATGCAGAACCCCAACTTGACATTCAGGGAGTTTATAACCTTGGGCTGAAGCACATAGGAAACAGGAAAAGGCAATGTTCTCAGTCCACACTCCCAGGTCTAACGCACGTATCCCTTCTCCAGGAAGTCTTCCCTGGATGCTCTGCTCCTCAGGGCTTGTGGCCCCAATTCCTTCCTGTCCCTACTGAACGTAGAGAGCTATATGGCCCCCAGATCAGCCTGTCTCTGGCGGAGAGGGTCCTGCCTGTCTGAGGAGACATGGACTTCTGAGGGTAGGGCCATGCACCCTCCTCACACATGGGGTTCCCCAAGGGCAATGCCTATGGGTCCCTGTCATTCTGGCTGCTCCCCTGGACCAGAGCTGGGTCTCTCATCCAGGGCTCTCCAAAAGTGACGACTGAGCAGAAATGCCCTGGCACAGCTGTGGGGGAAGGCCGGAGGACAAGAGGTCAGTGCCAGCTGGCACCGTCTTCTGGGGGCATAACCTTACCCTGAAAGTGCCCGTCTCAGGATGCATATCCCAGAGGGAGAAGTCGGTCTCCCGATCTCCATTGCTGTCCATGTGCAGGTATCCTGCCACACCTGGGGCATGGGGAAAGAGGGCTGTTTGGACAGAGTGCCAGCTCAGCACTCTCCCCTGGGTCTCTCTCCCTCGGCCATCTTTGCCTTGCTCTCCAAACACACGCAATAGCAACAATGTGTTCACAATGTGTGTAATGACGAAAGGGACGTATGTATCAGCAGTAGGAATGACTGAAGTTGTGTACACAGAAGGACTTTTTTTTAAAGATTTTACGTATTTCCTGGAGAGAGAAAGCAAGAGACAGCATGAGCGGAGGGGGAGGGTCCACGGAAGAGGGAGAAGCAGACTCCCCACTGAGCAGAGAGCCCTGGCTGGATCCTCAGGGCCTGATAACCCAGACTGAACCACCCAGGCGCCCCACTTAGGAGGCCTTCTTGAGGGAGCTAGGGAAGTGGGGAAGGAGGCCCAAGGGAAGCTGTGGAGCTTCCTTATATAAGGACAGGCATGGGTGAGTAACACCCCCAAGCCTCGGCATCTCATGGCCTCCTGCATGGGGCGCCCAAAGGTAGCCTATCTCTGTCACCTCCAGCCCCTGACCTTGGAAGCTCCGGTTCCACATCCGCTGGGTGACGGCCTCCCCATCCATGACAGTTCCCCCCTGTGCCAGAGTCTCTGTCACTGCCTGGACATAGAGCAGGAGCCCGTCGTGGAAGGCTGCTGGGATGGTGTTCACCTGCGGTGGTGAGCAGAGCTTGGCTGGGGTGGGATGTACAAGGGGTGCTGAGTGGGGCATCGTGGAGGAGAAGGAGGAGATGGAGGGTCCTGGGAGCTCGCAGGGGGGCAGGAGAAAACACCTCCACAGGACAGAGATTTTTCTACTTAAAAGATGCCTCTACCAATCCCTCTGCTTCCGAATCCTGTTCGGCAGGTAGGGCAGGACATGTCATCCTCATTATACTGCGAGGATCTGAGTTTCAGAGGCTGAACAACTTGTCATCGTCCCTCTTGGTCATCCCCAGAAGTGGGAACTGGGGGAAGGGGAAGCATGGGAGGCCTGGGCATGCAGAGATGGCTAAGAGGACAGGCAGGCTGCTGGCAGAGGGCCAGGGTGGGGGTGGGGGTGGGGGTGCCGGCTGGATGTCCATGCTGGAAGGTCCCAGGATCCTTCCTACCAGGCCATCCTCCACTGTGAAGTTGAACTGCTCACGCGCCAAGTGTTTTAGCCGCTGCAGGAATTCCAAGTACTCGGGGTTACCGGGCTCTTTGTATGTGATGATCTTGGCAGCCTGAGGAAGGGGTCAATGGAGCGGGGGAGCTGGGAGCTGATCCAGTCCTCCCAGTACCCTGGGGCCCACCTCCCCCAGTGCATCTCTGCTTCGCTCAAGGTCAAAGTGGGTGGGCTCCATGTCATGTGTGAGCAGGGGACCCCGGTGAATGACTTCTTGAGTTCTGCTGGTCTGTGCTATTGGAACGCTCTCCCAGCCCAGGCCCATTCGCTCATCTTTTTAGCCTCCTGGCTCTGAAGTCTCCCAGCCCTTCAGCCACCCCTCACCCCCTCCTGCCCTTCCTCACCTGCCTCCCTGAGCAATCAAGAGCCTCTTTTCTGGAATCCCTTCAGACCCTGGGGAATCCAATGCCCAGAAACTGGGTGCCACCAGCTCCAAGTCCCACCGCCTGGGCTTACAGCCTAGACACTCACCTGAAAGGCCCGGTGGGCACTGATATCCTGCCCATCCCCCCTCTCCCAAGGCCTGTGGGGAGCAAGGCCGTGTGCACCTTGCAGGCTTTGTCCAAAGAGGTCCAGGTGGAAGAACACGTAGTCTTCCCCACTTAGACCAGCTTCCATGGCCAAAAGCATCAGAGTTCTGAAGGCATCTGGGGAGCTGCATATGTAGATAACTGGGGAGGAAAGGGGTGGTCAGAAAGAGAGAGAAGCTGGATCCTCGCGGAGTGGGAAGGAGGAACTCGGGGAAGGAAGTTCACGGACTCCACGCTGGTCTAGGCCGAGGCTGAAGGAAGGTGGAGAGGGCTGGGAGGAGTCGGTGGGCGGGCATGAGGGAAGGGGCCGAGACTGGGAGAGCCAGCAAAGGGGAGCCAAAGGTGGGGAAGGTGGGGTGAACCCGGGAGGGAGAGGAGGAGGCGGGCCGCTGGAAGAGGGACTGGAAGGGGAGAGGGAGTGTGGAGAACATGGAGGGGAAAGGCTGCTGGGAGGCGACCGAAAATGGAGGAGGAAAGGAGGGCTGGGCATGAAGCCGGGGACCTACTAAGTGTCAGGTGGCCGCAAGCACTTTCGGCTGGAGGGAGCGGTGGCACGAGGGCGGGGGCGTGTGGGAGCTCAGGACCGTGGCGAGAGCCCGCGGAGGAAGAGAGAGGAACGGAGCCTCCGGCCGGGGCTGCGGGGGAGTGGGGGAAGACCCGCCCGCGCCGCCCCCCTCACCTCGGCCTTTGCGCCTCACGGTCCGCAGCAGCAGGGTATAGTGGTCAAGGTCGCCCTCGGCGAACTCCAGGTGGTCCACGGTGATGTTGAGGCGGTCGCGCACGCGCATGTACAGCCCTTCCACCACGAAGAAGCAGGGCTGGTCGTCGCCCGGCCGGTAGGCGTAGAGCACCAGCGCCCGGCGCTCCCAGCCCAGCCGTCGGTGCAGCGCCGCCACCAAGTCGCCCAGCTTGGCGTGGCTGGGCCCGGCGCGCGTGGTCAGCGCGTACTCGTCCTTGGCCCCGAAGCCCAGCGCGGGGGCGCCGGCGGTCAGCAGCGGCACCCGCCAGTGCGCCGTGAAGCGCCCCACCGGGGCGGCCGCGTACACGCACCCGGGGCCCAGGAACACCGCGGGGCTGTGCTCCCACTTGAGGTCCACCGCGGCCAGGGGCGCGGCGGTATCGGAGCAGACGCCCCTCGCGTCCTCGCTGCTGCCCAGCACGGTGCGCACCGTCCAGCCGGGCAGCAGGTCAGGCCGCGCTCGCACCCCGGCCAGGGCCAGCTCCACGGCCGGTCCCACGCGCGCCCACGACCACGGGTACGAGGTGTTGGCCAGCGGCAGCACCACGGCCACCGTCAGGTTGCCCGCGTGGCAGCCCGGGAGCAACGGCAGCAGCGGCAGCGGGAGCAGGAGCAGGAGGGCTCCCGCGGGGCGGCCGGGGCGCAGCATGGCTTCAGCCCGCGGCTCGGCGGGCGGGCGCTGCCCCTCTGGCCTCTTCGGGGCCCTGCGGCTCAGCGGCCCGTCGCGGGCATCGGGCTGGGCACGCCGCCCCCTCCCGCTGCGTGGCTCGGTGTCGGCGGCGCGAGGGGCGCGTGGCGGGCGCGGCGGGGCAGGTGGGCGCCGGCAGCCGAGCGCCGGGCCCCGGAGGACGAGCGCGGGCGACCGCGCGCGGGCGCGTGTGTGTCAGGAGGAGCCGGCGTTCGGGGGAGAAGGATGCGAGAGGGCGCGAGGGAGGGGCGGGGAGTGGAGTGTTTGTGTGCGCGCGTGAGCGCCTGGCCCGGGAGGGTGCCAGCAGGGGCGTCCGGCCGTCCGGGGGGAACGGGGGAGGTCCTGAGCCAAGCTCCGAGCCCTTCCTCCCGCCGCTTCCCCTCCCAGACTCGGCGACTGGCGCTTTAACCCCTTCGTCCCCTCCCCGAAGTCGCGGACAGGCCCGCGCCCCCCGCCCGCGGGCTCTCCCCCGAGACCCTCCGCGCCTTCCTCTTCCGAGAGCGGCGCCCGCACAAGAGGCTTCCGCGCTGGGATCGCGAGCGGGACCAGAGACGCGCGTGGGGCCCGCGGGGGCCCTTTTGCGCCCCACCTCGTCCCTCCCCCTACCTGGTTCCGTTTGGGGAAGAGAGCTGTGCGGGCGCGGGATCTTGGCAAGAAGAGGTGCGAGTGGACGGAAGTGTGTGTGTCTGGGGGTGGACGGGAGGGCGGCGGGTTTCTGGAAGGGCGTTAAAGTAGGGGAGCCCAGGGTCCCCGTGACCCAGTCCATCCAAGACCGCCCCCACCCCCACCTTCCAGACTGAGCGGATTCTTGGAGAAAATGGGCCCAGTGGAAGGGCGGAGTTAACCCTTTAGTTCCCAAACGGTTATAGGAGCGGGGGGAGGAGAACGTGCGGTGGCTAGAGTGGGGAGGAGGAAGGGTGGTGACCTCGGGGCCGCTCCCGGAAGGTAAGCGTGAGTTTGCTTCGGGTTGAGGGGGATTGTTCAAATGGGATTTGCGGTGACGGTGGGAGATAGTGTTGGCGAGGACCGGTGAAGGCGTCCACTGGGGAGAGGGTCTGGGGGGGGGTGGTCCTTGACCGCCCGCCGCATCCCCGCGCTGTGGCATCAGTCTGCCCTCTCGTGGCCAGCGGGGGTCACGGACGCGGCTGCGCCGCCGCGGTCTCCCACCCTGCGCTGAGACTGAACCCAAGCCCTGAGGGAACTCTTCTGCCGCAAACCGACCTGCTGCGCCCGCGAAACGCTCAGGGTCTGAGGGTAAATGCACGCATCGATGTGCCTTGGAGGAGTCCTGCTCGGGACGAAGAGCCGCCATTTAATCTGACTGAGGACCACAAGGAAGGAAGGATAAATTGCTCAGAGGCTCAGATGGGACTTCCGCTTGCTTTGGGGGACAGGAAAATCTCCAGAGAAAGAATTCAGCAAAAGCAGAATGATGAGCGAGGTATTCTGCGCAGAAAGAGCAGAATACTGAATTATATTTCCTAAATCAGGAATTTTTGGAGAATTTTAGGACCATTTTTTCTTAGGGTCTAGAACAAATAGTAGCCCTGGGAGCAACGACAGACGGCAGGAATGCTTGGTTTGGCCTGCGTTCTTTCTCTATATTTGACTTCATTGCCTACACTCAGCCATCAGTAGGTGAGGGGCGCCAGCCTGGCTCAGTCAGCAGAGGGTGGGACTCTTCTTTTTCTTTTTTTCTTTTTCAAGATTTATTTATTAGAGAGACTGAGAAAGAGAATAGGGCGGAGGGAGACAGAGAACCTCAAGCAGATTCCCCACTGAGCATCGAGCCCCTCACAGGGCTCAACCCCAGGACCACCAGATCATAACCTGAGCTGAAATCAAGAGTCCATGCTTGGGATGACTGGGTGGCTCAGTCGTTAAGCCTCTGCCTTCAGCTCAGGTCATGATCCCAGGGTGCTGGAATCAAGCCTCGCAGTGGGCTCCCCACCCAGCGGGAAGCTTGCTTCTCTCTGTCCTACTCCCCCTGCTTGTGCTCCCTCTCTCACTGTGTCTCTCTCTGTCAAAAAAATAAATAAAATCTTAAAAAAAAAAAAAAAAAAGAGCCCATTCTCAACCAGCTGAGCCACCCAGGCACCCTGGGTGGGACTCTTGATCTCTGTGTTCTGAGTTCAAGCCCCAAATTGGGCATAGAGCTTGCTTGGTAAATAAATAAATAAATAAATAAAATCAGCTCATGGCATAGAGCTTGCTTGGTAAATAAATAAATAAATAAATAAAATCAGCTCATGGCACATGAGTATTTGGATTTCTGACTTGTCTTGAAATATCAGAGAGCTGGCAATAGGCAAGTCCTGCACCCCTTCCTTGAGAGGAGTCTGGCTCATCACAGTTCCTACCCATCGTGTTCACTCATTTGCTTTACCTGCCTGGCTGCTATTGGAGTTTATATTTTCAACCCTGATCCATGATATAAGGTGTGTGCTTGTAGGAATAACTGAGGAGAGGGGTGCCTGGGTGCCTCCGGCTCAGGTCATGACCCCAGGGTCCTGGAATCAAGCCCCATGTTGGCCTGCTTCTCCTTCTCCCTCTGCTTGTGGCTCCCCCTGCTGGTGCCCTCGCTGGCGCGCTAGCTCTCTTTCTCTCTCTCTCTGACAAAAAAAAAAGAAAAAAAAAAAAAGGAATGACTGAGGAGAGGCATGAGAGGGCAGCAGAGGGCAGGTCTTGCAAGCTTTGGTGTGATAGGCAGGGTGTCTTTGTCCTGTATGGGGGTGGTCCAGAGGCTAATAGAGGTAGATAGGAGATTGGAAAACTTTTTTGGAGGGGAGCGGACTTTTAAAAAAAAAAAAATTATTTATTTATTTATTTAACAAAGAGAGACACAGCGAGAAAGGGAACACAAACAGCCGGAGTAGGAGCCAGAGAAGCAGGCTCCCAGCAGAGCAGGTAGCCCGATGTGGGGCTTGATCCTGTAAGGACCTATTTTATATTTTTATTTTAGCCAGAGGCTTCCATTGAGGTTAAACAATAACTTTGTTGTTTAACCCTTAAACAGTCCCTGCTCCCCTTCCCCCAGGGGACTTAAAAACAAGTCCCGGAAACCGGCCTCAGGTAACAAAGCTCAAATACAAGGGTGGGTCAGGCCAGGTGGAGACATCCGATCAGTGGGGGCGCCTACTGTCTCCTAGCTACCAAGGTGATGGGCTAGTTTCCATGGCTACTGTGGGGTAAATTGTAATTCAATCAGCCACCTGTGTGTGGCCAGGCCCAACCACATGGCCTTTGCTCCATAATAGTTAGTCTGGAAAGCAGGGAGGGGTCGTCCTCTGTAAGGGGTGGCCCCAACCGGTCTGTTTGACGGTAGGTCTGATTCTTGATGCCTGGCGCGACAGAAAGCTTTGCTTAACCTTCGCTTTGTATCAGTCTCGCTCCTTTAATCACAGACCCATTATTGGGGTACCCATTTTTGGGGGGACCTAACAATCCCAGGACCCAAGCTGAAGGCAGACACTTAGGCGCCCCCTGGGAGGAGACTTAAAAAAAAAAACAAACTAGTCTTATTGAGGTATAATTGATACAGCATAAACTGTACATATTTAATGTATACAACTGATGAGTTTGGATATATGTGTACACTTGTGAAACCATTACCATAATATCAAGGTAATGAAGATATCCATCATCTCCAAATGTTTCCTTCTGTCCTCTCTCTCTCTCTCCTGCACACGCACACGTGTGCATGCGTGTGCTTGTGTGTGTGTGTGTGTGTGTGTGTGCATGTGTTAAGATCGCCACACTGAGCCCATTGCGGGGCTTGATCCCAGGACCTCAGGATCATGACCTGAGCCAAAGGAACCTACTAAGGCACCTCCTTCTTAATGACTTTAAGTGCCTATATTGACAATCAACTGGACTTTAAGAAGAGAAGACAATGTACAAATAACTGAAGTTAAGGTGACATTGACCCATTTGCTCAAGAGCTAAAGAAGCAGGTTTTTTGGGGTGGGTGGGTGATAACAGTTCTGGTTGGGTGTGAGGTGCTTGTGGAGCCCCCCAGTGGAGGGGTTCGATGGGCCACTGGATTAGTGGAGCTCAGGAGAAATGACTGCACTCAAACCTAATCTAGCCATTGAGCCCCTCTTTCAACAATGGTGGCCTGAACAATTTGCCCAGTCCCTGAGCTGAAGATGACTAAAAATGTTGGATGAAATACTTTAAAAACTCAAAGCACTAATAAGACAGTGAGGAATTATTGGTGTTGAGAACATGAAAGACAGGAAAGCATGGAGGTGAGACCAGCAGTATGACCACTTTTACCCTGGGGTCATTTGCAGATGAGAACTGGGGGCAAAAACGGGCAGTGTGGGGCAAGTGAGACCGAAATTATAGTCCAAATGTTCCCAAAGGTGAGAAAACTGGCAAACCATCTGCCGCTTTGGGGTTAGGATCCTGAAAGCTGCATTCCTGGGGGAAAGCTTGGAGTCAGGTACAGCACAAGTAAATAGAAAATTCACACTGCAAAATATAAAAAAAAAAATTAAGAATCAATTAATAGGGGTGCCTGGGTAGCTCAGTGGGTTAAAGCCTCTGCCTTCGGCTCAGGTCATGATCCCAGGGTCCTGGAATCGAGCCCTGCATCAGGCTCTCTGCTCAGCGGAGAGCCTGCTTCCCTTCCTTTCTCCCTGCCTGCCTCTCTGCCTACTTGTGATCTCTGTCAAATAAATAAATAAAATCTTAAAAAAAAAAAAGAATCAATTAATAGGTTTAAGAATAAGTCAGACTCAACTGAAGAGCAAGTAATACATTGGAAGAAAGAACAAAGAAATTTACCCAGAATGAAGCACAGATTAAACGAGAATGAAGAACATAAGAGTGTTGGAGACAGGACACCGTGAAAAAATCTGGCATACCTTTATCCGGAGCCCAGGAAGGAGGGGGAAACAAAAGCAACCCCCCCAAAAAATGCCTCACAGATTCAAGAAGATCAATAAACCTCAAGTAAGATTAAGATTGTCCATATTTCGACCCATCAAGGTGAAAGAGCAGGAAATTAAATCACAGGCAAAATCTTTAAAATAAAAAAAAAAAAAGGATTGATTACCTTCAAAGGAGCAACCATTAGGTTGGCAAAAAAATACTTTTCACAGCAAAAATGGAAGCCAAAGATAGTAAAATAATATAATAAATGTGCCAAAGGAAAATAATTTCCAATCTAGAGTTCCTTATCCAGGGAAAATGTCCTTCAAAAAACAAAGGTGAAAGGGGCACCTGACTGGCTTAGTTGGTAGAGGACTGATTCTTGATCTCAGGCTCCTGAGTTTGAGCTCCATGTCGGGCAAAGAGCTTGCTTCCAAAAAGAAAGAAAATATATACAGAATTGAAATAATGCACACGTCTACATCTACCAAGAGAAACAGATGCATCTAGCCCCACAAATCCTGTACAAAAATGTTCTAGCAGCTCTATTCATAATGGCTCCAAGGTGGAAACAACACAAATCTGTTCCTGTGTGTCTCCCAGCTGGAGAACGGCTCAGCGGGAGGGCGGGTGTATTTATGCAATGGGACACTGCTCATAAATAAAAACCAAAAAATTGCTGATAAATGCAAAAATGTGAAAGAATCTTGAAACGTGTCAAGCAAGAGAAACTAGACAAAAAAAGTACATAGACTGTGAGTCCATTTATGTGAAGTTCAAGAACAGACACACCTGATCTGTGCTCATAGAAATCAGGATCATGATTGCCTCTAGGGCCCGGGTAGAGGGTCAAGAGTGAGCTTTCTGGGGTGATAAAAATGTTCTTCACCTTAATTTGGGTGATGGTTACATGGACAGAATACATTACTCAAAATTGAGATGAAAGCTTAAGAACTGTGTATTTTGGTGTAATAAATTATGCATCAGTAAAGTCCTTAAAAGAATTACACAACAACAATAGCATATAATTTCGGGGGGGGGGGGAGTGACGGTGGTAAACAATTAAATTATCCCTGCATTTTTCACCAGGAGGGCAAACGTATTGCACACAATTAGGTCTTGCTAAATCAAGGATGCATGTTGTAATTTTTTAAAAAAGATATTATTTACTTATTTGACAGACAGAGATCACAAGTAGGCAGAGAGGCAGGCAGAGAGAGAGAAAGGGAAGCAGGACCCTGGGATCATGACCTGAGCCGAAGGCAGAGGTTTTAACCCACTGAGCCACCCAGGCGCCCCGCATGTTGTAATTTTTATTTTATTTTAATCAATTGATTGAAGAATGGGGTCAGGACCCGTGGGCAAAAAGAGCTGCTGCTGCCTGTTGTAATTTTTAGAGTAGCCACTAAAAGAGTAGAAAAAGTGGGTAACCCTCCAATTAACAGAGGCAGGTAAATATAATCAGCACCAAAGAAGGCGAGAAGCCCGAGAAAAAGGACTCAGGAGGGACAAAAGCAGGGTCCCTGGGTGCCACACCAACGCAGGGGACAGCGCCTGCGCACGCGCGCTGGGAGCCCCTCCTGGGCGGGGGGCGCGTCCGCGGCGGGGCGGGGGTGCGGTGACTTGGCGCGGGCGCTTGCGGGTCCTTGTCCCCGCCCCTGCTCGTTTTTTCTGAGGTCTCTGTGGAAGGCTGCCTCCGTTTCCCTTCTAGCCTATCCTCTTCAGTGCTTTTCTCTCTGATTCACTCAGTAGAATGCGCTCTCCTGCCTCCGGTTTCTGGACTTTGGTGAACTTCACCCAGGCGTGTAGTGTTGCCTGAAGTCCCTTCCTATTCCCTTCACTTGCTGATGCCAAACACTGTCCTAAAGCCCGCATTTGCAGGGAGGAAAAAGAGGACAGTCGTACTTAAGAAAGAAAAAACGTGCACCTGTAGCAGAGGATGGTTTCGATCCATCGACCTCTGGGTTATGGGCCCAGCACGCTTCCGCTGCGCCACTCTGCTAACCGAAAGCGGGTCTTCTCCGGGTTCTAGAAGAAAGCTCCCAGGTGCCTTCTATAAATCGCGCCACCTAGTGTGCGGTTAAAAAAAAAAATTGTCGCTACCTCTAAATCCGTTTTCATTGGCTAATTTCTGACACAGCAGGCGTTTTTCATTGGCTCGCAGGCTGGTCGGCCAAACTAAACCAATGGGCATTAGCGGCGCGTAGGGCGGGAGCCAATCGCGCCAAAGTTTGTTGGGACGCGCCGGCAAGCCGCGTCTGCGGCGTCTGCTCCTCTGAGGAGAGGGGCGGTTGGTGTGGCCTCCATTGTTCGGGTTGTAGGGCGCCATGAGGTAAAGGCACCGGGGGGTTCTGGGCAGGGCTAGCGTACTCGCCCGAAAGCTTCGGGGGAGGTGGGCGGACGGGAGGTGGGCCGATGGGAGTCGGAGTCCCCGGAGGGGCCGTGTGTCCGGGGGCTGCCGGAGGGCAGCGGGCAGGGGCGAGTGCGGCGGGCGAGGGCCGCGGCGGGCCGGGCGGACGCGGGATGGCGGCTCCGGGGGCCACGGGGGTTACCCGTGCGGCGGCCCCCTGGGCGGCCGCTCTGGTCTCCGAGGCGGGGCACCGGGAACGCGGAGGGCGGCCGCGGGCGCGGGGCCCCTGCGGCGGAGCCCACGCCAGCACGAATGTCTTGCCTTTCCAGGGGTGACAGAGGCCGTGGGCGCGGCGGACGCTTTGGTTCCCGAGGAGGCCCTGGAGGAGGGTGAGTGCCGGGGGTCGGCGCCCCTGCCGGGTCAGCGTCGGTCCGCCGTCCGCACGGTCGGCGCTGGGAGATCCCGGCCGCACGGAATCGTCTCCCCGCCTGCGCCCCTGCCGAGCGACCTCGGCACGCGAGGCCGTTTGGCTTTTCTGAGGAGTAACCGGCGGCGTTTCCCCTGTCGTAGGTTCAGGCCCTTCGTGCCGCACATCCCGTTCGACTTCTACCTGGTGAGTACGGCGGGGGCGCTTCCCGGGCGCCGCGGCGCCGCGTCCGGAGAGGGTCGGCGATCCCAGGACCGGAACCTTCGTTCCGAGCGACTAACTGGGTCCCCGCCGAGTCCGCTGGTCCCTCCCGCAGGCATCCCGGGTTGAGCGTCAGAGGAGCAGAGGCAGGTGCAAGGCGCTCGGCTGTCCGGGGCTCCCGCCGGACTCGCGCTCAGTTTCGTGGTTTCTTTCCGCCTAGTGCGAGATGGCCTTCCC
This sequence comes from Lontra canadensis, assembly GCF_010015895.1. Taxonomy (NCBI): domain Eukaryota; kingdom Metazoa; phylum Chordata; class Mammalia; order Carnivora; family Mustelidae; genus Lontra; species Lontra canadensis. Next base: position 162,096 of record NW_022631154.1, on the reverse strand, counting down.
GCGGGTCAAGCCGGCGCCGGACGAGACGTCCTTCAGCGAGGCCTTGCTGAAGAGGAACCAGGACCTCGCCCCCAACTCTGCGGAGCAGGTGCGCTCTGCCGCCGAGAGGGGCCGGGCTCCTGCTGCGCCCCGGTTTCCTCCCAGGGGTGACTGTGCCCTGGTCTCTCCGAGGGAGGGTGCCGGTGGGCTCTGTCCAGGTTATGGGTGCGGTCATGTCTCTACTGGGGGTGTATGTCTTTGGGTCAGAAAGTTCCTCTCTTCTGGCATATTCAAGGCCAGAAGGTCAGAGTGTCTGCAGAGCGCTATGTCATCCGGACTCAGCTTGTGTGGAAAGGGTTAGGGGAAAATACTCAAACTCTGAGAAGTGGCTTACAATTTTTCACTATTTTTGTTTCCTGCTGTTTTTCAGGCCTCTATCCTTTCTCTAGTGACGAAAATAAACAATGTGATTGACAATTTGATTGTGGCTCCAGGGACATTTGAAGTGGTGAGTTTTTCATGATTTAGTCATAGGAACGGGCAGTCTTGGTAGTGTGGGTAGCGTTTCCTTGGCGCCCACATCTTAATTCTTCAGTTACTTGTTCTCCAAGCCAAGCCTAAAATGGAAAGGAAAGTACAGTGGAATTCCTTTGTAGTGATGATGTTGTGGGGACAAGACTTGTGTCCGCGCTCTCAGCTAGCCATAATGTATTCGTTTTTCATGTGGTTGTTTTGGGATATGATTTGATTTCTGCTACTTCTAAGTCTGGCTAATAATTGTAATTGACTTCTGAGAGGAAATAGGTTTTTTTTTTTTTTTTTTAAAGGTTTTATTTATTTCTTTGAAAGAGGGAACGTGCACATCAGCGTGAGTGTGGGGGAAGGGCAGAGGGACAAGCAGAATCCCTGCTGAGTGGGGGGTACAATGCAGACAGATCCCCAGGACCTTGAGACCACCACCTCAGCCGAAGTCAGGCTGACATACTTAACCAGTAGCCACCCAGGCACACCTAGACAGTCTTTTTCACTTCTACATTTTTTTCCTCCCTGAAATCCTTTTCCAACAGCAAATTGAAGAAGTCCGACAGGTGGGATCATATAAAAAGGGAACAATGACTACAGGACACAACGTGGCTGACCTGGTGGTAATCCTAAAGATTCTGCCAACATGTGAGTGCACTTCTTCTGGCCACAGGAGCAGAAAGTTGAGTTTGAGGCATGGGGATCTTTAAAGCCCAAATTGCTTTTCTTTTTTTTTTTTTGTTAAGGTTTTGTTTATGAGAGAGAGAAAGAACATGAGCCATGGTGGCAGGGGGCGAGGGGATTGGCAGGGAGAAGCAGATTCCCCACTGAGCAGGAGTCTGACCCAGGGGTTGATCCCAGGACCCATGAGATCATGACCTGAGTTGAAGGCAGCCACTTAACCAACTGAGCCACCCAGCAGCCCCTAAAGCCCAAATTTCTTGTGAGGAAGATTGTTTGGAAGACAAATAGGAAATTTATTTTTTTTTAACATTCATTGAGGTAATAAGGGACAAAGTCTGGACGATGTTTCTGAAAAATGTATGTCTAGTTCCTAAAGGGCAGTGTTTCTCATTTGGTGATTTTTGTCTCCCATGAGATATTTGGCTGTGTCTAGAGACAATTTGGGCTATGGCATCCAAGGAGTAGAGATCAATGCACAGGACATATTCTGTTCTCCAACTGTCAAAGAATTATCCAGCCCCAAATGGGATTAGTGCCACTGATGAGAAACCCTACTATTCAAAAAATAAAAACAAAAATGGGGTATGGGTATAGGAGGTATCCTGTTCCCTGAGCTTTCCGGTTTCTCTGTTGAGGTGTTTCCCCTTGTAAAAGTGTTTATTCTTGCTTGCCGTTGCTCCAACCTTGCATGTGGGGCAGAAATCAGAGGGTGGAGTAGTACAGAGCTGTAGAGCCTTTAAATAATTGTTTATGGTCTCTTTTTCTCTTATCTAGTGGAAGCTGTTGCTGCCCTAGGGAACAAAGTTGTGGAAAGTCTAAGAGCACAGGATCCTTCTGAAGGTTTGAGTTTGTTGCTGAACATGTATTTAGTGGTCATAGGAGCCAGGTGTATAATTTCAAGTACACTTTTAAACAAAGTCAGGTCAGGCTAGAAGAAGAGTGAATGTAGAGTTTTATGTTGGGGAAGTTTTTGACAGTGATCTCCAGTGTTCAGAATCCTGTCGCATCTCCTTTACCTTTACACTTTTTTAATAGTCAAGGCTATTTTTTATTTTTTTTTAAAGATTTTATTTGACAGAGCAAGAGAGGGAGAGAGAGAGACCACAAATAGGGGGAAGCACCAGAAGGAGGGGGAGAAGCAGACTTCCCTATATGGGGCTTGATCCCAGGACCCTGATGATGTGGACCCAGGATCCCATGACCTGAGCCAAAGGCAGATGCTCAACCAACTGAGGCACCCAACCGTTTCTACTTTTTTTTAAAGATTTTATCGACTTAGCATGGGCAGAGCAGAGGAAGAGGGACAAGTAGATTGCATGCTGAGCGCAGAGCCAGATGCAGGCCTCAGTCCCACAACCCTGCCATCATGACCTGAGCTAAAATCAAGAGTCAGATATGTAACCAACTGAGCCACCCAGGCATGCCTACTTTTTACTTTTTTTTTTTTTCTTCTAAGAATTTATTTACTTATTTGACACAGAGAGATCACAAGTAGGCAGAGAGGCAGGCAGAGAATGAGGGTGGGGGGTGGGGAGCAGGCTCCCTGTTGAGCAGAGAGCCCAATGCAGGGCTTGATCCCAGGACCCTGGGATCATGACCTGAGCTAAAGGCAGAGGCTTAACCCACTGAGCCACCCAGGCACCTCTACTTTTTACTTTTTTAAAGTTTAAGTAATTGCTATATCCAGTGTGGGGCTCGAACTCACACCCTAGAGATCAAGGGTCCCATGCTCTACCCACTGAGCCAGCCAGGAGATCCATGTCCATTACTTTTAAAATTGTGTTCTGAATCCTCATTCTGGACTTTTAATATTTTATTAAAGGTTTTATTTATTTATTTGAGAGACACACTACTGGAGGGAGAGGGATAAGCAGACCCTGTGCCCAGTGCAGAGCCAACATAGGGCTTGATCTCAGGACCCTGACATCAGGACCTGAGCCCAAACCAAGAGTCAGATACCTGGTGGACTGAGTCACCCAGGTCCCCCTGGATTTTGCTGTTTTTAAAAACCTATCTATTCCCCTACTCCCACTGTAGATTTATCTCTGGTTATCTAAAGGAAATGGGAAAGTTACAGCTTTTGATTTTCTTTCAGTTTTGACCATGCTGACCAATGAAACTGGCTTCGAGATTAGTTCTTCTGACGCTACAGTGAAGATTCTCATTACAACGGTGCCGCCCAATCTCCGAAAACTGGACCCAGAACTCCATTGTTAGTTCTTTTTTTCTGTTGCTGAGATAGTTGGGAAAACAAAACATGGCATAAGGTTGCTGTTAAGTTTACTTATTAGCTTGTTGCTCTTCTAACGTAAAGCCTTCTGCACTTAAGTTGATGCCTAGACTTTGCTGTCTCCCTCTGTAATTTGGAGAGTTTTACCAGCTTGCTAGTGAAATTGTTACATGGGATGGCTAAGAAAGCAACTGGTGGAGGACTTAAGAAGGAGTGAGGAACTATTTATGGGGGGGTTGGCTCTTGGAGAAAGTGGTAGATCTTGCATGCTTTTACATTTGATTTGGAGGAAGCATAGTGATTTTTGGATGAATGATTTGCTGATCCGAGGAACATGGGGTGGTTTAAGAAATTAGAAGTTACCCTGTCTTGCAAGTTCTTGGACTGTGGCAGTGTGGTTGAATTGCTTGCTTAATCATGGTAGTATTTCATTGTGGCCTGTTGTGCTTGTCTTCTAGTGGATATCAAGGTGTTGCAGAGTGCCTTAGCAGCCATCAGACATGCGCGTTGGTTTGAGGAAAATGCTTCTCAGTCCACGTGAGTCACTCATTATTTGAGTTAAAATTAATAACTAATTAACAGCGAGTAACCAGATCCCCCATACTTCCTCTGTTAGAACTTTTTAGGCTATAATTTGTCAGGGTTGTTTTTTGGTAGGGTTTTTTCTTTTTTTTTAAACTTCAAGTAAACAAATTTAGATTGAATGTGTAGTTTTGCAAATAAATGTGTAGTTTTAGAAATAAAATCAGCTCTGTACCTTGGGGGTGGAAATACATGAGCTTATTACTTTTAATCTCTGGGTCCCTCTTACCTTCAGAGTTAAAGTTCTCATCAGACTGTTGAAAGACCTGAGGATTCGTTTTCCTGGCTTTGAGCCCCTCACACCCTGGATCCTTGACCTACTCGTAAGTAAAGAAGGGCATTTGGAAGTTCCTGCTCATCCCTACTTAAAAGTAGTTACTCTGGGGACGCCTGGGTGGCTCAGTTGGTTAAGCAGCTGCCTTCGGCTCAGGTCATGATCCCAGCGTCCTGGGATCGAGTCCCACATCGGGCTCCTTGCTTGGCGGGGAGCCTGCTTCTCCCTCTGCCTCTGCCTGCCATTCTGTCTGCCTGTGCTCGCTCGCTCTCTCTCTCTCTCTGACAAATAAATAAATAAATAAAATCTTTAAAAAAAAAAAAAAGTAGTTACTCTGAAACCTATCAGCGTCTGAAATTTGATGAAGCTGAAAATGAATTTCATGGTGGGCAAAGTAATCCCGTAAATATACAAGGTTTATTACTTCCTTGGGTTTTTGGAGTATTCAGTTGAATGAGTAATTGGCTGCCCTTATGCCTTTTTGTTACTGATCTCATTTCAGTAACGTGATAATGAAAGGAAATTACTGAATGAACAGCCATTTCAGAATTGCTCCTGAACATCAGAGCTAGGCCTTAATGACCACAATTTTCTCTTGGATGGTTTCAAGTTTGCTTGGCTAGATACGGCAGGTTCATGGCGCACCTACCAGACTGTCTGTTTTCCAGGGGCACTATGCCGTGATGAACAATCCCACCAGACAGCCTTTGGCCCTAAACGTGGCATACAGGTAGAATGTGCTGCTTTGGGTTTGGGGCTGGGTTTAAGTGGTCTCTGTGTTCTCTTAACGTTTGTTTGTGTTTCAGGCGTTGCTTGCAGATCCTGGCTGCAGGACTGTTCCTGCCAGGCTCGGTGGGGATCACTGACCCCTGTGAGAGCGGCAACTTCAGAGTACACACAGTCATGACTCTGGAGCAACAGGTAGTGGGACAGCTCCGATATGGCCTGTGACGCCCTACTCTTGTCAGAAGGCAGAGGGAATGTGGTCTTCAGGGGGTCAAGATTTAGCGGTTCTCACAGACTTTGGTCTTGACATTAAGGTTGTCTTTATTTTCATGATAATGTTCATCAGATAAGTACTTTGATTCATCTTGCTAGTTTACCCTCACTTTGCTCTCCTTTAGGACATGGTGTGCTACACGGCTCAGACTCTGGTCAGAATCCTCTCACATGGTGGTTTTCGGAAAATTCTTGGCCAGGAGGGTGATGCCAGCTGTGAGTGCTCACCGTGGGTCCCGGGTTCTTTGTGCTGCTCTGTGGTCTGCAAAGAAGCCCTGCACTGCTCCGATGTCCTGCTGTTTCTACTGTGTAGATCACGAGTTGTGTGCTCGACTACTTGGCTTGAAATCACTTTTTCTTTTCTAGATCTTGCTTCTGAAATATCTACCTGGGATGGAGTGATAGTGACACCTTCAGAAAAGGCTTATGAGAAGCCACCAGAGAAGAAGGAAGGGGAGGAAGAGGAGGAGAATACAGAAGAACCACCTCAAGGAGAGGAAGAGGAAAGCATGGAGACTCAGGAGTGACCTTCCTCTCTCTTCATCCCTTTTCCAAGGGGAAGACTGCAGCCTAAGCTAACTGCGACTGGGCTTTATATGGTGGCATTTTTGAGGGATAGGGGAGACGGGAAGGAACATAAACTCTATAGAAGGGAGTGTCATTCCACTGGGTTCTGATTGGCTCAGTAGCCAGAAGTCTCCCATTTATGACCTATGCCATCCATCTATAGTGAAGCAGCCTACCAGCTTTTCTTCCTAAGACTTCAGAGAACCCAGTTCCTGGAAACCTCTCTCAACCAGTACTTCACTGTTGAAATGTTGTGAGCTGTTAGTGTCTGATTTTTTTTTTTTTTCTTTTCTAAGAAAAACGATTAAAGTACTTCCTAGTAGGGCTCTTGGTCTTGTTTTTCATTGGCACCTGAGAACCTTTTTTGTTTTCTGTACTCTTAAGTAAAAGTGATACTTGAGTCTTTTTGTTATAAACACTAGATCATAATTTGAAGCCATATTTGAATCAAAGTACAATGACTTTTGGAACCTTTCCATACACCAGAGTAAACTACAACACTGTTTAAGCATTTATTGAATTAAATGGTTCTAGCAATACTGCTACTATATTCAAGGCAAGTGCAGTCAACAAAAGAGGGTACAGACAGGAGTTGTTAACCTTGACTTTGCCTGCCCTCTTCTCCAAGTAGAGGACATGCAACAGAAGAACAGAACTAGGCCTGAAGGTAGAGGAGTTCTGTCTTGAGTATGTACAGGCCTCAGCTCATTCTTGGAAGCAAGAGTCATAATAAATCCTTTGGGATCATTGGTCCTGCTGTACACAGGTTTCTTTGAGGCCCCACATAAATGGGTAAGACTTAAGTGCTTCAAACAAACTGGGCTGCTATGCTGATGTCCCATGGTCTGCAGGGAGTCCTGGAAGAAACAAAGCAGCTGGGGAACAGTACTTGTGCTACTCTGAGGCCATGTGTGGCCCCCATCTTCTGGCCTATTACTTGCTTGGGGAACCAGGAGGGTAAACCCCTGAATCCAGCATTGCCCTCCTGCGGGCTGTTTCCTTGGCCACGCTGTGGTTTAGCCGCCTCAGCCGTTCCTGTAAGACAAGATTTGAATCATGGGGCGCCTGGGTGGCTCAGACGTTAAGCGTCTGCCTTCAGCTCACGTCATGAATCAGCCCAGGATCCTGGGCTCATGCCCCACATCAGGCTCCCTGCTCGTCGGGAAGCCTGCTTCTCCCTCTTCCACTGCCCCCTGCTTGTGTTCCCTCTCTTGCTGTGTTTCTTAAATAAAATCTTTAAAGAACAAGATTTGGAGTCTTAGCTACTCTGTGAAAGGCTCCAGCACTCCCTGTCAACTAGGTGCCGGACGGTACCTTGGGCTTGCTCCATCTCCGCGTCCGTCTCCTACGGAATGTAAGAATGTCCAGGAGAGAAACTGAGTACTGAGAATGAGTTCTATTATGCCTGACACTAGCTGACAACTCCTTTTGTTTCACTGCCTTGGGGACTGTGGGATGTCCTTGACGACTTGGAAAGAATCACTGCTGGCGGGGAATTCTTTTACCTGCGCGTTCTGTAGAATGTTGTTGACCAAGACCACTCGCCGCCGGGCATTAAGCAGCTTCTTCACGTAGGGGTCGAGGTCCAGGGCCACCTTCTGATCCTCATTGATCCGGCACAGTTCTGGGGGATGGAAGGAAGAGGTAGCGAACACCACATGGTTCCCTTCCTGCTCCTAGGGAGAGCAGGCTGGTAAATGGGATTTAAACACGCCTGCACCCATGTGGGCCGGCCACTAGAACCCCGGAAAGCAGAATCCACCGCAGCCTCGCAGCCCTGCAAGCACACGACCGAAGCCCACCCCAAGCTCGGCTAAACGTGAGGCCCTAGAAGTGCGCTGCAGGGTCGCTGGTCCACGGGGTGCTTACTCACCAGTAGCTAGGTTGTCAATCTGTTCTCGTAGTTCTACCTGGCTCTCTCTGCAAAGAGGTACGAGACCCACACTGTCAGTTACCGGGACTCGAAAAGCCCACTCCCTCAGCGACTTCCCAAGTGCGGGCAGACGCCACCACCGCCGCCCGGCAGCGCGGCCTTTCCCTCCAGTCCCACGCGAGACTCGCCCCCTTCCTGCACAAGCCCCGCCCCGTCCGGTACAGCACTACTCGTCCTCCTCCTCCCCTCCCCCCTGAGGAGAGGCTCTGCCCCGCCCCGCCCCGCCCCGCCCCTCCCTCTCGGACCTGACGGCGTGGACGTGAGAGTCCAGCTGCTGCACAGCCGGTCGCAGGAACTCGAGGAGCCCCTCGGCGAAGAGGTCGCGGCCTGCGGGACCCGCCACTGGGGTCCCTGCCCCGGACACAGCGGCGGAACTAGCCGCCGCCATTACGAGCAGTCCTTCCGCCCGGAACGTGCCGCGCGGGCCGCCGGGAACTGGAGTCGCGCTGACGTGCGCCACCAGGGGGCGCCTGGGAGTTGCTGGCTGGACGCAGCCTGGGGACTTCTGGGAAACCGAGTCTCCGCGACCGGGGCGGCGCGGGCCGGGCCGACTGTGCAGTTCCTTGGAGGTCCCGGAGAAGCGGTGTTGGGGGGCGTCTCCAGACCTCGGGGGTGGAAGGAGCCATCTTGGGGGCGGCTGTCCTGGGTGTTCTGCAAAGGTGAAAAAGGGAGTGCTTGTCTCTCTGGTTGCGCTTAGCCTCCCGTGCTACCCAGATGGTATTCATCGTGTATATAGTCTATTTCCGACTTTGCGAGTGTGCTTTTTGATGGCACTGTAGTGTCTACAGAGGAAGCAGGAATAATATTAAGTCTTAAAAGGGAATGAAATCGTTATACATGCCGCCATGTGGATGATCCTTGGAGACTATGCTGAGTGAACTAAGCAGAGCGCGACAAATACTGTTTGGTTATTGCATGAAGTACCCAGAGCAGTGAAATTCAAGGAGATCAAATGTGCTTTTGGTTCTTCCTCAGAACAGGGTTGCCAGGGGAGTTACAGCTTAATGGGTAGAGTTTCAGTACAGGATGATGACGTTGTTCTAGAGATGAGTAATGATGACACAGTAATGTGAATTTGCTTAATGCCACTGAACTGTACAGTTAAAAATGGTTTAAGTGGTAAATTTTATGTGTATTTCGCGACAGTAAAGCAAAATTTAAACCCTACATGTGTTTCCATATTTTCATTTTTTCCTTCCTTCAAAAAGTTTCCTTAGTTTTGTTGTGATTTTCACGGCTTTCCTGAGTTTACCGTCTTGTTGAATTCTCAACCCAAGGCACAGTGTCTTAAGCTCTGGGGTGTTCCAGTGGCTCACAGTCCTGTGGCCATGGGGTAAGGTGTGTGTGGAAGTGCTCCTGGAGGGCAAAGGGGTCCCCAGAGATAAGTGGCACCAGACTGTTGAGCCTTGAGCTTCATCCTCAGGAATGAAAGGGGAGAGGTGTTTAAATCACTGTGGGAGGGCGCCTGGGTGGCTCAGTTGGTCAAGTGACTGCCTTCAGCTCTGGTCATGATCCTGGGGTCCTGGGATCAAGTAGCTCATGGGGAGGGGGGTCCCTGCTCACCGGGGAGCCTGCTTCTCTCTGTCCCTCTGCCTCTCCCCCTGCTTGTACTCTCCCTTTCATGCTCTCTGTCAAATAAATAAATAAAATCTTAAAAAAAAATTTTTTTTTAATTTATTTATTTGACAGAGATCACAAGTAGGCAGAGAGGCAGGCATAGAGAGGAGGAAGCAGGCTCCCCACTGAGAAGAAAGCCCGATGTGGGGCTCGATCCCAGGGCCCTGAGATCATGACCCGAGCCGAAGGCAGAGGCTTAACCCACTGAGCCACCCAGGCACCCCAAAATTTTTTTAAAAATTAAAAAAAAAAATCACTGTGGGAGACTGGTGGTCCACAGCTAGGAAACTAAGGCTCCAAGTGTGATAGCTTTTAAAGCTTTGTACACTTTTTGTTGTTTATTTATTTCTCTGTATCTTTCCCTCTAGTAATTAGAGCTGAAAGTCTTCTGAGAGGCTGGAGGCTTATTATGGGAGTCAGCAACAGGAAGGGGGTAGCTAGCATAACTGGAGCAGGCCTAGTGAGGACGAAGTCCAGAGGATAGAGTGGTGATAGTGTTGAAGAGGAAGGAATAAGGGCTAAGTCCTTGAGGCCTGTGTAGGAGAGAGACCAAGGGCTGGTCTGGGTTGGGAAAGGAGGTTAGTGGCTCAGTGTCTAGACAAGATGCCCCCAAGTTGGCCACATTTCAGGTACCTTTTTGAAGTAGGGTTGTAAAATTTGTAAAATGGAACAATAAAAAAAAACCCTGGGATACTAGGTAAAGTTGAATTTCAGATAAACAATTTCTTTCTTTCTTTTTTTTTTTAAGGTTTTATTTATTTATTTATTTGCGAGAGAGTAGACAGGGGAGCAGAGAGATTCCCATACTCTCTGCTGAGCATGGGTCCTGATAATGCGCTCAATCTCACCACCCTGAGATCATGACTCAAGCCAATATCAAGAGTCAGATGCCTGGGATGCCTGGGTGGCTCAGTTAGTTAAGCATCTACCTTTAGCTCTGGTCATGATCCCAGGATCTTGAGGTCAAGCCCTGCATCAGGCTCCCTAAGCAGGGAGCCTGCTTCTCTCTCTCCTCCCTGCTGGTGCTCCCTCTCTCTCAAGTAAAGAAAAAAAATTTTTAGGGGGACTTGGGTGGCTGCCTTTGGCTCTGGTCATGATCTTGGGGTCCTGGGATGGAGCCCTGTGTCAGGTTCGTTGCTCAGTGGGGAGCCTTCTTCTCCCTCTGCTGATCCCCCTGCTTGTGCTCTCTCTCTCCCTGTCAAGTGAAATCTTAATAAAGTAAAATAAAATAAAATCTTTTTTTTTAAAAGAGTCAGACACCTAGCCAACTGAGCCATCCAGACATTCCAACAACAAATAATTTTGGAGTATAAGTATCTATCTGGTAATCCTACTTCAAAGGCTGGTTCTCTGAGAAAAATCACTCCCGCTCTGTTTGTATGCTTTCCTTTCCACTCTTCGTATCACTTCCAGTTAGCTCTTATCTCTCCTGAGGGGACTACAACACCTCTTGATTGATCTTGCCTGCAGTCTCTCTACCCTCCAGGTTAATCTGCACTCTGTAACATCAGATTACATAATAACCTGCTCAAAGACTACAAATGCTGAAAGGGACTTTGTTGTGTTAATTAATTAATTTTAATTTTAATTTTATTTTATTTAAAGATTTTATTTATTTATTTGACAGAGAGAGAGAGAGAGAGATCACAAGTAGGCAGAGCAGCAGGCAGAGGGAGAGGGGGAAGCAGGCTCTCCAATGAGCAGAGAGCCTGATGAGGGGCTCGATCCCAAGACCCTGGGATCATGACTTGAGCTGAAGGCAGCCACTTAACCGACTGAGCCATCCAGGCGCCCCAATTTATTTATTTTTAAAGATTTTATTTATTTGAGAAAGAGAGCAAGTGAGAGAGAGAAAGAGAATGTGGAGGGGCAGAGGGAGAGAGAGAAGTAGACTCCTTGCCAAGCAGGGAGCCAAATGCAGGGGTCTATCTCGGGACCCTGGGATGATGACCTGAGCCAAAGGCAGACCCTTAACCGACTGAGCCACCCAGGCGCCTCTATTTATTTTTTAACGTAATCTCTACCCCAGCATGGGGCTTGAACTCACCACCTCAAGATCAAGAGTCTCCTGCTCCACCAGTTGAGCCACGCAGGTGCCCCGAAAGAGATTTTGTTTTATTCTGAAAGGGACATTAGAAGCCATCTTTCCACGGTTTCTTGGACACCTATGTAAGGGAGACAAGGCAAGGGTCTGTTGAAAAGAATACCAAGGGCTTAAGATGGGGTCACTTATGTCAAGCTAAGTCACCAGACCTGGGCTTTATTTTATTTTTATTTTTAAGATTTTATTTATTTGACAGAGAGAGACAGTGAGAGAGGGAACACAAGCAGGTCGGGAGAGGGAGAGGGAGAAGTCAGGCTTCCTGCTAAGCAGGGAGCCCAATACGAGGTCTTGATCCCAGGACCCCGGGACCAGGACCCGAGCTGAAGGCAGAAGCTTAACAACTGAGCCACCCAGGCGCTCCAAGACCTGGGCCTTATACTCAACGTAATTGCAGTTCCAACCTCCCCCAGAAACGGAGTCTTAACTGGTGAGTCAGGAATTGTATGGTCAGCACCAGTAAGGCAATCTATCACAAGGGCCCTCTCCATCCCCCACGCCCCCAGAGAAAGGTGAGGTCACCTGCAGGCCAAGACCCTTCTGCCTCCCCCTGCCCCCTCAAGGGAAGGTGACCTTGCCCAGAGCAGTCCTTTCTTTTACCAAGAACTTTTTGCCCCACTCTCCTTCCTACAAAACCCTTCCCCGCCGTATGGCTGCTCAGAGCTCCCCTCTCCTTGCT
>NW_022631154.1:0-149919 GCF_010015895.1 Lontra canadensis | reverse complement strand
AGCAAGGAGAGGGGAGCTCTGAGCAGCCATACGGCGGGGAAGGGTTTTGTAGGAAGGAGAGTGGGGCAAAAAGTTCTTGGTAAAAGAAAGGACTGCTCTGGGCAAGGTCACCTTCCCTTGAGGGGGCAGGGGGAGGCAGAAGGGTCTTGGCCTGCAGGTGAACTCACCTTTCTCTGGGGGCGTGGGGGGTGGAGAGGGCCCTTGTGATAGATTGCCTTACTGGTGCTGACCATACAATTCCTGACTCACCAGTTAAGACTCCGTTTCTGGGGGAGGTTGGAACTGCAATTACGTTGAGTATAAGGCCCTGGTTTGGTGACTTGGCCCAAGTGCCTCTGGGCATTAAACAGGTTTAAGCAGAATTTAACAGGTTAAAGTGCAAAGGATAAAGCTTTAGGCATTTTGGAAGAGCTCATTTTGATGTGGTTTTGGAATATAGGTGAGGTTCAGTGGGGTGAGGTCCAGAGCCAATGAACAAGAAAGAATTCTTGAGACATTTTTGGTGCAAAATGGTGGTTTATTAAAGCACGGGGACAGGACCCCAGGGGCAGAAAGAGCCTCTGCCCCGGGGCTGTGAGGGGGTGCTGATTATATACTATGGGGTGGGGGGAGGTAAGAAGAAAAGGGAGGTTTTGAGAAAGGACTTTCATACATTAAAGAAAACTCACAGGATACCACAGGCCTTGCTATCGTCAAGTTAAGGTCGTTTCCCCTCTTGTAAGGCACTAACAATAAGATAGTTGGGAGCTTCCTGGACTAATGTTACATTCCTCTTATCACACATCCTTATCAATGGACTGTGGGTTTAAAAGATACTCAATTTGATTTACATTTCCTTCTGCCTCAGTGTCCCTCAATTTTATGGAGGGGAGGGTGATGTTAGGGCTTCAGGAAACTGAGTTATGAGTCTCTGGAAGTTAGGCTACTGGTAAGAAAGCTTCTTACTTTCTGAGGGAGGCTCAGGTCTTGTAGGATTGTGATCTCTACAAGGTAACTATCTGTTTTTCCTTTAGGGCAGCCAGGAGTGCCTGAGGAAGGTCACACAAGTCACGTGGTGGGGAGGTTCCGCAAGTGTCAGCTTCAGCTTTGTCTGCTGCCTTTTGTCCCATCCTCAGTTTCACCCAAGACTTCCAGATAGCTTTCCAACTCCACCTCCCATCACTGTGTCTTTTGGGTTCTGAGAATTCAACTCCATTCCAGCACCACCTCCCCGGAGACAGCGTCAGATCCCACAGATGACGCGTTCAGTCCCACAGGACCGCCTCCCCACCTTCAGACACCAGCTGCAAGCCCAGCTTGTCCCCTGTGCCTCTGGCTGACCGGGTGCAGACTGGAGGGTCCCACCACCCCCTCCGTGGGTGCAGGTCATTGGCTACAGCGACTCTCGGATGGCAGAGAAGCATTTTCCTTACTAGGATGCTGGTTTATTGGGAAAGGACAGAACTCAGGAGGAGCAGGTGGGAGAGACGCAGAGGGCAGGTACGTGTGGGAAGGAGCAGAGAGCATCTGGCCCTCTGGGTGCCCTGGTCCCCCCAGTTCCCCATGCACTCACCAACCCTGAGGCTCCCTGAACCCCGTCCTTCATTACCCAGACGTGATGGCTTCCTTGGCCACTGGTGATGGGACCTCCAGCCCCTCTCTCCTGGAGGCTGGGGTGTGGATGGGACGAGGGGACTGGAGGTCACAACACAGGGCTGGTTCCCTGGCGATCAGCCTCCCACTTTAGGCTACCTTGGGGCTTTTAACAGAACAGTAGGCCCTTTATTGCTCTCATCACAAGAATTTTCCAGGTTTTAGGAGTTCTGTGCCAGGAGAAGACCAGATACATCTTCCTCTCCGCCATCCATTCCTTTCTTCCTTCCCTCTTTTCCCTTTCTTGATTTTATTTATTTCAGAGAGAGAGAAGGGGGCAAAGGGAGAGGAAGAGGAAGAAGCAGGCTCCCCGCAGAGCAGGGAGCCCGATGGGATCACAACCCGAGCCGAAGGCAGGTGCCTAACCAGCTAAGCTATTCAGGCGCCCTAAATACACATTTCTTATTATAAACCCCAAGATCACACCATAGATATGTTTAAATCTTAAGCCAATAGTCATCTTACACTAAAGGGTAAAGAAATCTAATAAATTAAGCTAAATAGAGAACCAAATGAATCTTCTAAAACAGGTTTCCCGGGGCCTTATGCACCCCAAGTCTGCTGGCCTGCCTGCCCTGCACAGTAAGAGGACCGCGACTGAGGACGGCTGTCACCATCACCAGCCCCAGAGCTGTCCTCGCCTCCCTCTCCACCCGGAAGCGTCCCCCTCTCCTGCTGTCCTTTACCCCTGGGCCATGTGCTCAGTCAGGGCCCTCCCTAGTTGGCCCATGGTGCAGCAGGTGGAAAGCCCACCCAAGCAGGAGTAAAGGGTAGCCAGCTGGCACCTGAACATCTCTCCTACTGTCATGACCACGTAAAAATGAGAGGTAGAATATCAGGATCCTGGAGGTGTGGAGATTCCTATTAAGAGGCTGGAGATGGGAACACCTGGGGGGCTCAGTCACTGGCTGTCTTCCTTCCGCTCAGGTTATGATCCTGGTGTCATGGGATCGAGCCACACATCGGGCTCCCTGCTTGGCGGGGAGCTGGCTTCTCCCTCTCCAGCTCCCCCATGCTCGTGTTTCCTCTCGATATCTCTGTCATAAATAAAAATGAAATCTTAAAAAAAAAAAAAAAAAGAGGCTGGAGATGGTGCTGGAGAAGGTCCTGGGTCAGAAATCAGACGATACGCCCCCATTGTGGCAAGTTTGTATGTGTTTGTGGGGAGGGAGTGAATCATTAAGAGGCCCCCAGAGCCCAGGGAAACAGAGGCTGGGGGTGGGGGGCCCTTGCTCTTCCCACATTGCCTGGGGGATCGGCGGGAAAGGTCCTGGGTCTTCAGAGGGATGGATGGGGCCACTCACGGGAAAAGGAGAGGGGATCCAGAGGCCAGGCCAGGCTCTCGCCCCAGGTCCCAGCCTCTCAGGCCCCACTTACAGGGCTGGTCTGGGCATAGCCCTGCTGCTGGAGCTGCAGGGGGAGGTCCCAGGAAGCTCGTCACAGGGGAGGAAAGGTCTGGCACCTTGGGGAGAAGGAGGCTATGGTGGAGGCTGGACTGGATGGTTCCAGATCAGCCGTCATGGGGGCGTCCCAGGGACAGGGAGCTACACATGCCGGGCTGCCTCTGGAAGCTCACTGAGGCCACCCCGTCTGCCTTCTCATGTCTGACAGACACCCAGATGGCCGCGTGGAAACCGCTGAGGGTGTGGCCTTCTCTGCAGCCACCCTGAGCTGGCCCAGGTTCAGGCCCCCTCTGGCAATCCGACTCCCGCCGGCCCATCCGTGCCTCCCACGGGCTCCCTTGAAAATCCGCAGTGACTCTCCACCGCCTGAAGCATGAAGCCCAGGCTCTCTGGCGACAGGCTCTGGGCTACCTGACCTTGTCAGTCGTGTCTCGCACCCTGGCTTGGAGGCCCATGGAACATGCACTCCCCAGCGTGCAGCAGTTAGGCTCGGTACCTTTGTATTGTTGTTCTCTGTACTTGGGCGAGTCTTCCCCTTTCTGCGTCAAACTTCCCCTTGACTTTTCTCTTTTTAAGTAGGCTCCAGTGAGGAGCCCAAAGTGGGGCTTGAACTCACGACCCCGATCAAGGCCTGAACTGAGATCAAAAGTCAGCAGCTTGGGATGCCTGGGAGGCTCAGTTGGTTAGGTGTCTGTGTTGGGCTTGGGTCATGATCTCAGGATCCTGGGATTGAGCCCCTCATCGGGTTCCCTGCTCAGTTGGAAGCCTGCTTCTCCCCCTGCCTCTGCCTACAACTTCCTCTACTTGTGCCATCAAATAAAGAAAATCTTAAAAAAAAAAAAAGAAGGGCGCCTGGGTGGCTCAGTGGGTTAAGCCGCTGCCTTCGGCTCAGGTCATGATCTCAGGGTCCTGGGATCGAGTCCCGCATCGGGCTCTCTGTTCAGCAGGGAGCCTGCTTCCCTCTCTCTCTCTGCCTGCCTCTCCGTCTACTTGTGATCTCTCTCTGTCAAATAAATAAATAAAATCTTTAAAAAAAAAAAAAAAGATGCTTAACCCACTGAACCACCCAGGCACCCCAAACTGTCCCTGGACTTTCAAGTTCTAGCTCACCAATCTCTTCTCCGCAGTGCCAAGAGCTCCTTTTAATTTTTTTTTTTTTTTTTTTTTTTTACCCAGGCCATGATCCCAGGGTCCTGGGATCAAGTCTCATATTGGGCTCTGGTCCTGCACTGGGGTTACTGTTCAGCGGGGAATCGGCTTCTGCCTCTCCTCCTGCACCGCCACCCTGCTTGTGTGCGCCCTTTCTCTCTCCCTCATGCGCTCTCTCAAAATCTTTAAAAAATTTGTTTCAAAAATTTCTAGGGTTATAAAAAAAAAAAAAAGGGGCGCCTGGGTGGCTCAGTGGTTAAATCCTCTGCCTTCGGCTCAGGTCATGATCTCAGGGTCCTGGGATCGAGCCCCACGTCGGGCTCTCTGCTCAGCGGGGAGCCTGCTTCCTCCTCTCTCTCTGCCTGCCTCTCTGCCTGCTTGTGATCTGTCAAATGAATAAATAAAAAACCTTAAAAAAATAATTTCTACACCCAAAGTGGGGCTTGAACTCACAACCCTGATCAAGAGTCACATGCTCTACTGAGCCAGCCGGAGCCCTAAGGCTCCTAACAAACTGCACCTTGTCAGTGTCTGCATGGCAGGCCCTTGGCAGATGGTGGTTGAGTGAAAGGCTGACCCGGGAACAGGGGTCAACCTCCATGCCCCTCTCTACTCTGGACACTCAGCTGGGAGTGAAGGTGGAAGAATCGGGCATAGGATGGGCATAGGGCTCAGGAGATGCTGAGAACGGCTGTGAGCAGCAGGAGGGCCTGGAGGGCCTGAGGTTGGCTTGGAGCTCCTTGTGCCCAATACTGGGAATGAACTTCTTCGGGAGGCAGGATGGATATACGGGAGCTCCCCTCCCCCTGCCCCGCCCACCTCAGGGTGCACAGTGAGGGTTCACGCAGATGCTGGAAACGGCAGCCCCAACTTGGTCTTAGCTCACTCCACGGCAAGAGATGGGTGTAGAGGACATGGGGCAAGTCCTCCCAACGGTCACCTGTGGGCAAGAGGAGCCTGGAGTCAGCAGGATGCTGGGGCTGGAAGCACCCTGGGAAGGGGCAGTCTGGGATAGAAGAGGCTGACCTATGAGGGAGCAACTAAACCACACTCAGCAGAGCCCCCCTCACCCTTCTCTTCTCGGGTTCAGGGGATGGAAACATTCAGGACTGCCCTGAAATGAACCTCCCAAGTGAATTCCATCAATGAATTGGAAGGCAGTGCGGGGAGGCCCAGTGCCCCCATTCCAGTGTCCTGCTCTCCCATTTCCCAACTCCCTCAACATTTTGCTTTCACCCTGACAGTCAAATGTGGGGCTATCTGCAAGTAAGAGAAGGGGGAACATGGGCAGAAAGGTGTGTGGGGCACTGCGACCCCTCCCCTTCACCATGTTCCCTTTTCCTCACATATGCCTCAAAGCCTTCTATGAATCTTTTTCTTAGAGGATCTCAGTGCACTGAAGGCAGGTGGGGGTGATAAGTCGTTCAAAGCCACCAGATCAGGGAACTTGGGTGGCTCAGTTTAAGCGTCTGTTTCAGCTCAGGTCCTGGAATGGAGTCTGGTACTCTGTGATCAGAGGGGTCTGCTTGGATTCTCCTCCCCCTGCCTTCTGCTCGCTCTAAAATAAATTTTCCTATTTGCGGGCATGCGCCTACCTACGAGGACTGTGTAATAACCCCAAGAGATGGGCCACCCAAAGTTGTGTCAAGAGGGTAAGGGACCTACTCAACCCGCAGTTCTCCTTCCTTCCCAAAGGTGTCCTGGAAGTGCCGGATGTAACCAGTGGATATTGTTTGCAAATGGCACCCCGTCCACTGCCGAGCAGCACCTCCCTCATAAGTCTTGGGGGTGGACCAGAGTCTGGGTCTACCTAAGGGACTATCCTCACAACTTGCCTTGCCCAAATAAACACTTTCCACCCCTTCCAATTATGTATTAACAGCCGTCTGACCTGAAGACCTCAAGCCTCATAGTCCATTTTTAATAAACAGAAATGCGTGGAACACACTTGGAAACCAGATCAAGTCAATTTTCTAAGTATGGTTCTGTCTCTACCACTACCTGGTCTTCTCAATCTCTCTCTTCCATAGGACTAAACCACTTGCCTCACAGTCCAGAGGCTAAGAAGCCCAAGTCATACAGATAGGACTCCGGTCCAGGCTGTCTTGACCAAAATTTCCTTCTCAGCGTGCCACACACACCTCCCAACAGTTTAGGGAACCATGTATCTCACTGGAAACTGGTTTGGTTGGTGGTTAGCTTCTTTCCCACAGAACAGGGGAGAAGACCCACTGGTGCCAAGGTCCAGAATAGTGCCAAAGATCATTACGCTGGAGCTTCCTATGGCCCAAACAGGCCAGAACATTCTTTTATGGGGTTAATCACCTTTCTGCCAGAGTTACTCAGAGGACAAATTCTTTGCTTCCTGGCTCAAGGTCCTAACACTACCTGCACCACCCCTTGATTTTAATATACCTATGAATTTAAGGACTCTGAATTCCACAAGAGGTAGGTCATGATACTGTCATAGTGACCAGAGCATTTCAAGGAGCCCAACCAAAAAAGAAGTCCTGACTAGATTTGAGAACAATTTCTTGTTATGATGAACCAGAAATACAAGATTCCACTGAAAACTGAACAGTTGACAGAATATGGTTGAACTTGTAACTTCAAAGGGAAAAAGAGGGCCAAACAAAGCCAATGAATGGAGAAGCCCGGGTTTGGGATGAACACAAGGACAATAGCATTCCAGCACGACATCTTTGGACTCCTAGAAGGCATCTGTCATCATTCTATCCCTTTCTCCGAGGCATCTGCCAAACCAAATGGCCATTTCCTCTCTATTGCAGGCGTAAGCCATCCTAACAGTAGCTTAGGACACAATACAAAGCCAAGAGCAAAGTTTACAGGCCTCATTTCAGGGTAGGAAGTGCACACACCCAGCAGCCCAGCACACTTGTCATGTGGTGTCAATGTACACAGAAGTGACTTTAATCAAATCAGGTGTTACCAAGTGTAACCTGTTATGTGGCCCTGTGGCTATGTCAGTGTCCCTCACTTACTACACTGATGTAGCAGTGTGGCAGAATTCATTTCTGAGCTGCACATTTTCTAAACACTTCTAAGAGGCTTTATATTAAAGGTCATGTAGAACAGAACCTAGGCATCAGGAAGGAACCTAAGCATCAGGAAGGAACACTGATGGGCTCTTTCTGGGGCTTTTTCACGTGGACACAGAGACGAGAAGAGGGTGTTCTAGCCACGAGTCCGCCACATTCATGTTCAAAGAGAAGTCAGAGTGATGGGGGGGAAAATTCCAAACACAACAAAACAAAACCCACGTCAGAGGAAAAAAGGGTTTCATACAACACAGTATCAAAAAAGTAAAAGGAACACACTAAATGCACAAACTGGTGGCAAGTTAAGTCCGTGGCCTATCGTGATAGGTCCTTCCAGGCGTCATTCAGGTTTCTTCTCCATCTGTTATCTCAAGGGTATTTACAGATGTGGTGACTTTGGAACAAGAGTCTCTCACAGGAGGGCGGGCAGGTTTCAGTCATTAGTTTCTGGATCTGTCTGTGCCATGTAGGCATCCAACTCGGCATCCAGGTGTCCTTTTGTTTTCGACATGTATGCATCCAACTGGTTGTCCAGCTGCTCCTTGGTCAGTACAGGGCGAGTGAGGGCACCTCTCCCTCGTCCACGGCCTCGGCCTCGACCTCCAAAGCCCCCTCTGCCCCGACCTATCATCCCCCGACCTGGCCCAAGGGGAAAAAAAGGAAACAGTTACAAGTAGGTTTAATGGGTGTTATGGCAAATGCCCCTCAGAGCAGCGGGGCCTAGCTGAGAAAGGCTGAAAGGGCAGGGCAAAGAGAAATCTGGAAAAACAGGAAACACACTGGGTAGAAAGCAACACACGGAAAGCACACATAATGAATCCCTGTGTACATGCTCATCTCTAAATGCTATTTAAAGACTTTATTCTGTTGACAAAGAGAAAATAACTGACTAAAGAACCTCAACCTCTCCTAAAAAAAAAAAAGAAATTATCTCAAGTTTGAGACCCATGTAAGTTCGTAATTAAAATACATTATAGGTCACCCCACTTAGTAAGACAGGAAGTAATGAGGGCACAGAGAAACAGGGGTGTAGGGCTGGACAGTTTTTAAACTTAGCCTTATTGAAGATCTTTCTGGAAAATTAGCTCATCTTTCCTCAAACTTATTAAACCTAATGAGCTGATCCCATGTCAGGAGACTGAGGAGTTATTGTGATATAGGAACAAAGTGAGAAGACGGGCAATGTATTTAGAGCCCCAGCCAATTCTATCTCAGATTCCAGCCACCTTATAATTATGGTTATCTGAGAGGTAGTTTTAATGCACTTAAGAAAACATACGCAGCTTTCTGAAAAGCTACTTTAGACTCCCTCAGCCCTGTGATGTGCTCTCAGAAATGAGGTCAACATAATTTGGAAATGTGCTATTTCATCCTGAAACCCAAACTAGCTTGTTCTTTATTCTATAAGCCAACAATGAGTAATGGGAGAGAAGAAAACAAGTCCTTGGCTATTAAATTTCCTTTCTTAACAGTTATTATCCTTTGGCAACTTCAAGGTCATAAATTATGGAAGACCCCACCACACAATATAAAAGGACCAAAGCAGATATACACAGGGGCTACAGCAACAGATTTTCTTCCCCCCTGCACAGGTGTTGCTGAGAGTTTTCCAGTAAGCTCTAAAAATCAGAAAAACCCCCATGAGATTTGGATTAATGATAGCAACACCATGAAATTCTTTTCCATCTGGGTCATGAGGTCACAAGACAAGTATCACTAAGCCTCAAAGGTAACATTATCAACAAGAGTCAGTCAGTTAACTGACATGGTATCTTCTTGCTTTCCACCTTGATTTAAAAAAAAAAAAAAAGAAGGGCGCCTGGATGGCTCAGGGTGCTGGGACAGAGCCCCACATCAGGCTCTCCGCTCAGTGGGGAGCCTGCGTGTCTCTCTCCGGCTCCCCCTACTTGTGTTTCCTCTCTTGCGGTCTGTCAAATAAATAAAATCCTTAAAAAAAAAAAAAAAAAGTCATCTCTGATTTCCTGTAGGTGCAAACTTTACCTTGACTTTAACTTGGCTTCAAAGTCAATATCCAGCTCCAATCTCATCATCCTTTTTAACTCAGCTTCATTTCTACACATCTCCTTCTTCTTTATTTTTAGACTCAAAATGGGGTTTTGAGAGAAGGACGGGGTGTGTGGTGGGGGGGAAGGGACACAGGAAAGTAAAACCTCAAACTGACCATCCTGTCATTTTAACAATACGATTTAAATTACAAGAACCCGGAAAAGAATCTGGCTCTGACGTGTCCCTGACTGGCTCTTAGACAACCCACGACAGACTTTTCGCACTACCAGCATGTGGATTTAGAAAACAGGCCAGTTTCAAAAAACGAAACAAGACAAACAAACAAGCCTGCCTATGACTTGAAGCTATGCAGAAAAGGCGGCTCTGAGTTTTGAAGGGAGAGAAGTAAGGGGGAGCTATTCTCTGAAGTTGGTAGCTGACTAACCTCTACCACCGATTCCGCCACGACCCATAGCTCCACGCCCTAGGCCCCCTCTCCCAGGACCTCCACGACCTCGAACACCACCTCTTCTTAAGCCCATTCGGGGAGCTACGGCTCGTCCACCTCGGAGCAGGTTTTGACCTTGGAGAGGAGGCATACAATGTATATGCAGGTAAATCCAAGAGAGACAAAGCAGACTCTAACCAAAGGAAGGCGGTGAGGGTTCAATGAGAGTTAATTCAGTTAATTTTTAGGGTTGGGTGGGGCAAGCTGTACGCCGAGTGCGAACAGATCAAACTGCTCTTTATTCTATCAATTCAACAAGTCTGACCACAAATCCATTTTTGAAAGAAGCTGGGAGTTAATTAGTAAGTACACACCGTAAATATCTACTGAATAATCAGTAAGTGCCTAGCATTACGATAGATTTAAAAATAAATATGATTCCTGCTCTCAATACATTCTTACAAGGGACAAGAACACCACAGGAACAGTTGAACAGTGTCCAAAATGTAACACGTAGCTATGGGTCAATCTGTCCTCTCTCTTCCAAATTTAACAGTGTGTTTCACTAGCACAGAGATGGTTAGTTAAGATACAGGCCAAGGGAGCCAGTATTTCTTAGATCTGACTTATTTCTAGAACTTGCATGTGCTTTGATTCAAGCAGCAGCAGGGTGTTTAGACGGAATGGAGATGACATGAATTACCTGTCGTTACGCAGGTCATAGCCTCTCACCATTGCACATTATCAGAAAGGGAATGGTATCGAGAAAAGACATGCAGCACTATTAAAAATATGTGATTTCAAAAGTTATTAATTATATTAATACAAATTCAGGCTTCAAGATGTTAAAACAAATGTGTCCATAGCAGCCCAAGAGAAAAGGGAGGGGTAGGCCCGGTAATTATCAGGTACACAGCACTGACCTCGGAGCGACATCCCGCCCCTAAGCAGGGTTCTGGTGGCACGTCCCCCACGTAGTCCTCCTCGGGGTAAGCCTCTCTGGATTATGGGTAGGCCTCGTCCTCCGATTGCTCCCCTGGCCAGGGTCCCTATGGGTCGGCCTAACCGTGCCTGGATGTTACTCTTACCCAGGCGCTGCTTTAAGCTCTTCTGGAAGAAAAGGTGTTGGGGGATTGAGATCAAAAAAGCATTCCAGTAGGATTCAGCAACCCAAAGTGCAGAGAAAAAGCAAGTAGGATGGCTGTGTGGAGGGAGATTAACCTGCCGTAGATGTCACAAGGACCCTTAATGAGAAACTAGCCTTTGCCTCAGGACATCATATAAGGGAAGAATTCTGATCCAGAGCCTTTACGAAAGCTCAATTATGGTCCCGTGACATTGGCACCAACACAAATTACCTCACTAGTTTGGCAGAAGCCATACACCACTCCTTGGAACTTAAGTTTTAGTAAGGACTCCACATTTCCAATCCTGGATTCTGCTGTTTTTGTACCACAGGTTGACAACGATACGACTTGATTCATACTTGCCCAAGGACTACCACTGTCTTCAAAGGCTTACTCAAACACCATAGGAAGTTCATCACACTCTGGGAAATATTTTAAATTATAAGTTCATTTGAATTCTTGTCATTTAAAAACAAGATTTTTCAGTCAAAGAGGCCAGTGTGTTCCATTTTTCCTCTGAGTATCTATCTCCAGACGGTCCACTTTTTACCTTAAGATGTAAACACAAGAAAGTCAAACCTCCTTTCCTTACATTTCTTAAATCACTATTAATTCCATGTCTTCCCTTGCAAACAGCTCCAGTAAGCCAGTACTGTAAACTTTAATTCAAAATACTCATATGTTCTCCAGAGAGAAAGCTACCTTGCATTAGAATTAAGACAGGTAACCTATACTCGCAAAACTCAGAGCCATATTTGAGAACAAGGACACACCACTAATGGAGATTTTCAATAATCTGTCCCTCAAAGAGACCATATCTCGGTGAATTAAATTCCTTCAAAGGAAAAGGTGACTGTGTAGCCTTGAACACAATCGAGGCTCCAGCAAACCCGTTTTCCTATAAAGCCATCAGTCAGGGCGAGTGAAAATAAATTGTGTATCCTCGGGCTTGATCCGTAAATGACTTACCAATGACTTTTTTTTTCCCCAACCACAAGCTGTGAATTATTATTATTAGCTTTCTAGCATAAGCTAATAAACTGCTTCTAATCAGAGGGACAGACGCTGAACATTATGCACCCAAGCATAACCAACCTTAAGAGTCTGTTGCCATCACTCCCCTGACAGCGCACGATTAGGTCAGGACATCATTCTACAAATCCCTTCTGTTCCATGATCCTGAGTATGTATATTGTCCCAAAATCCGTGCCTCCGCAGATAATGCATGGTGCTTAGAATTCTCCCTTCCTATCCCTTTCTGGCCGTCAATCGTAGTCTCTAAGAGTTGGTAATCTTAAAGATGTCATTATACCACCTAGTTTTCATTCCAGAGCTGTACTGTATGCTAAGGTAGCCACAAGCCACATGTGGCTATTTAAATTACAAGTCAATAAAATTTAAAAAGCTCCTCAATCATACTCGCCACAGTCTGAGTGCTCAACAGTCACACCTGGCTAGTAGCTACCGTATCTGGAGAGCAGATATACAGTATTTCCTCCACTGTGGAAAGTTCTATCAGATAGCTCTGCTCCAGAGGCTACTTTCTGCCCAGCCTATATTTAAAGCTTCTTCTAGAAAAATCCTTTGGAATGATGTGTCAGAGACTTATCTTTAGCAATTTATAATAGCTAGTCTTGGAAAACAAGACCTTTTTACTGCTTTCCTGAATCAGGGACAAATACAGGAACTCCAAGGCTTAAGGTAGCTGAAGCAGAAGGCCTTGTTTATTTTTGGTCAGTGAGCCCAACAGTTCAGGGTGGGGTGGGAGGGTGTTATATTTAACTGCTGAATTTATGCACAGCCATGCAGTGCGACCAGTTCAAGTCCTTACAGTTGCATGGCATCGCCCTCCAGACGCCCAGCCACAGCTTGGACATATCCTTCCACAGCCATTGTCCGGACTTGCATATAAAGTCTATGAATAATAAAGAGCAGGTTTTATTTCAGATCTGAGTAAGGATTATCTCTTACTGGAAGTTTGAAAGAAAACCCACCAATTCTTACATTGATTATTCAATGCTCTCCCTCCATTTTTCTGACAAAACTCAGGTGCTGTGGAGATGAAGGTCACCCTAAAATACTATTTCTGTATTTTAGCACTAGAAATCTTTTGCCTTAGGCTATTCAGACTTCCTGTGCTAGGGGAGAAAGAACAAAATTATTTCCCTCATTTGTAAGTCATTTAACATGGAATAAGTAAAGGATTTATCTGAAGGTCATCTAAAAGAGAAACCAAAGTTTCTCTGTGGTAAAATCCAGTGAATCTACTTTAAGGGCAAAGGATCAGGAAAATAAAAAGAGATGAATACTCATTGATAACAGAACAGATCACACTTGATGGCAAACTACCTAAAAGAGAAAGACAACAAAAAGTTACTTAATGGTACCTGACAAACTGGGAAATCTCTGAACTTCTCTTTCCTCCAGAGAAGTTTCTGCTTTTGCCCTGAGCCACTTGCAATCATCCTTCACGTCCTGACAGCCTCAGTGGACTGCCTGACAGAGATCACCAGCTGCTTCTGGAGCATTAGGACCCGTCCTCTCACCTGCTTAAGTTTTAATGCTGCCTGGACAGAGGGTCTATTCTCCATCTGCTGGGCCAGTCTTCTGTTTCTGGCACTGGCTAGCTGCTGTTGTTGCTGCATCGAAGCCCGAATATTCACTGGCATCGGCTGTTTGTTCTTCAGCATATTAGTAAAGCTTCAAGGTCGAACAGAATGGATGTTTAAATAAAAGCTTTATTACAAAACATTTATTGGCATTTTCATGGCTTGCTAGACCAGGAGCTCCAGATCCCACGAACTTTAAGTTAAGTGGTACACTTAGATCAAGGCTGAAGTGGGTTTAAGACTCCTCTGCTTCCACAAACTTGCAAGAATCAGAAACTTAGAAATGCAGCTAAGTGCAGCACATTCAATCAAAAGTGGCAACAAGGGCTCAGGTAACGGCTTTTGAGAGAGATGGAAGGAACGAAAAACACGCAATAAGCAGATATGATGACAACAAAAGACACAATGTAGTTTCAAAGACAAACAAAGAAAGCCAAAACCTTGTGGGAACCTGAGGGTGCACTGTAAGGGCAAACAGAAAAGGACTAGAGCGCCTCACGGCCCATGCAACAGTCCACCCACAGGAATTACAGGAGCGTCTCATTTTCTTTTGTATCCGTTCGCTTAGCGACATGCAAATACGGAGAATCGGTACTTCATGCCCTAAGATAAGAAGCACATACGCTTCAGAAAAGGCAAAAACATCCACACGTCTTTCGGTGGTCTAACACCAACTAAATAAAACCCATGGTCAAAGGCACTCAAAGAGTGCTCAGAAACAGAAACCGCTTCTAAGCACCTTTTCTTACTTTCCAAATGGTTACTCTTCCTAATGCCAAGCGATGACTTTGGAGAAAATCCGATTATTTTAGTCGCTTAACAGCTTGTGAAGACACTCCTGTTATTTTTGTCAAGTAAGTTCAATGGCACAAAAAGGAAGGACACTTCGCTGCGAAAGAATTTAACACAGAGACAAACTAAAAGCAGAGCTGAAAGAAAGAGAAATGGAGCCAAGCAAGTGCCTCTTACAAGGCCCAAGAACGGCACTCAAGGGCCTTCGGACATATCCACGGCTTGCTGCCTGCCTCTTACAGGCCAGACACAGCTGCTGGCCTCGGACGGGGCAGCAAGCCTACCGCAGCCAAGGGACCATGCCCCGAGCTGCAGCACCCCTGTATCAATGTAAAAAACGTGAACAAGAGGGAGGGGTGAGGAGTCTCTCAAAACACATCCCACCAGGTAAGTACTTCAGACAGCTTAACACAGACATCTACTGACAAGGGGTTTTGGAACAACCGCCCGATTCGCTCTGTGTACCACATAAGAGGCCCCTAAGAACAGAGGTCTGTAGCCTTCTGTTGGTATTTAGCTTAAAACTGGTGTTTGTGCACCGGACCCCAGGGCCAAGTTAAGGAATGTTTTCTTAGGAACGAGCTGAGCTGCTGTTGGCTGCCTCACCGCTCATTTAGAGACATCTTGGTGGTGCTCTTTAGCACGACTTTCGGCGCCGACTGGGCAGCCATCTTCAAATCCCGAGGATCTGCAGGGGACAATAGGCAGAAGCCGCAGTCAGCGCAAGGACCCCCCGCCTCCGCAGGCGTCCACGACCCGGCCCAGCCGGCGGGGGCCGCCGGAGCTCCCACCCGGCCGGCGTCTCGCGGCGCACGCTCACAGGCCGCTCCGACGCCGCAGGCCCCACACGGCGGCCCCACACCGGGCCGGACGAAGCCCGACGCGGGCTTCCTCTCAGCGCCCGCCCCAGCACCCGTGAGCCCCGTCCCCGCGGGGAGGCCCGACCACCGCGGGATGCCGGCCGGCCCCGGGCGGAGGGAGGACACCCCGCACCCCCGCCCGCGCCGCCGGCTCCGCCCCCGGGCCCGCCGCGCCACCGAAACGCACCGAAGGAAACGGACGCCAGTGCGCCTCCCGGGGCTGCCACCACGGCTGCGGCGCGCGGGCCGGGGCCCGGCGGAACCTGACTTGACTTGGTGGGCGGTTGGTCAGAGGTGTAAGCGCTAGGCTGCTAGGTTCGCTCGCTGCTGCCGGCCGGCTGTCTGGTCGGCCGGTCCGCCTGCTCGCCCGGCCTGCCCTTTCCTGCCTTGCGTCGCTGCCACCACTGCCGCCGCCTCCGACTCCTCCCGCTCGCTGCCCAAAACAAAATGGCCGCCACGCCCAGAGCCTAGTGGGACCGGCTAAAATGGCGTCGACGCAATTACGTCAGACGTCAGATCCGCGCACAGCGCGGTAGGGGCAGAAGAGGAGTCCTACGCCTGCCCGGAGGGTTGGGGCGGAGCCTGGGGAGGAGGCGGGGCCTTAACAGAGGTGGGGGAAGAGGGGCGTGGCCAGTGCGCGAGCTCAGCGCCCGAGCAGGTGCTCTGGGCCCGCAGCGAGGTTGTAACCAAGACAGCTGAGAACCCTTTTGATCTTGGGGCAGAAAGAGGTTTGTTTTTCCTCGCGGCGCCCCGCCGGGGCTGAGGACGACCATCTGCGGCTCGGTACGTGGGATTTGCTTCGATGCCTCTTCCCGAGCCCCTGGGCCCGGGTTCTGGACGCGGGCGCTCTCCCAGCTGTGCAGAGCCATAGATGCCCATAGGCGCCCCAGGCAAGGCCAGGGCGCCGGACCCTACGCCAGTCACTAGTATCAATGCCTTTGCGTGTTTTTCTCGTCCTGAATATTGTTAAATCCGTGTGGGGGGTGGTGTCTTTGTGTCCCTGCTCTCCCTTCCATGCACTCCCCATCTGCCGGCCATGTGCGTTTTGATGCAGACCTA
Organism: Lontra canadensis; assembly: GCF_010015895.1. NCBI lineage: Eukaryota > Metazoa > Chordata > Mammalia > Carnivora > Mustelidae > Lontra > Lontra canadensis. The sequence continues at coordinate 133,774 of NW_022631154.1, read as the reverse complement.
CACAGGATGTTTCTTACGCCTGGGTACACAGTAAACACACCCCGATGTTTGAGGGATGAGTGAGTGAACACATCTTCAGCCATTCTGCATATACATACATCACGATCCTTTCGTTTTCTTCCTAGCTTTTCTCTGTGTGTGTTTAATGGTCTGGCATTCTTACTGGACTTTACCCATGTAAGAGTAAGAGTCGTGTTTGTTCTGTGCCCTGTTACACCCCCAGTTCCTACACAATGTCTTTAGCACATGGTAAGTCCTCAGTAAGTATTCTTGGCAGACCGAAGGGAAATTCTTCTATCTTTGCACCTGGAACTTTGAACACCTCACCTACCTTCCTGGGCCTTGAGGATTCAACTAAGAAGATGTAATGTCCCCTTGACCTCTCTCCGAATAAGATCACTTCCCAAATAAGGTGAATTGGGATTGAGGAACCTTGACTTTCTCACTCACTCCCAGACCCCAAAGGAGACACACAGCAGCTGGCTAGAGAAGAGCCTTTAATGAAAGTTGAGCCGCAGGCTTGGCCCTCTACTCTTGCACCCTTGGTGGAGTGTGGACAAGGGTAGGAGTGCAGGGAGGGAAAAGTGGGGTGCAGGGGAATCAGGGAAGGGGAAGGGCGCTGCCCACTGGGGCTGTCTGCTCAGCTGTTCTCCCAGAAAAAGTTGTTACAGGCCACTGTGAGGGCAGCCACCAGCACCACGTACTCCTGGAAGTCCACCTCCCCGTCTCCATTCTCGTCTAGCTCTTTCATCACCTTGTCCACGGCATCTGCATCTTTCTGGGCCTGGGAGGGAGGAGATGAAAAGGGAGATGCATAGTACTGAATCAGGGGCGGGGGTGGGGGCGGTGGCTGATTGGGAAGAAGGAGGCAGAGAAGAGCAAGAGGCAGAACTACATGTAATTATGGGACTTTTGTGAGTCCTTCCTTAAAACTAACATTCCCAGCCTCCTGTTACCTATAGAATAAACCCCTTAACAAAGCAGAGCACTACCAGCATTTGTTACCATATTTTGCGGGCTTAGAGAAGCTTTACAGGGGTTGTCTTATAAAATTGTTAATTCTAACACAAATAGTATGAGGTAGGGTTCATTATTCCCAAATTAACAGCTGGTGGTTGAATAATGCACCCAAGTCATACAGCTGGAAGGTGGGAGGGTCAGAACTGGAGCCCAGGCCGGATAGAACCTTCAGGCTGGCGCGCTTTCTCCAGGCTTCTTCACCACAGGGCCCCTGTCAGCATTTGCAACCTGCTTTGCTGCATCCTTCACTCTGGTCAAAACTACTGAGCGTGCTCCCGTCCTTTCTGCCAGGCATTTGTTCATGCAGACACCTCCTAAAATGTCTACATTTATCCTAATAATATTCCCATGGAAACCCATGGCTCAAGTGCCTGCTCCTTGGAGAAGCCCCCTTCAGCCGGGTTAGTATTGTCCCAAAGTTCTTTCTGGCAACTGTTACAGCTCTGAGTAGTTCCTAAGTGGCTGGCCCCAGGCTTCACCGGGAGCTTCCGGTCAGCAGACTGGGGCCTCTTTCATGGGTCAGTCTTCCCCTTCTAGACCGTGAGGCCTCTTTAATGATGCATCTGCATAGGTCCTAGCACTTCATATGTGATTAACAATTAGGGTATTTTGTCTTGAACCAGAAGTCTGGGAGAAGAGGAAGACTGGACGGAACTGGGCTGGGGTGGGTGGGTGGACGGGAGGGCCCCGGGTGTTCCTCCAGCCCTTGCCCGTCCACCCTGCCCCCCACGTCCGTCCCGCCCGTCCCACCCTGCGCCCCACACCGCGCTCACATCCAGGAAGCCCGAGAGCTCGGTCTGCAGCAGCTCTTTCAGCTCCTTCTTGCTCAGCTTGTACTTGTCTCCCTCCTTGCCCGAGTGCGCGTGGAACACATTGATGAGCGTCTCCATCGCTGTCTCCAGCTCAGAGCCCATCTCGCAGCTCACCTACCCCGCCCCCAGCAGGGAAGCAAGTTGGGGACCCAGCTCAGGGCATCTGGGGTTGGGGTGAGCAGAGCCCTCAGACCTGGCCCTGGTCCCTTCCCTGAAATCTCCTTGAGATCAGAGCCACACTGCAGTTATCTCTCCCTGGGACCTTATGATGTGGGAACCCAAGGAGGCCTAAATCCGGACTTGTTCTCTGCGTGCCTCATTCCACATCCCAGCAGAGGGAGTCAGGGGCTGGGGCCCTGGAGGTAGAGCAGCTGGAGCAGGCTGGCTCGAGGGGCCGGCAGTGGACTCTGCAGTGGCTCCCGGCTGCTTGGGTGGACACTAAGGAGGGTGGGGCAGGCAGGCGGGGACGGTCACAGGACACTGCCGTGCTCTATTTTTACCCTGCCTTGCCCTCTTAGCACAGCTGAGTTCTGTGGCTGGGGGCGGTGGGCCGTGTTCTCCTCTACAGCCTTGATTCTGTGGTCTCCCTCCAGCAAGGAGTCCGATGGAGAGAGTGGCAGCCAGAGCCGCAGACTTCATGGGGAGGGGGAGAGGCCTGCCTCTGGGCTTCCTGTCAGCAGACTGGGCCTCCTTGGGTCCTCCACTCTGCTCTCTCTGAACAGGTCACTTCAGCTTCCCTGGGGGGTACCTCTTACTTCTCTGCGGTGTCAGGCATTCCATCCGGTGATGGTAAGAAGGGAGAGAGGAATGACCAAGCCCTTCCTCAGAGCCAGGGCTCCCAGCGAGGGGGAGAGGAGACCTCTGGGGCCTTGTCCCTCCCGTGGCCCACTCCCCTGTCTAGGCGCAGCCTGGATGATGTGAGGACAATGGCAATGGGAGAACCCGTCTGATATATGCTGGGGGAGAGAAAAGGCTGAGTATGTCCTCTGAAGGGGCTGGAGAGAAGAGGAAAATGGGGGGGGGGGTACTGAGGCGAGGGGACTGCCAAGCCAGCGGGCCTCTTTCTTTTGGCCTCGGGATGGTTATCCCCTCCACAGCCTCAGGGGACAGCTCGGGTGTCTCAGATCAGGTGTCCTTGTCCTTCCCCAGGCCTGGGGGGCTGAACAATGGGCCCTGATCGGATGACATTCCCTCTTTACAATGGGAACCTTGTGAGTGTCACCTGAACTCTGGACAAGAGAAGGAGTTGTCACAGAGACATGGGGAGATGGAACCCAAGCCGGGACTGATGGAGGGGATAAGGGTGTTTGTGGGGGAGGGCTGTTGGTGGCTCAGTTACTGGCCCCATCCAGGAGTTGTCTGGAGCCGTTGAGCAGCCTGGGATTTTCTGTAGGGGCTTGGAGAGGACTCTGGCAGGGAGGGGCGGACAGGAAAAGAAAGGGAAAGACTTGAAGGAGAGAGGAGTCTGGAAGTCTGGGCCAAGAAAGGAGGAGAAGAAAGGGAAGGTCATGTGAAAGGAGAGTTGGGAGTGGGTATAGTACCCTAATGCCCCCTTCTCTTCATCTCACATGGCCCATGCTCTGCCACCCCCAGACTTCCTGGGGACCTGAGCCCTTGGCAAGGCTGGGCGGTGGGGGTGGGGACAGTAGCAATAGTTCCCTTTGCTTTCTTATTCTTACCCAATTGGGAGCAAGGTGGGAGCTGGCTCCCTTCCCCAGCACCCGGGAGATTGAGGGAGCTTTGGGAGGCCATTCTGTGGTAGGAGGCCCTCATGTCCTGGGAGCTTGGTGGCTGGGCTCCCCACTGGCTTCTTCATTCTTGGAGGAATACCATGGACCTCCCTCCGAGAGGTCCGACCTTCGTTGGCTTCCCTGCACTACTGTCCACACCTTGTCTCCCCCAAATCCTCAGCTGCTGGCACTTGAACTCCTCCCAGCCCCTCAGGCCAGCACAGTGCGATTGTCCCCAGGCTTTCAGAGCCCCGCTGAAGTTCCCTTTCCCCCAAGCTGGCCACAGCAGAGACCTAGCCCAGATGACGCAGGATACTCACTGTCAGCCTGGACCTGAGGTGGGAGCAGGTTCTGGACAGGCAGACGAGTCTGCAAATGTGGCTAAGGGAGCTGTGTGGGGAGACCTGTCTGCGGTCCTGCCCCCGCTACCCCCCCACCGGCTCCACCCCTTCGTAGACAGACACCCAGTGCGGCAAGGGGCCAGGAGTGGACAGAGGCGCCCTCTGTCTCCTGGGCTAGAACAGGCTAGCCTGTGTCCTCTTGTCCAGCCTCAGTTGCCTCCCACTGCCTGCTGGGCCCCAGCAGGCAGGGCCCAGGAAGAAGGAGGGGGTGAGAAAGGTTCTGGGAGGGACCTGGGAGGGCACGGAGCGGCCTCCCCCCACCCCCACCGAAGCGCTGGCAGGAACGGGAGGGTCCAGTGAGGGGACCGCTCAGGGAACCCTTAGATCTTGGGGTTTTAGTCTGGCCCCCGCTGAGAGACTTGAGTCCAGGGGCTCTTCCTCCTCAGCGGGGTTCCCCTCGGTGTGTGGGAGCCCCTTGGGGGTCTTGGGCCGCAGGGTCCTTATCAGGGTCTCATTCGGAGGGGCCGTCTGTGGTGCTTCTCAGGCTGAACGCCCCTCCCTCTCGGGCCTCTAGGACGCAGAGCGGCCCCGCGGCCCGCGCCTTCCCGCCTCCCCCCCGCAGACCGGCGCGCGGGGGCCGGCGCGGGGGACCGGGCACCCCGCCCTGATGCTGGGGCGTGGGGGGAGGCGGCCGGGAGGCGGGTCTGGGCGGTCTCCTCCCTCCGCATCCAGGCGCAGGCCCGACGCCTCCGCGCTGGGTGGGGGCTGTGCTCCAGCGGCCCCGCGGCCCCTGCGCCCGCCGCCCGCCGCCCCTGCCGCGGTGAGTCCGGTGCCCCCACCCTGGGGCCCGGCGCCTTCCGGTCCCGGGGCTCTCGGGGGCGTCTGCGCGAGCCGCCTCGTCTGGGGGCTCGGGAGGCGGCGTCCCCGTGGAGGGCAGCGGCGGCCGGGGGCCGGAGGAGCCGGCTGGGCGCTGTGCCCGCTGCCCCCGCGGGGCGGGGTCTCCGCGGCCTGACCGTGACCGCAGCCGGCCGCCGGCCTGACCCCGCGCTGCTCCGCCGGGAACAGCGGCCCCGGAGCGCGTGGGCCCCGCACAAATAGGCGGTGGAGCCCGGCCGCCTCGTGACCCCGTGGGGGCCGGGTGAGCCCCCAGGAAAGGGCCCTGGGGACTGGAGGCCGCAAAGGGCCCGCTCCAAAGTGCCTCCTCTCTGAGAGGTCTCCGGCTCATAGGACCGCCACCATCAAGGGGTTCCTGAGACACCGGCGCTTGGAGGGGACCACCAGGCTCAGACCTAGAGAGGATGGGCTTTCTGGAAGCAGACACTCCTGCCCCCACCCCCGCTGGTCCCCTGCCTCAGGCTCCATCCCTGTCCCCTGTCTCCTTCCCCACAATGCTGCTTCCAGGCAGGGGCGGGAGGGGACAATGCCAAGGCAGGGGCCGTCAGCTCTGTTCTGACTCTCCCTTTCCTCCCCTGCCCTACAGAGTCCTGATGGCAGCAGAGCCACTGACGGAGCTGGAGGCGGCCATTGAGACGGTGGTCACCACCTTCTTCACCTTCGCGGGGCAGGAGGGCCGGAAGGGCAGTCTCAGCATCAATGAGTTTAGGGAACTGGCCACTCAGCAGTTGCCTCACTTGCTCAAGGTAGGTAGGGGTCTCTGGGACTCAGATTTTGGAAGACAGTGGCTGTGGGACACGGTGGCTGGGAGGTGATGTTTCTGGGCACATAATGTGACTCCAGGTGTGTGGCGGAGAAGGGAGTGGGTGGCTGTGTGTGTAGCTTGGGGACACTGCACTGGTAGGTGTGCAAGTGCCTTACTGGGCTTTGTGCTCCCCTCAGTGCTGCTGGAAGCCCGTGTGTGCTCTGTGCCTCTCTGGTCTCATCTCCCCAGAACGGGAGGGGAGCCAGAGGTGGGTTCCAGGAGGGCTGTAGACCATCAGTGCTAGAAGGAGGCCAAGAGAAAACACAGTCCAAATTCCTCACTTCACATGTATAGAAACTGAGGCCCAGCTGTAGGAAGGGGTTTGTCACAGATGGAAACATAGCCCAGTTCATGGAGTGATAGAACCTCAGTGAGGGTGGGGGGGCTGTAAGAAGGAATCTTTGACTACTTCTCACCCCCTCTGGGAATCCCCTCAGTAATGTGCCTGATAAGGTCACCCCTCTTCTCCTACCTGCTGGGCTGAGTAGGGCTGAGTAGGAGCATGGAGTTCATCTCCTCTGAGTTGCCTAATTACAGCAGGCTGTCAACAGTCTCTTTTATACCATTTCTGAGAATTTGCAGGCATGTGAAAGTGTGTGGATATGGATTTTTAAAAAAGATTTTATTTATTTATTTGACACAGAGAGAGAAAGAGCACAAGCAAGGGGAGCAGCAGATAGAGGGAGAGGGAGAAGCAGGCTCTCTGCCGAGCAGGGAGCCTGATGCGGGGCTCGATCCCAGGACCCTGGGGTCATGACCCTAGCTGCAGACGCTTAGTAGACTGAGCTCCCCCAGGTGTCCCTGGATAGGGATTTCTTAAAAAAACCACAAACATGTCTTGGAAACTTAGTCTGTCATCTGCAAAATCTGCTACATCCCTAGACTTATCAGACTTTTCCCTTCCTTTTCTCTCCGGAGACTTGAGACTCTAGGGTCAATAGTCCCTGTAGCTTTGCCACATAGTGACTGGTTTTATCTTCAAATCCTAGTTCCTCCGAGCCTGGAAATGCAGGAAGTGACCTCTTAGCTTTTTGTCACTGCTTCCACATCTTTGTTTCTTCTTCTACCTGCGATGCACAGCTCCTTGGAACCTGCCCCCTTCTTGCCTCCCTTGTGGGTTCAGCTCCTGCTTTACTGTTTCTCATCATGCTTTTGTTGGGGTCCTCAGTCGGCACACAGAATTCATTGCACACCGGAGCCTTTCAACTTTCTCAACCCCCAGCTTCCAAGGATTCCGTCCCGGTTCTGAGCATCCACTCCTCTGTTCTTGCTACAGATCCTGTCATTACCAAAATAATGTACCACCTCCAGAATCTGTTTCAAGCCTCCTTCTCCCTGACTACCACCTCCTGCCATTCCAGTTCTGTTCCTCCACTCAGTTTCCTCGGCTCTGTGGGGACTGTCAGGCTCCTGACCCTGTCAGGTCTCCTTTCCCCTGTCATCCCCTCATGCCCTCTGTTTTCTTCCCACTCAGCTGCATTCTACGGTCAGTCCCTCGGCTCCCTTGATCCTTTCCCCCTGTGCCGGTTGACAGAATCCCAACCCAGGTTAAGTCCAGTCTTTCACCTCCATTAACTTGAGGGTTAGAGCTACCATTCTTTCCCAGATCCAAAATAAGGCAAAAATATCCATTCTCAAAGAAAAAACAACCTCATCAATTTCTCTGTGGACCGTTCTGCCCCTGCACTTGCGTAGGGGAGTCTGGCTGCAGGAAAAGGTGCTGCCATGTTGACTTGTCCCACTTTATTATTTTTTTTTTAAATTTTTATTCATTTATTTGACAGATAGAGATCACAAGTAGACAGAGAGGCAGGCAGAGAGAGAGGAGGAAGCAGACTCCCCGCCGAGCAGAGAGCCCGATGCCGGGGCTCGATCCCAGGACTCTGGGATCATGACCTGAGCCGAAGGCAGAGGCTTTAACCCCCTGAGCCACCCAGGCGCCCCCACTTTATTATTTTTGTTATTATTATTTATTTTATTGAGTATAGTTGATACACAGTGTTGACTTGTCTCTCTTTATTTCTGTAACAGACTGGAAGGGCCCCTTGGCACAGCCATCACCATTCGCCAGCTCTTTCAGATGATAATTTCACAACATTTCCTCTCCAACTCTAATCCCTCTGTCCACATTGTCCCTCTCTCTGAGAAATTTTCTCAGAGAAAATAAGAGCAATCAGGAAACTCCTATGTACTGTCTCCCTGAGCCTATGAAGAGCAGTGTTGAGCCTGCCTGCTTGTCCCCCGAGGCATCAGTCTCCCCCCAGGCAGGCAGTCCCTCCTCTGCTGTCCGACTCAGTCCTTTCTCATCCACTAAAACCTGGACTCTTAGAGTTCCTCCTCCTCTGTCTTGCATCATCAGTTTTCCTTCTCCACTGGATTGTTCTGATCCGTTTCCCAATACACTGTCCTATCCCCCGTCTTAAAAAAAAGAGAAAAACCCAGCCCTCTCTCTTGGGTCTGTAACTCCCTCCAGCTGTCTTATATCTCTGCTCCCCTTTATAGCAAAACTCAAATGCAGCAAAGTTACACTGATTTGCCCTCCTGGTCCAAAATGCTCACTCCTGAGGCGCTGGCTAGTCATCTTCCTCGCTGAACTCCGATTTCTGCTCAAATGACAAATCCTCAGCTTTGCCTTCCTTCTCCTTAGAATGCAAAGATCACCGCCCTTGTCCTCTATTCCTTTCCCCCCTTTATTTTCTTTTGCAACACACCCATCACAACTTGACTCCTGTACACACTTGCATGTCACCAAGAATGAAGGAAAGGACTCGCTCACTATTTTATCTCCAGCGCTTAGAGCAGATACACAGTGAGTGAAATTGAAAAAAAAAAGCGTGTGAATTTGAAAAATATAAAAGGTTTAAAAAAAGAACAAGAATTGTTGAGTAAGTAAACAAATAAATGCATCTTACCTACTGTTCTACAAATACCTTTTTAAAAATGGAACCATGGGCCACCTGGGTGGCTCAGTCAGAAGAGCGTGTGACTCTTGAACTCAGGGTTGTGAGTTTGAGCCCCATGTTGGATGTAGACATTACTAAAAAAAAAAAGCAAAATAAAATAAATCTTTTTTTTTTTAAGATTTTATTTATTTATTTGACAGACAGAGATCACAAGTAGGCAGAGAGGCAGGCAGAGAGAGAGAGGGGGAAGCAGGGAGATGCGAGGTGGGGCTTGATGAGAAGGTGTGGGGCTCGATCCCAGGACCCTGAGATCATGACCTGAGCCGAGGGCAGAGGCTTAACCCACTGAGCCTCCCAGACGCCCCAAAATAAAATAAGTCTCAAAAAAATCCTGTAGGTATTTAATAGGATCATATAAAATTATATTTCAGGGAAAACTGACATCTTGACACTACTGAGTCTTTCAAAAAAAGGGGTACATTTTTCTAATCACGTTTTCTGTTATATTCTTCAGTTCATTTTTCTTCACAAAAGCTTAATAGATTTCTTTTTTTTCTTTTCTTTTCTTTTTAAAGATTTTATTTATTAATTTGACAGAGAGAGACAGCGAGAGAGGGAACACAAACAGGGTGAGTGGGAGAGGGAGAAGCAGGCCTCCTGCTGTGCAGGGAGCCCGATGTGGGGCTTGATCCCAGGACCCTGAGATCACGACCTGAGCCGAAGGTGGACGCTTCACCTACTGAGCCACCCAAGTGCCCCCATTTGTTACTATTTTATTTTATTGAATTTTTTTCTTTTTCTTTTTTTAAGATTTTGCTTATTTATTTGACAGAGACAGAGAGACACAGCGAGAGAGGGAACACAAGCAGGGGTGTAGGAGAGGGAGAAGCAGGCTCCCTGCTGAGCAGGGAGCCCGATGTGGGTCTCCATCCCAGGACCTGACATGGGATCCCGGGATCGTGACCTGAGCCGAAGGCAGACGCTTAATGACTGAGCCACCCAGGCGCCCCTGTTTTATTTTTAAATTTTTAAGTTTTTAATTTTTTTGGCACCCCTGTTTTAAACGGGATCTTTCTTATACATTCTGACTGGTTAATATTCATACCCCTAAAAAGCATTGGGTTTGTGTGTTAATATTGTAATCACTTTATCATTTCTAATAGTTTTTTGGGGGAAGAAATACAGAGGAGTGGATAAGAGCATAAGCTTTGAGTCAGAAAATCTAGGTACAAATGCAGATTCTAGCTTGTTATCCCTGGTCATTTACTCTTTCTGAGCCTTAATTTCTTATCTGTGAAATAGACATGTAATAACATCTCCCTTGTTGGATTGGCTTTGCATTTAGTAAGTATTTATTGAGCACCTACTGTGCCCTGTGCTGACACTGTGCTAGGCTTTGGGTTACAGTGACAAACCAGCATCTGCTATGCGCCAGACATTCTCCCCGGCCCTGGGCTTGCAGTGGCGACCAAAGTGGACAAGGTCCCCATCATTCCAGCACAGTATGGAGTTAAATGGAGTAAGGCATGTCCTGTGTGTAGAATAGGCCTTGGAACAGTCAGCACTGTTCAGTGCTCACTGTTGCCGAGATGGTAGTCATTATGCTCTTGGTTTTTTCTAGCTCTGCAATTACATAATTGCTGATATAGTAAGAGGTAGGTTTGGCTCTTCTTTCCTCTACTTCTGCCTTTTATTTCTTTCTCTTGATTAATTGTATGTTTCCCTCCTCCCAATATAATGTTAAACTGGGCATCTTTGCCTTCCACGGACAATTCTTAGAGTGTTTTGCAGTTAAGCATGATTGGGGGGGTGCCTGGGGGGCTCAGTCGGTGAAGCCCCTGCTTTCGGCTCAGGTCATGATCCTGGGGTCGCCCCGCATCAGAGAGGGTGGGGGAAGGAGGCTCTCTGCTCAGCGGGGAGCCTCCTTCCCCCACCCTCTCTGCCTGCCTCTCTGCCTACTCATGATCTCTCTCTCTCTGCCAAATAAATAAATAAAATCTTTAAAGAAAAAAAGCGTGATTGTGGCTTTTACAAAGGTCTTGCTTAGCTTTTCTCTGAATTAGCTTTAGTTTTGGGCCCTCTGTGGATCTGGCGGTCTTCTCTGCCTTCGAGCAAATGCTGATCGAAATACTGAGCTTTGGGCTCTGCCTGCGGCACCTTCTTCAGTGTGACGCCGATTTGTTGTTCCACAGACTGTGTCTTGGTTGTGATTGTTTATCTAGTAACAGATCCTTTGATCCTGGGTCCAGTATACAGTATCCTTTGATTTCACAGGCCTGTCCTGACAGACTTTGTCAAGGACAAAACCAGATACTCCACGTCTTTGCCATTCCTCTGATCAAACAGGCTAATGAACAAACCAGAAAAAGAAATGAGATTATGTTGGGCTTATGCAGATGAGCACCTTAGGGCTGTGAACTTCTCTAGCTTTCTGGGAAGGAGGAAGTTCTGAGAAGGCTCTGAGGATGGCCAGAGTGGGTCCCTGCCCCAGGGCTCGCCGGGCGCCCTTGAGCAAATGGCAGGTGCGATGGTGTGCTGGGTCCGCCTCACCTGTGGGCTTCTCTTCCCAGCTCTGCGTTCGGGGACGCCTCGTGTATGCCTCACAATCAGCCGTGGTGGGACTCTTTACACGGTGGCCAACACTACAAGCCAGGTCCCCTACCTCCTTTGGCGGCCGCCATCCTTGGAGCCCGACGGGTGTGGAGAGGCTGTGAAGACCAGACACCATGGCCCTGCTGTCCCCGGGCCACAGTGGGGCAGCTCCTGTGTGATGAGAACAGAGGTTGGCAGCTCTTTCCTCTCTCCCTGTCTCGAGAACCCTCACTTCTAACCCCAGCCTTTCCTTTGTGTCTCCTCAGGATGTGGGCTCCTTAGATGAGAAGATGAAGAGCTTGGATGTGAATCAGGACTCTGAGCTCAAGTTCCACGAGTACTGGAGACTGATAGGGGAGCTGGCCAAGGAGATCCGGAGGGAGAGGGCCCTGGAGACGCAGAAGAAGTAAAGCTCCTGAGCAGGATAGTGCTTGGCAGGGCCGGCAGGGCAGAGCCCCCTCGCACCGAAAAGCCTCTTCCTTGAAACACCCTCTCCTCTTTCTGCTCTTGGAAGTAGACAGTGGGAAAGTTCTGTCTTGACCCAAGAGTGGGTCCAAAAGTTATGACCTTTTGGGGCTCCTGGGTGGCTCAGTTGGTGAAGCAGCTGCCTTCGGCTCAGGTCATGATCTCAGGGTCCTGGGATCGAGCCCTCCATCAGGCTCCCTGCTCAGCAGAAAGTCTGCTTCTCTTTCCCTCCACTGCTCCCCCTGCTTATGCTCTCCCTCAAATGAATAAATAAAATCTTAAAGAAAGGTTATGAGCTCTTTAAGGACCAAGAATGTTAGTTGTCTCTGAATTCTGCAGCGGCTCACACCAGGTCTTGCAAGGGGTAGGTGCTCAGTAAGGAAACGGTGGATGAATGAGCATATGGAAGGAAGGGGACAATCTCTGGGGTGGGTGTGGTGAGTCCTGTCCTTCTGGGTGCCTCCTGGGGCATGGTCTCAGTCCCACTGTTCTTATTCCTGGGCTTTGATCCTTGGGTGTTAATGAGAGCCTGGAGCTGTGCTGGGCTTGCTGTCCTCCAGGCACTAAACTGAACAGGGAAGTGTTGATTCTCACAGTTAATTCTCACAGCCCTTGGAGGTACTACTATTTTTTTTTTTTCACATTTTTATTTCAATTCTAGTTAGTTAACATACAGTGTGGTCATGATCTCAGGAGCAGACCTCAGTGGTCCCTCACTTCCACACACCACCCAGGGCTCACCACCACAGGTGCCATCCTCAGGCTTGTCCCTGTCTAGGCCCCACTTCGCTCCAGGGAGGCACTATTTGTAAGTCCTGTGTTAGAGATGAGAAGACCCGTTTCAGAGAGGCTGAGCGCACAAAGACAAGAATAGGTGGAACTGGGTTGATGTTCCATAGCCTCTGTGATGAACGGATCCTCTCTGGGTGGGAAACTTGGGAACACTAGGCCCTCCCTCCTCCCTCCCTGCATAGCAGGGGAGAGGTGGAAGAACGGACACAAGGTTCTGGTATGAAGACTGGCATGGGCGATGGTGCCCCTCTCCCCATCAGCCTTGGCTTGAGGGGCGTATGGTTTGCGTTGCCCGCCAGTGGAGCGAGCCAAAGCAGGGCAGCCCGGTGGGTAAAGCCTTCCAGCGGCTGTCACTGCCGGCGTCTCGTGTCCATGACTCCAGAGGAACATTTAGGCTGAGATAACCTCTCTTCCACACACCAAACACATCAGAAAGGGTCCTAGATTGAGACCTTCCATCTAAGTGCCCTCAGACTGAGGGGCCCTGGAAGGACCCCAGGCTGGGACTCTTTGAGGGTTCATTTGGCTGAAGATATTCCTGAGGGGATCTCACAGGGGGCTTCCCCACAGCGAGAGATCTCAGGAGGGTCCCCCAGACTGAGGCTTCTCCCAGGGATCCAAGTTTGAGGCATTCTTGGGAGAAACTCTCAAATTGACCCCTCAGAGGGTCCCAGATTGAGACCATCAGAAGAACACAGGATGATAGGACACTCTTGCGGGGGGGCTTCTCATGGAGACACTTCTAGAAGTACAGGGGAGCCCTAGAAGGAGAAAGGGGCTGGGAGGGGCTTGGGAGACAGGCTCCTGCCTTCAGAGTTCAGGCTTTGGTACCCGCCCCATCCTTGCCTGGACCCACACTGAATCACCTGCCCTTCTCTCTTCCCCCTCCCCATCAGGTGAGGAGGTGGGGGGGGAGGGGGGAGGAGGAGGGGTCATTCCAGGCTTCCTGGGTGTCATCCTGGGCACTGGATTGGGGGGCAGTTTGGGAAGGCCTGGGGTTCTGAGGGAGGGAGCAGTAGGCAGCCCCACCTGTCTGGAGAGGTTGCTAACTGCCAGGTAGCCCATCTGGGTCTCATACAGGTGGGCTGGGTGAGGGGAGCTGAGTCGGGGTCAGGACAACACTCCATCCGGGCTCCTCTCCCAGGCCACCCTTCTGTGGCTCCTTCCCCACCTCTCAGCTGTGGGGACTGCAGGTATGAGTGACACCACCCAAACTGGCCCTGGTGGGAAGAGTAAGAGGGCATGTGTGTGACATGGCAAAGTACAGAGTGGTCCCTGGGGACTCTCAACTCCCCTGTCCCTCATTCCCTCTGGACCACCAGCCCTGCCTCCATCAGCCTCTGAGTCTCCTTCTTTCCTGTTTATTGACCCAAAGCCCCTCCACTTCCCTGCCCTACAATTCCTCAGGACTTTCCTCCCGGGCTTGAGGCCGCAGTGTTGCCAAGCCCCCACTCTTCCCTTCCCTTTCTCTGGCCTTTACTCTGCCTGCGGGTCTGGGGCCAGGGGCCTTCCAGGCCCAGCCCCCCAGAGTTCCCTTGGTCGCAGGGTGGGCGGGGCTCTGGCCAGTGTGGGGTGGGGCCACACTGGCTCCCCGCCCAGCCCGCGGGAACTGCGGGAACAGCGGGGGCGGCTCGGGGAGGAGGCCCCGCCCCCGCGTCCCGCCCTGCCCCCAGGTATAAGAGCTGAGCTCATGTGCACGGACTCCTAGCGTCTGTCCCAACGGCTCCCAGCAGGTAAGGGTGCCAGGGCTTTTCGCGTAGACGGGCTGCCCTAACCCTGTCCAAAGGGCAATGCTGGGCTCTCCTACCCTAGCCTGCCAGGACAAGGGCTGGGAGTCAGGTCCTACAGGCCGGGTGTGTGTGTGTGTGTGTGTGTGTGTGTGTGTGTGTGCAAAGCAGAGGTGAGGGGTGGGAAGAAGTGGGAGGATTGGTGGAGGGGGAGGCCCAGAGGATTCCCTCTAAATGGGTGGGCCTGGGGACTGTGACCTTAGCTCCTGCCTGGATCCTGCGCAGGGACTGGGTCTTGCGTGGAGTTGGCTCTGACCTCCTGAGTGAGGCCCAAGGGGATAGTCGAGGAAGAAATACTGAGCCCTCCCCCGCCTCCCCTCTGTCTCCCTCCTTCTCCAGGCAGATCATGAGCCATCGGCTTCCCCGGCGCCAGCCATAGGACGACACAGCTCTTGCCAGGACAAGCATACTGGGCACCATGGGACAGTGTCGGTCAGCCAGTGCTGAGGTGGGCCCGTGCGTGCTTGGCCTTTCTGTTCCCGTCCTCCATCTTCCACCCTGAGGGTCTGCGTCCCCACTGACTTCTGCCCCTTGCCTTGGCCCCGCCTTTTATCCTAGACCTTGCCCAGAAGAGCCAGACTCTTAAGTGGTGTCCAGCACGTGCAGTGCTGCATCCACACAAGAAGCCCTCCTGGGAAGAGATGTCTGTGCCTCTCGCTAGGACCCATCCTGCGTGGGGGCCTCTGGTGACAGGGAGGGAGCCCTGCTGGGCTCAGGGCGGAGGCCAGAGGGGGTGGGGGCTAGATGCTGGGCTCTGGAGTGGGGGCAGCTCCTGTGCCTTCCAGCTGCCTTCTGCCCCGCTGGTCTAGGGGGGCTTGGGGAGGTAGGGTGTTGTTGGGGTGGGTGGAGCTTCCCTGACGTGGTGATGTCCCCCACCCTCAGGATGCGCAGGAATTCAGCGACGTGGAGAGGGCCATCGAGACCCTCATCAAGAACTTCCACCAGTACTCTGTGGAGGGTGGGAAGGAGACGCTGACCCCCTCTGAACTTCAGGACCTGGTCACCCAGCAGCTGCCCCACCTCATGCCGGTACTGACTGGGCCCCGCCCCAGGCACCCCGACTTCCCCAGCAAGGTCCTCACGACCCCACCCACACTGCCACGGCCCCAGGCACTTGCCACCCCTAGCCCCTCCCCTTGCCTGTGCCAGGTAGGCCCGGGTTTGGCTTCCCGCCCCAGGGCAGGGCGAGGCTAGGAGAGGGAGGTTTTGCTTTGCTGAGCTGTGGTCTCTTCCCTCCCCTTAGAGCAACTGTGGGCTGGAAGAGAAAATCGCCAACTTGGGCAGCTGTAACGACTCTAAACTAGAGTTTGGGAGTTTCTGGGAGCTGATTGGAGAAGCAGCCAGGAGTGTGAAGCTGGAAAGTCCTGTCCGGGGCAGCTGAGAACCTTTCCCTGGAATTCTTGGGGGGGGATGTTGGGGCCTAGAAATAAAATTCCTCCTACCACCAGTATGTGATTCCCCGGTCTGCACCTGCTTCACCCCTGCAGGGCTCGAGTCCTTGGTGACCCTTCCCAGGGCTCTCCAACATTGCCAGCCCGGGAGTCCCCACCAGAGGGAGGCTGGGGGTGGGGGGGCAGGGATGGATGTGGTGAGTGCTGGAGGGATAAGGATGGTGTAAGGGCCAGGTACTTTGGTTGGGGGGAAGGGCAGAGAGGAGGTGGGCTATTGGAAATGATTTGAAGAAGGGGGGCTGGGAATGGGGCAGGATATTTGGTGCTAAAAATGGTCTCTGGGAACCTACCCTTCCTAATCCCCACCCCAAATGGTAGTGTGTCCAGGGCTCCACCTTCCCCCCTCCAGCTCTGGCCCAGCCTCCTCCCTGGCCTCTTTCCTTGGGCGAGGGTCAGGGAAGAGAGCAGGGGAGGGAGAGGACCAATTGGGTGCTTGGGCATTTAAAGAATGATGGTTGTTTTGTATCATTTGATTAATAAAAAAATGGAAAAAAAGTGAAAGATGTTGTCTTGACTGGACACCCACCCCCCACCTGGGACTGTAGGCGGTTTGGGGTGAGTGGCAGAGTCCTGGGTGGCAGTGGGACGCGTGGGGCTGTGGTGGTTGCAGTGGGAGTGAGTGGGACTTGCTTTTCCCATGGATTTGGCTTGAGGATGGGTACCAGGCCCCAAAGCCGGGGACTAGGTTGTCTCTGAAGGATAGGCTTCTCTTTGCCAAGGGGCTGGTCCCCTGACAGGAGAGGAGGCCACAAATGTTCACCCGGGAAGCGGTTAGGAACCCAGGTGTGCTGGAGCCTGGCTGACAGGCAGCAAGAGAAAGGCGGGGCTGAGAAACAGGCCAAGCAGCCTGAACTTCCCCAGCTCTGCCGTCCATTATCGTTGGAGCCTGGGGCATGCTCCTAGAGCACAGTTTCCTCGTCTATAAAATGGGGTCTGCTTGTGGCTCACAAATTTGTTGGGAGGATAATGGACACATCACATAAAGTCTTCAGCAGAGAGCCTGACGTAGAGCAGGTGCCCAGAGCTGAGGTCTCTCCTGGCCAGTTCCCTCGCATGTCCTGGGAAGGGGTGGTGACGGGGTGTTCCCAGGAGAATCTCCTGCTGCCCATGGCAGGTCCTGGGAATCAGTGTCAGCTCCTGGAGGTCGCAACTGGAGTCGGAAGGCCAGGGCCCAGGCTCCACTGCCGCTTCTGACTGGGGCCACAGAAATCAGGCATTGCTCCTGAAACCCTAACAGCAAGGAAGTTTCTGGGGCCGGCCAGACTGGCCTGGAACGCAGCCTGAACTTGTCTGTTGGGGGACCCTGAAACTGGGCTCCCAGTGACCCCTGTGATCTGGGCAGGTGATGGCCCTTCCCTTCCTTCCTCCACCGACTAGATTCTTTCCGTTCCAGCGCTGCAGGGTGGGGAGGGTGCGGTTGTGCGGGGTGCCGGCTTCCACCGCTCCCTTTGGGGTGGGGTGGGGGGGGTGCTAAAAAAGGTGTGTATCCCTTTAACAAGGGCCCAACCCCAGGGCTAAGTCAAGAGGGAGCTCAGTGACTACCTCCCCACCGAGCCAGCTCAGCCAGGCTCGGCTGGAGGGAGTGGGACAGATTCTGGGAGCGAGGCGGGGAGGAGTCCTGGCCGGCTGAGCGGGGGGAGAGCCGCTTGGCAGTGCCAGAGCCCAGGCCCCAGAGCCCTGTGGGAGAGGAGGCAGTCCGAGGAGGCAGGTGAGCACCCCCAGCCCGTCCTGGGAGGCCTGGGGCTGCTGGAGAGGCCGGGCAAACGTTTGGGGCCAGGGGAAGGGGCAGTGAAGGGAGCCTGGGGAGGGCGCCCTGCCAGGCACTGGTTGGAAGATTCGGTTAATCGTTAATTTTCCCACAGGCTGGTCTGGGAATGGAGACTTCTGGTGGGGCTGGGGGCCGGAGAGGCCTTCAGAGGAGTGGATGGGGTGGGGAGACCCCCTCCCCAACCCGGAGGCTGACGGGGCTCTTCTCCAGGGCCCCGGCCTCAAGGCAGAGAGCTTTGTCACAGCGGCTCCGACCCTCCCTCAACCGAAAAAGGACAAATGCGGGTTGGTGGGGGTTGGGAGGTGGTCCGACCTGGACACAGGCCTCTCCAGGCCCTGGGAGCTGTGTCCTGGGAGAGGTGATGGGGTCCAGGAGGCACCAGGAAGGGCCCAGCGAGAGCCAGCGAGCCCGGGAGAGGAGGCAGGCACTGAGGTGGCTTGTTTCCACCTCAGGACCCAGGCAGGTCCAGCCGACTGGCCCTCTGAAGGGTTGGGGCCCCGCTGGGCAGCTGGGGGTGAGGGCAGGGGTGTTCGGAGACGAGGTGGGGTGGGGGGGTGGGGGGGCAGTGGCTCAGCCTTCCTCTGTCCTCTGTCTGTGGAGAGACCAGGGGTGGAGGGCGTGAGTGTCCATGCCGTAGTCCAGCCCCACTCATCTGGAAAATGCTCCAGAGGAACAGGCTTCTTCTGAGACCTGGATGACTGGTGATGGGGCCTCTGTGTGTGGCTGTGTGACTCAGGTGCAGGGTCCTGTGCGGGTGGAGACGGGGAGGCAGGGGCACTTGTGCCAGACATTGGCCTCCGGAAGCTGGAAAGGAGTGAGAAGAGGAGCATGGAACGGGGATGTTGACGTTGAGGTCTACATTGGAAACAGCCTTGTAAATAGAGGGACAAGTCACCAGCCCTTTCGGATCACACCTTCCCTGTGTGCTGAAGGCCCTTGGGGCAGATGAATGAATGAAGAAGGAAATGAGTGAGTGAATGAATGAGTTGACAGATGAAGAAGAAAATAAATGAGAGATGAGTGAACGAATTTGAGGTGTATGGAAGGGACACAGGAAAGGCCAAATTCAGGCTTGAGAATGGGCCAAGCTCTAGAGAGGGACAGTGGTCAGGAGGCATGGAAGTTCAGGGACATCTCCCAGTACCTAGAGACCCTTTGAGACTTAAGAAGAGCTTGTGTGGTGGGAAAAGAGGGTGGATTGTGTGTGGTGGACTGAAGGGGCCTGGGGGTGGCTAGGAGGCACTTGGAGGGCTGAGACCTAGAACTTGGGGGTGGGAGGCAGGGCTGCTGTGGCCAAGACCTAGGGTCAAGGGTCAGAGCGCCCACAGGCTTTGGGAGAAGTCAGAGGCTGGGTAGAGGTGAGCAGGCGTGAGGGTGGGGCCTTTCGGTTGCTCAAGGATGAATCAAACAAGGACGGGCCGAGGAGAACATCGGTGGAGGGCTGTGGGCTCTGGGTGTGAGGGCCCTTTGGAGGACAAGTGGTCCTCTCGTTCCTGATTTCTGGGAAGGCTCTAATGTACATGTCCACCCTCCCACCCCCCACCCTGCCCTGCCAAGGCTTCCTAGGACGGCCTGATGGAACAGCCTAACCATCCAGCCTCATTCCGCCTTGGCTGGTGGCTGAAGGGGGCAGGTGGGAGGAGTAGGTACCTGTGCGTGGGTGGGTGGCAGAGCCTGACTCCTGGCCCCCAGGGGAGGGAGGGAGGGAGGGAGGGAGGGAGTAAGGCCCCCCCCACCCCCGCCCCCACTATCCCACTCTGATCTCCTTCCTTCAGAAAAAGCTTCGGAGAAGCACTTACCCAGATGGTTATCTCCAGCCTTCCCATTTGACTAGAAGATGGGGGTGGCCCACTGGGGACCGAAACCCAGGGCTGTTGAGGCCAGCGGCTGACTGTCCCGGGTGCTCAGCTCTGTCTGGCCTGCGGGGCTGCCAGAGGCCAGGTAGGGGCTGGGACATGGTATCGAGGGCAGGAGGAGTCAGAGAAACAAGACCCTAAGAAAGTGGGGAGGAGGGTGGGTGGGCCAGGGGGAGAGGGCAGAGGCGCAGCGCCCCTACACCTGATTTCCATCTCTTCCCTCTCCCTGACTAGTTCCCACAGGGCTCCTCACTTAGGGAGCAAAGTCCGGAATGGTTAGGGTTTGGGGTTCTCTGAGCTGTCTTTCTACTCCCAAAGCTTAGCTGGGAGTAGGCTTGGCACAGTCCTTGGTGTGGTGGATACAGCTTGTGGGACCCCAGGAACGCTGGCCGTGGGCCTGGGCCACTCCCAACTCAAGGGCAGTGGGCAGCACTGTGTGGATCGAAACTTTTCTCCCTCCTCATTTGTGAGTGTCAGGGTGTTAGCCTGAAAGTCTTACATTAGACCTCACAGTCACACACCTTTTTTTGTTTTTTTTTAAAAACTATTTTATTTATTTGTTAGAGAGGGCAGGGGCACACAAGCAGGGGGAGGGGCAGAGGGAGAGGGAGAAGCCGGCTCCCCACTGAGCAGAGAGCCCAGTGGGGGACTTGCTCCCAGGACCCTGGGATCATGACCTGAGCCGAAGGCAGACACTTAGCTGACGGAGCCCCCCAGGCGCCCCCAATCACACACTTAATAAGCAAAGAGCATGGGGCAAGGTTGTGGTTTCCCATAGCTCCAGCTCCATTCTCTTCTTCAGACCAGAGTGGTCAGCTGGGCGAGGCAGGGACAGAAGGCAGGGGTCCTGGTCAGAGATGCTCCTCTGTCTCAGTCCCCGCTTCCTTCCTCTGTTAGGGCCGCGTCCCTCAGGGTCACATCCTCCCTACGTGAGGGGAATATTTTAGAAGGGTGGTCAGGGGCTGTGGATACCTGGCCGCAGGGCTGGAAGGAGGTGGAGTATTTCTAGAACATGCACCTCAAGCAAGCCATTGGGCCAGACGGTGCCGGCGAGGGGAGACACAGAGATTAAGAGCAGCGTGCTTAGGTACCTAGGGTTTTTTTTAAAAAATGGTCCTATAGACTATGAGTCACGCCCTTTGGTTCAGAAAACAAAACGGCTATGCCTATGAAACTCTGTCCTTGCCTCAGGGATGCCTGGTATCTGGGGAGACCAGACCCCAGAAGAGCCAGTGGCCCCAGCCAGTGCGGGCCCTGGGAGTCTGGGAGCAGGGGCAGGGCAGGGTGCGTAGGGCAGGGGCCAGTGCCGGGGTGAGGCTGGGCCAAGCAGACCTCTCTTCCAAGTGGGGCCCTGCGAGGCTCAGGATGGGACAGTGGCTGTGTCTACTTTCCCTTGCCAGAACCCCGTGGGCAGGCTGGCTGTGGCTCATTCCTGGGCTTGGGGGTGGGAAGGGAAGCTCTGGGCTGGGGCTTACTTTGGGGAGCTCTGGGCCGGGGCGGCGGCGACTCACAGAATAGAGCCGCCTGTTCCCCTCATATCCTGTTATGCAGAGGCTGTATCCGCTTGGACTGTGAGTGCCTTTTGTCCTGGGGTGAAGGCCGCAGCTCCGTCTCCAGCTGGGGCAGACTGGCCTGGCTCCTAGTATTTTGGGGTGGGTGCGAGGGAGGGCGGCCTAGCAGGGCGTGGCTGGGGATCTGCAGAAGGTCTGACTTAGTCGGGGAGACATCATCCTTTCCGGGAGAGGGGCGACCTTCCCTGGGCTCCCCCAGTGCCTGTCCTGCTGCCTGGCTGAGGACACTGGGCAGGGCATAAGTCCCGGCCCCTTGCTCTGTGGCCTGGGCCTGGGTCTCTGCCAGTCCTGCTGCTGGGGACACATTGGCTTCTGGTCTCTAAGCCCCTCTGGCTCATCCTAGCAGTTTCTAGCTGTGCCTGCTCACAGGGCAGGGGCCCTGGGCGGGGCAGCTGTGGGGAGGGCACGAGGATGGGCACTTACCCTAACCCTCTTTGCAGGGAGCCTTGGATCTCACCGGAGCTCTGACAGGCCCAGGGCCTGGGGCTGGGGCAGGGCTGGGGAGCCTGCCAGGGGAACCTGCTGGGGCGGTTGGGCTGGTGAGCGGCTGGATTACAGCAACCACAGGTTCCCATTCCAGGCCCACCCTGGTGCACCCCCTTTCCCCGCCTCATCCCTCCTGCCCAGGACCTGCCAGCCTGGGGACCCAGGGGGAGGATGAGGGCAGGGCCCGGAGGGGGTCTGGACTATGGGGTCTCCTCACCTGCCCTGTTCATGGCGCCCAGGCCCCCCTGAGCCGTGAGGCTGCGAGATGGCGGACGGTTACACGGAGCTGGAGAAGGCGGTTGTGGTCCTGGTGGAAAACTTCTACAAATACGTGTCGAAACACAGCCTGGTCAACAACAAGATCAGCAAGAGCAGCTTCCGGAAGATGCTTCAAAAAGAGCTCAACCACATGCTGACGGTGAGGCCCCCGCCCAAGCTGTCTGCCCCCGGCCCCCAAGCCCTCGTCCTCATGTGGTTCCCTTCCTCCCTGTGGCTTCTGTCTTTTCAGAGTGACCCCCCAAACCGGGGTCTCACCCCCCCCTCCTTCCAGGCCCCTGTCCTCTCAGGGTACGCAGGCCTGACCGGGGGTTGGGGTGGGCTCGGTTTGCCTCCTCGCAGGGCAGCTGGTGCTCAGGCCCGAGCCCCAGGAGTCCTGCCTGGGGCCGCTGCCCAGCCCTGCTGACCCCTAGTCCTCTCCAGGACACGGGAAACCGAAAGGCTGCGGACAAGCTCATCCAGAGCCTGGATGCCAACCACGATGGACGCATCAGCTTCGACGAATACTGGACCTTGATAGGTGGCATCACCAGCCCCATTGCCAACCTTATCCGCCAACAGGAACAGCAGAACAGCAGCTAGAGGACGTCTCCCACCACCCCTCCGTCTGGGGCACCGTCCCTGGTGCCCTTCCCAGGCTCCCCTCGGCCTCTTCCACCCACCCAGGCTCCTATCCTTGCTTCTCCCCCCCAAGACCTTCTGCTGGTGTCTCAGTCTGGGGGGGACTCCCTCGGGTCTTCGTTCCTGGAGCCAGCGGGCTCTGGAGCCCCCTCTGAATTTTCAGTGTTTGGGGATCCCACGAGTTTCCTTGCCTGCTTAGCCCCTGAACCCTCCCAGTGGCTGCTGTTCTGCCTGATTTTAGGTCTCTCCTGACCTCTGGAGGTCAGCTTGCTGCTGGAGGTCTTCTGCTCCGGGCAGCAGCACTGCAAACCTCTCCCCTTTCAACACTTTTGGTGGGTGGAGAAGATTCCCCCGGACTCCCCTCCAGCTGCCTTGGGGTCTGGGAACAGCTGAGCAGGGCTGCTCCCTCCCCCAACTGAAGTGATGGCAGGGAGGCTGGATTTGGAGTCTGTACCCCCTCCCCCAGTCCCCTTGTGATGCTCATTAAAGCCTTTCCGCTCCCTGGAACCTCATTCCTTGGTGGTCTTTGCCCTGGGGCCTGAGGCAAGGGGGAATCTCACCAGAGGGCCTGTATGACTGGGGCCCTGCAACCCCTGCTGGCTCCATGAGGGGCCGAAAGCCATGGGTCACCATCCCTGGGCCCTCGGATCCCCCACGCAGACTCCTGTTCTACTTCTGGGCACACAGTGTGTCCCATTAGGCCTCTTTCCGGTCCCATGAGAGCAGCCTCAACCCTCCACCTGGCTCCCCAGCCCTCAGAGTCTTCCGGCACCCAGCATGGTTTGTGGGATGGGAAAGGGGATGAAGAAGAGGGCTGTGGGAGGCCAGAGCCAACCAGCCAGAGGGGGACACTGTTGGCTTTTCTCTGCTCCTGCCTTGAGGGAGCCCCCGCTGTGGAGAGGGAACGCAGCCCTCCTGGAAGGCAGTAGGGAGGCAGGAGACCCAGCGGGCGGGCTCAGTCAGGGGTTTTCAACCTGGGGTGGTGTAGGTGTACCATCCTCCAGCTCTAAGATCTTCTGCTCAGGACAGGCCTGTAGTCATGATGGCGAGTGGTCTCCTTCCTCAACCCCCTCCCCAGGGACCCTTCCCCAGTTACTGTTGCCTGTCCTGAGGGTGTTGCCCTCGGTGGGGAAGAGCTTGTTCACATGTCTTTTGGGGGGTGGTGTCTCTCTCTCTACTTGTGATAAAAAACACATAACATAATTTTGCCTTCAATTTTTTTTTCTTTCAAGATTTTATTTATTTGAGAGAGAGAGAACGAGCAGGGTTGGGGCAGAGGGAGAGGAAGGGGGAGAAGCAGGTTCCCAGCTGAGTGGGGTTCCCGACGCAGGTCTCCATCCCAGGACCCTGGGATCATGACCTAAGCCGAAGGCAGTCACCCAACCGACTGAGCCGCCAGGTGCCCTTCCCTCAACAACTTCTCGGTGTACAGCGTTAAGTACACGCACTTTGTCCTACCCCAGATCTCGAAAACGTTTTCATCTTACATGACTGAGACTCTGTACCCAGCGAACATCAGACCCCTTGGCCCCTGGCAACCAGTTCTCCACTGGGTGTTTCTATGAGTGTGATGACTCCGGACACCTCAGATAAATGGAATCACGTCGTATTTGTCTCAAGCTTGGCTTATCTCACGTAGTAGAGGGACCTCAGGGTTTATCCGTGTTGTAGCGCACACCAGTCCCTTCTCTTTAAGGCTGATTCTGGTCCGTTCTCTGTACCCACATTTTCTTCATCATTCACCCGATGGCGGACATGTAACTTACTTCTACTTCTTGGGGCACGAACATCCCTTCAAGATTCTGTTTTTGACGCTTCTGAGATACACCCAGAAGTGGGATTGCTGGTAGTTCTAGTTTACATTGTTGAGGAACTGCACACCCGTCCACCTTCCCACCGACAGCGCACGAGGGCTCTGACTTCTCACACTCTCGCCAACACTTGCCGTGTTCTGATTTTCTGACGGTGGCTGTCCTAACGGGTGTGAGGTGATGTCCAGTGGGTTTGACTTGCGTTTCCCTGTGGACTGTTTGCATACCTGCTTTGGATAAAGGTCTACTCAGTGTCCATGTATTCTTTCTCTTTTTTTTTTTTTTTGAGTAGGTGTCATGCTGAGTGTGGAGCCCAACATGGGGCTTAAACTCACAATCTGAGATCATGCCCTGAGCCAAGGTCAAGAGTCAGACAGACCCTTAACCAGCTGAGCCATTCAGGCACCGTTCCTTGCTCATTTATAAACTGCGTAATTTGTGTCTTGTTGTAGTTGTTAATATTGAATTGTAGCAGTTCTTTATGTATTATTTTTTAAAAGATTTTATTTTTTAAATGTTATTGTTTAAATTTTAAAACTTTTTTTTAAGATTTTATTACTTATTTGACAGAGAGAGAGAGGGAAAATGAGCAGGGGGAGTGGGAGAGGGAGAAGCAGGCTCCCTGCTGAGCAGGAAGCCCAATGTGGGGCTCGATCCCAGGACCCTGGGATCATGACCTGAACCAAAGGCAGACGTTCAATGACTAAGCCACCCAGGAGCCCAACGCAACTGATTTTTGAGTTGATTTTGTGCCTGCAACTTTGCTGAATGTATTAGTTCCTTTAGGGATCATGTTGCCTGAAAGCAGAAATAACTTTACTTCTTTCTTTCCCATTTGGATGTCTTTTATTTCTTTTCATTGCCTATTTGTGGTGGCTAGGACTTCCAGAACTTTGTTGAACAGAAGTGGTGAGAGGGGGTGACCTTGCTCTGTTCCTGATCTTAGAGAAGAAGCTCTCAGTTTTTCACTGTTGAGTATGATGGTACTCGTGGGTTTTCATATGTGGCCTTTACCATGTTGAGGTATGGTCCTTCTTCTCCTAGTTTGTTGAGTGTATCATGAAAGGGTGTTGAATTTTGTCTAATTTTTTTCTACATCAATTGTGATGAGCATGTGTTTTTTTTCTTTTATTCTGTTAATGTGGTGTGTTATGTCTATTGCTTTAATAAAAATATTTTATTTATTTATTTTACACAGAGAGCACACAGCAGGGGGAACCGCAGGCAGAGGGAGAGGGAGAAGCAGGCTCCCCACTGAGCAAGGGAGCCCAATGGGGGGCTCGATCCCAGGACCCTGACATCATGACCCAAGCCGAAGGCAGACGCCAAACAGACTGAGCCCCCGGGGCACTGTTTATTTTTCTTTCACATTTTATTTTTTCTTTTTATTAAAACTTGATTTTTTTTAGAGCACTTCTATATTCAGCAAAATTAAACCCACGTGTGCACAGTTTTCCCCATTCGTGACATCCTGGACCAGAGCCGTACATTTGTTCCAGCTGATAAACCTCCACTGATCTGCCACAGCCACGAAAGTCTGAGTTTGCATCAGGTTCGCTGCCGGTGTTGTACCATCGCTGGGTTTGGACAAATGTGGAAGGACATGTATCTATCAGTATAATATGAGGCAGAATATTTTCACTTCCTTACAAATCCTCTTCTGTCTTTTTTTTTTTTAAGATTTTATTTATTTATTTGACAGATGGAAATCACAAGCAGGCAGAGAGGCAGGCAGAGAGAGAGGGGGAAGCAGGCTCCCCGTTGAGCAGAGAGCCCGATGCGGGGCTCAATCCCAGGACCCTGAGATCATGACCCGAGCTGAAGGCAGGGGCTTAACCCACTGAGCCACCCAGGCGCCCCATCTCTTCGTTTTTTTTTTACTGTAGATGTTTTCTGCTATAACCTTTCCTTTCGGCACTGCTTTTGCTGCATCCCATGTTTTGGCGTGCAGTGCTTTCATTTTTACTTTATTATTGTTATTATTACTAAAGTAGGCTCCACGCCCAGTGTGGAGCTCAGTGCCTGACTTGAACTCATGACCCTGAGATCAAGACCTGAGCCAAGACCAAGAGTCAAACACTTTAGCAACTGAGTCATCCAGGTGGCCCTTTATTTTTTATATTTTTATTTTTAAAAAAGATTTTATTTATTTATTTCAGAGAAAGAGAGAGTGAGAGAAAGCATGAGTGGGGAGGAAAGGAAGAAGTAGGTTCCCTATGAGTAGGGAGCCTGACATGGGGCTCAATCCCAGGACCTTGAGATCATGACCTGAGCTGAAGGCAGATGCCCAACCAATTGAGCCACCCAGGTGTCCCTTCATTTTTTATTTTTATTAAAAAAAATTTTTTTTTTAAGTTTTTATTTATTTTCTTGACAGAGAGAGAGATCACAACTAGGCCGAGAGGCAGGCAGAGAGAAAGAGGAGGGGAAGCAGGCTCCCTGCTGAGCAGAGAGCCCAATGCGGGGCTCGATCCCAGGACCCTGGGATCATGACCTGAGCCGAAGGCAGAGGCTTAACCCATTGAGCCACCCAGGTGCCCCTAAAAATTTTTTTTTAAGTAATCCTTATGCCCAATGTGGGGCTCGAACTCACCACTCCAAGATCAAGAGTTGCATGTTCTACTGACTGAGCCTGCCAAGTGTCCCTGTGTTTTTATTTTATTTGTCTTGAGATATTTTCTAATTTCCCTTGTGATTTCTTCTTTGGTCTACCGGTGGTTCAATTTCTACATATATTTGAATTTTCTAGATTTCCTATTGCTATTGATTTCTAGTCTCACTCCACTGTGATTGAAAAACACTTGGTTGGATTCCAATCTTCTTAATTTTGTTGACTTGTTTTGTGCCCTACATGTGATTTGTCCTGAAGAATGTTCTATGTGCACTTGAGAAGAATGTGTACTCAGTGGCTGTTGTGTGGAGTAGTCTGTGTGTGTCTGGTAGGTCCCTAGGGGTAGGTGCTGTCGCAGTGTCTGTGTCCTTACGGATCTTCTGTGTGTGGAGGGAAATGGATGGTATCAAACCATTGTGAGGTTTAGGTTTCACTGAACACACGCTTAAAACGGTCTCAATGGGGGCGCCTGGGAGGCTCAGTCAGTTGAGCATCTGGCCCAGGTCATGATGTTGGGGTCGTGGGATCGACCCTCCACGTCAGGCTCCATATTCAGCATTTCCCTCTCCCTCTGTCCCTCCCCCTGCTTACTGATCTCTCTCTCCACCATCCCCAAAGTGCTATCTCTCTCTCTCTCTCCCCCCTTCTCTCTCTCAAATAAATAAACCTTAAAAAGAAAAAACAGTCTTAATGGTTTTATTTAAAAATGTTACAACGTTGGTTCACCTGGGTGGCTCAGTTGGTGAAGCCTCTGCCTTTAGCTTGGGTCATGATCTCAGGGTCTTGGGATCGAGTCCTGTGTAGGACTCCCTGATTAGCGGGGAGCCTGGTTCTCCCTCTGCCTGCTGTTCCCCCTGCTTGTGCTCTCTTTTACTCTCTTTCTGAGAAATAAATAAAATCTTAAAAAAAAGAGTTTAAGAAACCAGAATCTAATCCAAGGCTCACTTAGTCCTCCTGACAGCCTGTGATGGAGGAATCCCCACTCACATTCTATAGATGAAGACATGGATGCTCGTGGAGGTGACAGGACTTAGTGAAGGACACACGGCTGGTCATCAGTGTCCCCCCAGCCCAGAGGTCTTTTGCTAACTCTGGGCGGGCTGCCAGGCAGTGGTTTGGCCCCAGGAACTATGATGGACTCCCTTATGGACCATGTATGTTGGCTGTGGTTGCTTCTGCGGAAGACCCATTCATTCATTCATTCATTCATTCATTCATTCAGAATCTAGTGCTTGTGTGCGACCCCCAAGGCAGCAACAGTGGGAAGAGATGTGCTTCCTGACATCACAGGACTTCCAGTTTAGAGGGGAGGAAGGCTCATAACCACGTGATCACACCAACAAATGGGGGTAACTTCGGAAGGGTCACATTTGTGGTGACCTTTTTTCTTTAAAGATTTTATTGATTTATTTGACAGAGAGAGCACAAGCAGGGGAGCCGCAGGCAGAGGGAGAGGGAGAAGCAGGTTTCCCATTGACCAGGGAGCCAGATGCGTGGCTCGATCCCAGAACCCCAAGGTCATGACCTGAGCAGAAGGCCCATGCTTAACTGGCTGAGCCACCCATGGGCCCACATCTGTGGTAATTTTTGACAAAGAAGTGTGACCTCTTCTGGGATTGGGGAGCACCTTGGTGGGAACCATGCTGGAGCTGAGATGTGCAAGAGTGGCAGCACAGGCAAAGGGCAGAGCTGAGAGGAGAAGGGCTTCCCAGACACAGGGACCTTCAGGTGCAAAGGCCCTAAGGCAGGAGGGATCATGGTGAGCCAGAGTTTCTAAGGGAAACTCAGTGGGGCTGGAGCTCAAGAGCAAAATGGACAGAGATAAGAGGCCAGGCTGGAGAGGGGAACAGGACTAGGGGGTCAGTAACCACTGATTGTTGTCATTGTTGTGTTTAGAGGTGGGAGGAACAGGAGAGGGAGAGAGAGAATTCCAAGTAGACTCCATGTGGTGCAGAGAGATGGATGTGGGGCTTGATCTCATGACCCTGAGGTCACCAACCCAGCCCAGCCGAAGTCAAGAGGCAGACACTTAACCTACTGAACCACCCAGGAGCTCTTGGATGTTTTTTTCCAGCAATGGGAGTGCCCAGGTATGTGCACTTGAGCCTGAGACCTGAGCAGAGTTGTATTTGGAATAATTTCAGTTGCAAAATGAAAAGACGGAGAGCAGAAAGGGCAGAGCGGATGCAAGGAGACCAGGGAGGAGGAATTTTTAACAAGTAGTAGCAAAGAACAACTAAATTTCCAAGTACTTATTCTATACCAGGATCTGTTCTGGGTATTTATTTTTTTAAGATTTACTTGTTTATTTTATTTTATTTATTTATTTATTTATTTATTTATTTTTTAAAAGATTTTATTTATTTATTTGACAGAGAGATCACAAGCAGGCAGAGAGGCAGGCAGAGAGAGGGGGAAGCAGGCTCCCTGCCGAGCAGAGAGCCCGATGCGGGGCTCGATCCCAGGACTCCGAGATCATGACCTGAGCCGAAGGCAGCGGCTTAACCCACTGAGCCACCCAGGCGCCCCTTACTTGTTTATTTTAGAGAGAGGGAGAGGGAGAAAGGGTGTGTGGGGGGAGGGGTAGAGGGGGACAGAGTACCAAGCAGACTGGTGCTGAGTGCAGAGCCCCACACAGGGCTGGGTCTCAGGACCCTGACCCTGAGATCGTGACCTGAGCAGAAACCAAGAGTTGGATGCCCCACCTACTGTCCCTGTTCAGAGAATTTTGCACGTATTAATTCCCAAATCCCTACACCCCAATGACATCAGTCCTGTCTTCTCCGTTTTGCAGATGAGGAAGCCAAGGCACTTGCTGGAGACCCGAGAGCTGCTGAGCCTGGCATCCGGTGGTCTGATCCTGGGCTTGCTCTCCCTGAACGAGGGTGGCGCCGGTGGAGACCCGTTCATGGGGTCTGCACCTCCTGATGCAGAGTGCATGGCGGGCCAGGCGCTCCTCTGCCTTCATGGGGCTTGGAGTCTGCCTGGCGGCAGATGCCATCAGCAAACAAACAGGAAATCATGGGGCCTATAAAGAAAGCCCTAAACAGGGAGGAGGAACCATGAGCTCCTGGAGTGGGGTATGGGAGCTCTAAGGGGCTGGGTCCCCACGAGCTAGCCAAGGGGCAGAACTGGAACGAGAATAGCCCTGTCTAAACTGCAGCTCAAGCTTCTCATGCCCAAAGGTGCTCTCCCGACAGCCTTCCTCTGCTCTCCCCCTGCCCCTTCCCTTCTCCCCCATTCTCCTGGCCTCTCAGGACAGAAACACGCAGTGTTCTTGCCGCCTTTCACATCTCACATCGCACATTTAGTTGGTCTGAAATCTTGCCCATTTTGCATTCAAAACGTGTCCAGAATCACTGGCATCTCTCCCCTTCCACCGCCACCACAGTCATCCAAGTCCTGTCATCTCTCACTCCTTTTTTTTTTTTTTTAAGATTTTTGTTTATTTATTTGACAGGTAGAGAGAGAGGGAGAGAGAGCACTAGCAGGGAGAGCGGCAGAGGGAGAGGGAGAAGCAGGCTCCCTGCAGAGCGGAGACCATGATGTGAGACTCCATCCCAGGACCTGAACTGAAGGCAGACGCTTAAGAACTGAGCACCCAGGCGCCGCTGTAATAGTTTTCTAATTATTTCCCAGCGTGTCCCCCTGCCCCTTTAGAGGGACATATACAGCAGTCCCCCTTCCTTGGGTCAACTGATGCCCCAAATGTGTGTGTTCAGGTGGGTAGTAGCGTCATGGAGGGTCCCGTGTCCACGCTGTCCACCTCCTGCACGGCATTGTGCTTCTCTCTCGCTGGGCCTGGTTTGTAAGGGAGACTGTGTCATAAGCTCTGCATGTCCAGGAAGAAACACTGTGTCCGGGGTTGACGACTGTGTGCAGTGTCCGCCGTCCTGTGGGGTCTGGAAGAGCACCCTGCACGGAGCGGGGTGAGTGCATTCCGTCTTCGTCTTACATACTTGCACTGCAGCCAGAGCAATTCTTCTAAAATGTGAATCAGATCATGTCCCTCTTATGCTCGAAATCTCCCAGCAGCTCCCCATTTGCCTCAGAGTGAAAGCCAGTCTTTCCCGTGTCTCTGAGGCCCCCGTTAGCTCTGGAACCTCCCCGCCCCCGCCCGGCCATTCTGCCCCGTGACCCACCGCTTCCACTTGAGGCCTTAGCTTTAACGTGGCTGTTCTTGGAGCCTTTGGTGGCCACTTTCCTTTAAACTGAGCCTCCTCTCAGGCTCTTCCTCCTTCTGGCTTCCCCCCTCAACATTGCCCTTGTAACTTTTGAAATACCATATGCTTCCCTCGTGTGTCTGGCTTGTCCTCACCAACAGCCAAGCTCCCTGAGGGAAGGTCGCACCGACTGTTCTGGTCTCTGGGGATGTCCTCACGGTCCAGCACACAGACGGGCTGCAGTATGTCTCACAGGATCTGGAACCGGCCAATCCACAAACTAACTCCTGGTTTTCCCTCCAAATCCACGCTACCCCCAACATAGCAATGGTGTCACCATCCATTCAGGCCCTCAGGTCAATTCTGGTCGTCTTCCTCCCCTCCCTCCCTAGATCCAGTTTGTCAGCAAGTTCAACCTCAAAACTCATTCTCAGATCTCTCTACTTCCTTCCCTCTCTAGTGCTCCTCCCGTCAGACCCCAGCCACCCCCACCCCACAGGGGCCAGTCTCCTGCTTCCCACTTGTCCTGCTTCAACCTCTTCTTAGAAATACCTGCTAGGCTCATCTTTTCTGCTTCTTTTTTAGAGTGTCTGTGACCCACATCCATTAACCCCAGCAACAACAACAACAACAAGTTAGGCAATGAGTAAATACGGAGGCAACAAAGTGGTCACTACTCCACCACTCAGAAATAAGGGCTAACGCTGGGTGAGCACCATGGGGTTTCTTGAAGTATGTGCAGCTAGGAAGACTGAGAGAGGGAGTTACAGGAAAAAGCCACAAAAATTGACTTTTTTTTTTTTTTTTTTTTTTTTTTACAGAGAGATCACAAGTAGGCAGAGAGGCAGGCAGAGAGAGAGGAAGAGAAGCACGCTTCCTGATGAGCAGAAAGCTTGATGCTCCCAGGACCCTGAGATCATGACCTGAGCCAAAGGCAGAGGCTTTAACCCACTGAGCCACCCAGGCACCCCTCTTTTTCTACTATTTTAATGACGATATATTTCGAGTGGGCAGAAAAGTACAGAAAATAGCATAATATCCAGCTATAACCTTTGTTGAATTTGACCAATTAAAAAAAATATTTGCTTTAGATCACTTAAAATAAAACAAATAAAATATACAGTCTAGTTAAAGGCCTCCACACACAACCCTACATTGCACTGATGGCCAGAGCCACCATCTGGAATTGTGTGTTTACGATTTCCTCAATTGCAAAAGAGAATTTTGGTCACATATATACGTATTCCTAAGCAATATATTATTTAGTATTGTGTGTTTTTGCACTTTACATAAGTGATAACATAATGTATAGATTCTTCTGCAAAGTTTTTTCTTGCTTAAAATAAGAGATTTATCCATATTGATGGAGCTCTTAATTCTCACTATTGTATCATATTTCCATGTTTGAATATGCTCTACTTTATTTATCCATACACTTGTTGGTAAATATTAGGACTGTTTCAGTTTTTTTCTCCTTCTTTTAAATCATCTATTAATTAGGAATCTTTATTACATAAGAGAAAGAAAGCATAATTATAATTATAGTCCATAAAATAATGATTCTTTGGAATTTATTGAGACTTCTTTTGTATCCTAAAGCATATTCAATATTACATGAGCTACATGTGTTAGAAAAGAATGTGTATTTTCTCTTTCTTGAGTGTAGAAGTCTGTATTTGCCAGTGACTTCAATTCATCAGTACGATTATTTGGCTATCTTATATCTCTATTTTTATCTCCTTGATTGTTCAGTTTCTGAGAAGAGTATGTTAAAATCTCTAACCAGGGGTGCTCAGTGGGTTGGGCCTCTGCCTTCGGCTCGGGTCATGGTCTCAGCATCCTGGGATCGAGCCCTGAGTTGGGCTCTGCCTCCTTGTGATCTCTTGCTCTCTGTCAAATAAATAAACAAAATCTTTAAAAAAATAAACTTAAAAAACCCCAAATCTCTAACCATTATTTATTTATTTTTTCCAAAAGGTTTGACAATTGTTCCTTTTTATATTTTGAGGTTCTATTATTGGTCCTTTGGTGTTTATTTTTTAATTTATTTTTATTTTTATTTATTTATTTTTTTAGAATTCTTTTTTTTTTTTTTTTTTTAAGATTTTACTTATTTATTTGACAGACAGAGATGACAAGCAGGCAGAGAGGCAGGCAGAGAGAGAGAGGGGAGAAGCAGGCTCCCTGCGGAGCAGAGAGCCCAATGCGGGGCTCGATCCCAGGACCCTGAGATCATGACCTGAGCCGAAGGCAGAGGCTTTAACCCACTGAGCCACCCAGGCGCCCCTATTTTTTTATTTTTATTTTTTTAAAAAGATTTTATTTATTTATTTGACAGACAGAGATCACAAGTAGACAGAGAGGCAGGCAGAGAGAGAGGGGGGGAAGCAGATTCCCTGCTGAGCAGAGAGCCCGATGCGGGGCTCGAACCCAGGACCCTGAGATCATGACCTGAGCCAAAGGCAGAGGCTTAACCCTCTGAGCCACCCAAACATCCCCCTTTTGTGTTTATGACATCTATATTTTCCTGTATTATGTTTCTATTTGTCTCATTTTTTTTTCATCTTGAATTCTCCTTATCAAATATCAAAAATATTTCCCTGATATATTTTTTAAAGATTTTATTTATTTGACAGAGAGAGAGTGAGCACAAGCAGAGGGAGCTACATGCAGAGGGAGAGGGAGAAGCAGCCTCCCCACTGAGCAGAGAGCCTGACGTGGGTTTTGATCCCAGAACCCTGGGATCAGGACCTGAGTTGAAGGCAGAGGCTTAAAGACTGAGCCACCCAGGTGTCCTGAGATGATCCTTTCTGATTATTATTTACTTTGCATGAGCTAGTTATCACCTGAGGGGTGGTGTGCTGTAGAATGGGGTAAGAGTATAGTGGCTTCAGATGGTACCCGCTGGTGTGTGGGGCACAGCTCCTCTCAGGGTTTGGCACTTGGGAGATGGTGTCGTGTCACAGTAAAACCTGGCAGCACACACTCTGATATTCTCTGTGTGTGTCTCTCTCTCTCTCTCTTTTTTTTTTTTAGATTTTATTTATTTATTTGGCAGAGAGAGACTACAGTAGGCAGAGAGGCAGGCAGAGAGAGAGAGAGGGAAGCAGGCTCCCTGCCAAGCAGAGAGCCCGATGTGGGACTCGATCCCGGGACCCTGAGATCATGACCTGAGCCAAAGGCAGCAGCTTAACCCACTGAGCCACCCAGGCGCCCCAATTCTCTGTGTCTTGTCCTGTTCCAGCTGGGTTCATCCTTGACTGGGAGGCCATGATACAAAACAATAGGAGCGTCATCCCATGGTTTCTTCTTAAGCTTCCTTCCCTGCTGTCCTGAGGCGTCAAACTAGGTCTCCAGTGGATACCTCTCCTCAGCCTGTTCTCCACCACGGTATTCCTGCTTCAGTCAAAGGGACACTGGGTACCCTTGAAGGGGGTGTCCCACCCAAAGGTTAGGGCAGCATGTTTCTGCTTTCACGTAACGCCCTTGCTTAGATCCACCGTAACTACATTTGACTGGTGTCCTTCATGATTTGTGGCTTGGAGTCATACAAGTTTCATTGAACATGGTCTTTTCTTCTCTTTACATGTTGTTGTGTTTGCTTATTCTTAGTGAGGCTCTGAAGTAGAGATACAAAAATATCTTTACTTTGCCATCTTCCATGGAGAATTCCCCAGAATCATCTTTTTATTGTTTTTTAAAGACTTTATTTATTTATTTTACAGAGAGAGATCACAAGTAGGCAGAGAGGCAGGCAGAGAGAGAGGGGGAAGCAGGGCCCCTGTCAAGCAGAGAGCCCAATTCGGGGCTCTATCCCAGGACTCTGAGACCATGACCTGAGCCGAAGGCAGTGGCTTAATCCACTGAGCCACACAGGTGCCCCAAAATTTTTTAAAAAATTAAAAAAAAGTCATCTTTTTAAAGAATCATCTTTTTAAAAACAGTTATTATTTTAAAAGATTTTATTTTTTAATTTACTTATTAGAGAGAGAGAGTGGGTGTGGGGGATGGACTAGCAGAGGGGGAGGGAGACAGACAAGTGGATGCCCCCCTGAGTGTGGAGCCCGACATGGGGCTTGACCTGAGTCAAAATCAAGAGTTGGACGCTCAACCGACTGTACCAGCAAGGTGCCCCTGAGAAATAATAATAGTAATTATTAAGTAGGCTCCATGCCCAGCGTGGGCTTGAACTCATGACCCCGAGATTAAGAGTTGTACACTCTTCTGACTGACCCAGCAGGAGCCTTCCACCCCCTTCTAATGGCTTCCTGCTGTACTTAGAATACAATCGAAACTCTTGACCATGGCCTTACAAGGCCCTGCGTGATTCAACCCCTCCTGACCTTTCTAATTCCGTTTCATGCCCTTCTGCCCTCACCATCCATGGTCTGCCCACATTGCTCTTTTCTCCCTTCATATCCCGAACTCCCTCCCATCGCAGGGCCAAGCCTGGAACACACCCTCCCCTCCCTGTGTGGGCGACTCCTCATCCTTCGGGCCTCCTCCTCTGTGAGTCCCTCCCCACCCACCTGCCCAGGGGATGAGTCTGTCATCACACCTGGCCGTTTTTGTTCATCGCCCTTACCATGATCTGTACGTTACATGCAGGGCCCATCTTCCCCATTTGATTATGTACTCTGCCTGCGCGAGGGCTCTGTGTGTCTTGGTCACCAGTGTATTCCCAGGCCTAGTGCGGTGTCACGACTGAATACATATTTGCTGAGGGTATGCATGAAGACTGAATTGGAGAGTTGGGTCCTTGAGGGCCACACTGAAGACTTTGAACGGTGTGGTGTTTGGGGCACCCGGGAACTGGGCCTTGAATCACCTCCATGAGATCAGCAGTTCTGCAACCCAGCACATCACCTTTTCTGCTCCGGCGAGCTCTCATGGGGCTTCCTGCTCCTGGGAGATCCTGGCTGGTAGAAGGAGAACATGGTGAGGTCAATGTTAAAATCCAGAATCTGTCTTCTCTGATGTCTCACCATTTCCTAGTATTACACATTGATCTCTTCAAACATGTCTTTTTAAACCACTTCCTCATGAGCAACACCCTATAATTTTTAAGATCACTGCTCACCTTCCTGAGTCAACTTTCTTTTTTTGAAGCAGCCCTTAGTCCTTCTCTGAGATTTGGGACGCTCCCTGGGTTTATCAGAACACATGAGAATGCCTCTCTTGTGTTGGGTGTTTCTGGGAAAGTGGTAATTCTTTCTGCTTTATGTTGACTCCTGTTGGCACCGGTCTTACCAAATGACATCTTCCATCCTTGGAACCTCCATTCTGACAAACGTAGAAACCTGCTACCCAGGCCCAGGTGCTTGCCGGCGGCCCCCTGCTGAGCAAGGAAACTGCAGGCGGGGGTGGGTGGCTTCTGAGTCAGACAGAGGCCTCAGACCCACAGCCCTCTGTCGGGGCTTGTGAGTGGGGAAGCAAGTCCACTAACCGAGGTCCAGCAGTGCCAGGGGACAGTCTGCTTTCCTTGCAAGGACACAGGTGTTGGCGGGGTGACTGGAGATCGGGGGCACAAGGAGTGGTTTGTCCCTGACCATATCCCCTGAGACATGAGTCTAGTTAATGGTGTGTTCCTCTCCTGTGGCTTCCCAGACTGACCTCCCTACCTTTTCCAACTGCCTCTGGGGGGTGGGCTCACGGGATGGTGAGGAGGATGCAGCCGGCTGGCTGACAGAAAACCAATGCGCAGACTCTCACCCTTTCCTTGTGGACAGAGAGAGGAGTGGAAGGGCTCCGCCCCCCTAGAAGCCCCTCTGGGGAGTGGGTGTTAGATTGCCTCCTCCCCAAAGCACTGGCCTGGGCAAGAAGGAAGCATCTGGTGACAGGGGAGAGAGCGGGGTGGTTGCAAAGGCAGCAGGTCAGCTTCTAGAAGGGTTTGGGGTGGGGGCAGAGCCTGGTCTGGAAATGCACTGTTGAGGGGAGGGGCGAGGATGGAGGCGAAGAGGGGCAGCACTGGCCATCTGCCAAACACCTGCTCTGTGTCAAGCCCTGAGGGTACTGGGAATGGACGATACTCAGTGTTTATCAGCAGCCCAGTCTAGAGGGGGAGACACATAAAGAAACAGTCTTATCGAAGTCCCTGTTACTGGGCAGGGGGCTAGTGGGGTCCATGGGAGGGGCTAGTGGGGTCCATGGGAGGAACAGCTACCTATGTGAGTGTGCGCAGTTGTGTAGGTGTGTATGTGTGAGTGTGCACATGCATGCGTGTGAGCACGTGAGAGCACACACGTGTGTGCTCACGCGATAGTAAGCACATATGTGTGAGTGCGTGTGTATATGCATGTGCATGGGAGTGCGCGCGTGCGTGTGTGAGCGCGCGTGGGAGCAAGTTTATATGCGTGAGTGTGCGTGCATGCGATTGTGTGCACATGTGCACGTTGCGCGTGTGTGTGTGTGTGAGCATGCGCACGCGTGTGCTCTAGGACGTGGGGAGGCCAGGGTGGGGATTCGGGGTGCGGCACAGAGACGATCTCAGAGCTGAGTTTAAAGGGTGGCTGGGAGACCGACAGGGAGCAAAGGCAGGAAGGGCTCTCGGAGAGAATGATGGCTTGGGTGGTCCGGGCGTCAGTGACCTTGGTGCCTGGGAGGACTTGTTACGCTCAGCAGCCCCCTCCGCAGAGAGAGACACGTCACAAGGCTTTCACCTGAGCGCTGACATGCTCACGTGTGGATTGAGGAAGATCACTCTGGTGGCAGAGCTGAGGAGGGGGGGATGTGGGGGGCAATGCCAAGGCAGGAGAAGGGTCCGGTTGTGTCTACAACCACACTCGGGCAGTGTGACAGCGACAAGCAGCACTGAGAAGGCCGTGGAGGGCAGTGGAGGGAAGCAGGAGGACAGCCAGGTTTACGGTCTGGGTCATCAGGAGGATGGTGGTGGCATCTGTGGTACAGAGGGTTACCGAGGGAGGTGGAAGACCTGAGGAAGTGTCCTCTCACGTCTGCTTTCAACGGAGGCAAGAGGAGAGGGGCGGGGCTCGAAGATGCT
Source organism: Lontra canadensis (assembly GCF_010015895.1). Classification (NCBI taxonomy): domain Eukaryota; kingdom Metazoa; phylum Chordata; class Mammalia; order Carnivora; family Mustelidae; genus Lontra; species Lontra canadensis. Next base: position 96,019 of record NW_022631154.1, on the reverse strand, counting down.
CCCTGGGCTCTGGGGAGGTTGAGCAATGGGGCCAGGGGACCAGGTGTGGGTGTGGTGGGAGAATGGCAGTGTGACCCATTGGAGTGGGAAGGTTAGAGCTCCCAGGGCTTCCCAGGGATCCAGGCTTGCAGAGGAGGCTTTCCGTTGTGACAGCCTATGTTCCTTATGCCTCGTTAACTGTGTGAACCTGGGCAAACTTGCCTGAGCCTCAGTTTCCTCTTCTGTAAAGTGGGTGAGATCGTACCCACTTCCTGGGATAGTCGTGTAAATTAAATGCAATAGTATACAGAAATCACGGAGCACACAGCAGGTGCGCCCCAATGTCAGCCCCATGGTTGGCCTTGGGAACGCCCTGGATCATTGCACGGTGATAACCAAGTTTCCTTGTGCTGATCATGCTATCAGGGGTACTTAGGGACGTTATTTAATGCAGTTTGTTAAGAGAAAATCGGGGGTCCTGGGTGGCTCAGTGGGTTGTGTCTGCCTTCCGCTCAGGTCATGATCCTGGAGTCCTGGGATCCAGCCCCAAGTCAGGCTCCCTGCTTTTCCCTCTCCCTCTGCCCACTCCCCCTCCTTCTGCCGCCTTCTGACAACCCTAACCCTCCTGACAGCCCAGGGAGAATGACTGTCACCCCCTGCCCCCACTCTCTTTGTGTCTCATTCTTCTCCCGTGCACCGTCAGGAGGTGGCATCTCTCACTCTCACTCACTCTCTCTTAATAAATAAAATCGTAAAAAAAAAAAAGAAAATATTTAAAAATACATTTTTTGGGGGTAGAGGACTAATAAAAGGGATCCTTGTGGTGGAAAGGTGGAAGGTCAGGGGTGCAGTACACCTGGCCAGGGTCACCTGGTGAACCAGAGGGAACGCCAGGGCTTCAGCCTGGGGCCCCGACACTGGGGCCGTTTCTCTTTCTGCTGTGCTGCTCTGGGGAGAGGAGAGGGGTGTGTGGGCAGAGCTTGGCAGTGTTCGGCCCCTCACGTATGCCACCTTGCTCCTCCCGCCTGAGTGCTTAAGGCTTTTAACAGGGACTGTGCAGGAGACAGCTGACGTGTCAGGCAGGTGTGAGGGTGTGGGTGTGGGAAGGCCCCTTGGAGGTGAGTCAGCACTGCATCTTCCTTCCTGAGTCAGGGGCAGAGCAGGTGGAGGGCTGCGGACCAGGTGGTAGGGAGGAGGGGCGGTGGTGGGGTGGGGTGGTGAGATCCACCTGCAATCGCAGGTCTCAACCACCAGGGGGCAGGAGCCAGGCGGGGATATGAGGCAGGGCTCTGGCCCAGGCAGGAGCGTGGACAGGGAGCCCTGACCCAGCTATCCAAGCTGGGCACAGGCAGAGTCACCACTCGGGATGTGCCTGTGGCCCAGCTGTGCTCCCTGGAGAGTGTGGACCGGGATTGGACTCTGGGGTCATTCTGTCCAACCCTGCCATTCTGTTCTGCAGACTGGGAGGGCGCTACTCGACCCACACTGTGAGTTAGTGGCAGATTAATGGGATTTGCACCCATCCCAGGAATCTGGCTGCTTGATGGGCTCCATCTGGGCCTTGGTTCCTAGGGAGGAACGGAGCACACAGCAGGTGTCCCCAATGTCAGCTCCGTGGCCGGCCCTGGGAACGCCCTGGATCATTGCACAGTGATACCAGGTCTCCAAGTGCTGCCCTGGTAATCAGTGGCTCTCTCCACTCTCTCATTTCCTTCTGTTTCTGTGGCTCTCCGACCTTCTCTCCCAGCTTCCACTATCTCCATCCCTGATGCTGGGGCCCTTGCTCAGCTCCCTCCCTCCCCAGGCCCCAGGCTGGAGCGGTGTTTCCTCAGGGGTTTGCAGCTTCCAGAACCTGTTTTCCAGCCCAGAGTCTAAGGGCCACTCCTGGGATCTGGAGAAGTTATGATTTGGTAACAGAACCCTTGCTGTGATTTGGGAGGTGAAGAGGTCCCTTGGGTCCTGAATACTTTCCCCAGCACCCCTGCTGTGCTCAATAATCATAAACAGTGGTTGGCACAGGCTATGTGTGAGACCTTTGTTCGTGCAGAGACCAGTAAGACCCAGTCCCTGCCAAGTGAGCTCACCGTGTGGGGGTGAAGGCAAGAGAAGACTCGCACTGGAATGATTCTGCCCAGGGCAGATGCGCTAGTGCACAAGGACAAAAGGAGTCCTTGTATGGGATGGAGCAGATAGAGATGGGGTCTGGCTGGGCCTGGGGAAGTCTCCACCAAGTAGGTGGCATTTACCGGGCCTTTGAAGGACAGCTGGGATTTCAACAGGCAGCGAGGTGGGGAGCAGGGGTCAGCACAAGCAGTGGGTCTCAGAGCACCAGCTGCAGGTATGGTGTGCTCAAGGCGCAGGGACCCAGGCTAGGGTGTGTGTGGAGGGGTTGGGAAGCTGGTGGGCGCCAGAGTCCAAGCACCTCACCTCCAGGCCTGGGGAGGAGCCATGGGGGCCACTGTGATGCCTGAGCTTCACAGGCATTCACCAAAGTCCTGAGGTGAAATGGAAGAAGTGCAAAAGGTCACGAATGGCGCCCACCGGGCTTTACCCTCTGGGTGAAGGACTTTTGTTTCAAGTTCTACAGGAAATAGGGCTTGATAGGGAGGAGCAGTAGCACGGCGGGGTGGGGGGGTGTGCCTGAGAGAGTTGGGGACCCCGGGGCTCCAAGGGCCGACCCCATCTGCACGTTCAGGCTGCCCGAGCCCCGAGGCGGTCCCAGGAGAGAGCAGCCTGGCATCCATCTGATCCTGTCGGTTCTCAGTCCCAGCTCCTCTGTGGTGTCTGACGCCAAGTTCCCAGAGGGGGCCCATGAAGGGTCTCCACGCTAGCACCCTCCGCTCCCAGGGTGGGCTGGTGTTTGCAAGCACTGCTGGGGCCTTCGGGAGGAGGTAAGCGCAGCTGAATCACTGCCTGGGCATCTGGGCCTGGAACAGGGGGTGAGTCACCTAGCCCTGGGGCGTTGGGGGAAGGGAAAGAAGCTGCTGGACATCTGGAGGGGGAAGGGAGCCTGTCGGCCGGAAGGGCGGTGCCCAGACTGGTAGGGGTAGACAAAGGGCGGCGGCAGGGGCGCCTGGCAGGGGCGCCTGGAAGGGGGCAGCCCGAAGCCCGGTCTTTTCTAAAAACCCCGCCCCTGGGCTGGGTCCTGACGGGCTGCAGCGCAGGCCTTTCTCCGGGTGCGGGGCGGGGCCTGCAGGGGTGGGGTGAGGAGGACGGTGACTGCGGCCTGCCCAGCGCGGGCCTCTTGCTCTGGGAGCTGTCCAGCCCCTGCGCACTTGCCCGCCCCGCAAGCTTTCCCGTCTCCGTTTGGACCCTCCAGGGGCGTCCATACAGCGCACCCTGATGGGCTCACCCCGACTGCGCGGTGAGCACAGCTCGGCGGTCTCTCCCCCTTCCCTGGCTCATTCCCGACGCCTTCCCACCCACAGCGGCCGCGCAAGGTGGGAAGGTGCTTCCCTTACTACCATACGGAGCGGAGTTCGAGGCCAGCTTCGAAGCTCCCCCCAGTGAGTCCTCGAAGACAGCTTGCACGCGGGTGTGCGCACACACACACACAGACACACACAGACAGACAGACACACACACACACAGGCCTGGGAAGTCCCTGGAGGTTGGAGCCTCTGACTCACAAGTGAGCTGTGGCTCGCAAGTATGTGTCATACGAGCAAGGCCCAGCCTGAGACTTGAGGCCCACAAACAGGGGCGACCGCCCCTCACCCTGGGCCCAGGCCACCCCTTCCCGGTGATACCGGGACCCCCCCCCCCGACCCCCCAACCCCAGCTTGGCCTTCCTCTAGCGGTGGAGCTGCAGGTCTCTGGGAGGGCGGGGTGGGCAGGGAGTGGCTGGGGGTGGCGGGAGGCCAGGCTTTGGCTAATCAGGTTAGGGCAGGTTTGATTTCCTTCAAATGCCAGGTTGGGGGCCAGCGCGGTAGGCATATAAACCCCAGTGTGGGCGCCTGGCTCTTTGGTTTCCTTCCAGAGCCTCTCTGTCATCTGGTCTGGTGAGTGCTTCTGTCTTGCTGAGGGCTGATTGGGGGTGCCCGTGGTCTCAGTCTTTGTCTGCAGTTTTTTCATTCTGGGTCTCTCCCTTTGGGGAACCTTGTGTGATGTGCCCAACTGAGGGCTGTTCCAGGCTCTTCTGTGAGGTCTCAGTTTACAGGTTGCTCTGAGGCCTTCTCTTGGGTCTCACGGTCTGGGCCTCGCAGTCTAGGGATCCTTCTGGGGGCCTAGGCCCAGGAAGAGGAGGTGTGGAGGGTGGTGCTTTAACGAGAGTCTTGGGTTTTGTTTTTCCAAAGTCCTGGAATCCATCAGGACTTAAGGGACAAGAGCCAGGGATCTCAAGTGTGTGGGCCTGCCTGGGTCCCTGCCCTGAGGAGCTGCATGGTGCCCAGCCCTCTGCCCCTTCCCTTCTCTTCCCGAGTGAGAAGGCAGAGCTAGCGGGGTGGGCCCAGGACGTTACTTACCGCTGACACCGGGTACGGGGCCTCACCCCAGCACTCCCCCTAAGCCCCCTGGGGGTTGCTCAGAGCATGCTCAGAGGCAGAGCCATGGAAAGGATGGCCTGAGTTCTGTCCTGCCATTCCCAGGGCCCAGGACATGTCATTCCTTTAGTACCAGTCCCCATAGGATTCTTCCTGGTGGGGAGGGTCGCTCAGGGGCCTTCACCTCTGCACTGTCTGATGGAGAGAGCGCCCTCGGCTCAGAGGTCTCCAGTGTGTGGGAATGTCCGTCTCTCTCCTCTGAGGGTCCTTGGTCCAGTGGAGGAAACATACTTAGACACTTCCTCTGGCCTTAGGGGTCCCTCGTCTGCGGGAGACGACTTCTTAGGGAGGAATGGTCTCAGGGGAGAGGCAGAGAGGGGTTTGGAGAGGCACTTCGGGGCACAAGGGCAGAGTGTCCTGTGGGCTGGGCTGAATGTCCCCATCACCTCCCACCCAGATCCACCCCTGTGGCCCCAGATCCAAGATGTCCAGTCCCCTGGAGCAGGCACTGGCTGTGATGGTCGCCACCTTCCACAAGTACTCTGGCCAAGAGGGTGACAAGTTCAAGCTGAGTAAGGGGGAGATGAAGGCACTTCTGCACAAGGAGCTGCCCAGCTTTGTTGGGGTGAGTGGGGCTGGCTGGGTTGGGGGGTCCTGATGTGTGTGTGTGTGTGGGGGGGTGCCTGGTGAAGCAGACACAGGGCGTGACTTCATGGGCAGGGGGGTGGCTGGGGCCCAGGCACGTAGGCGTGCCCTGTTTCTGCTGTCCCTGTGGCTCTCCAGAGGATGGACAGCTGTCCATCTGTCCAATACCCTGCCTGGGTCAAGCCAAAGCCCAGAGAGGGGAGGTGACTGGTCCAAGAGCACACATCTCTCTCGCTCTTACTTTCCATGTTATATGCCAAACTAAGAAGTTGCATTGGGAGACACGTGTGCGCCCTGGGGCAGTGGCAGAGAAATGCTGTCAGCTTTCAGTTTGCCCCTCCCCTGCCCTGTATTGACTCCTGAAGAATTAAAAAAGTCAGGTCTCAGGCATTGAACTTGTGGTGCATGCCCTTTATTTCTTTAATGCTTTTTTTTGGTTAAGCTTTTCTAATTTGGTTTCATTTTGGCTGGTATTAAAATGTTTGCCTTGGGGTGCCTGGGTGGCTCAGTGGGTTAAGCCTCGGCCTTTAGCTCAGGTCGTGATCCTAGGGTCCTGGAATTGAGCTCCGCATCGGGCTTTCTGCTCAGCAGGGAGCCTGCTTCCTCCTCTCTCTCTGCCTGCGTCTCTGCCTACTTGTGATCTCTGTCTGTCAAGTAAATAAATAAAATCTTTAAATAAATAAATAAAATATTTGCCTTTTCTGAATTCAAAAATTTTTAGTTTCTTCATCAGTGAAGTGGGAGAGTGACGCCCAGCTTGCTGGGCTAGGGAGGACCTGGGTGCTCCTTGCTCCCGGCAGGGGCAGCTGGAGACCTTCCCAGTGAACGCCCACCTGTCCTCACTCATGGGGCCTCTTTGTAGCTCCCAGGGGGCGCCCTGCCTACCACTCACCCACTGCCCAGTGCCAAGGGAGGGCTGGGCTCTGACCTGTAGGGGTGTGGGGTGGGGAGCAGCCTCTGAGCCATTCTGTCTCACTTTCAGGAGAAGGTGGATGAGGAGGGCCTGAAGAAGCTGATGGGCGACCTGGACGAGAACAGCGACCAGCAGGTGGACTTCCAGGAATACGCCGTTTTTCTGGCCCTGGTTACTATCATGTGCAACGAGTTCTTCCAGGATGCCCCGGACCGGCTGTGAGCGGGGCTCCTGCTTGGCCACAGCCCTCCTGGACCCACGAGGACTCTAGCTACCCCTTTTGTACCCAATAAACATTTCTGTTGATCATATTTTAATTGCTCAGTGATGCCCCATCCCCTGGCTGGCTGAGTTGGGTTGCTGGACAATAAGAGCATCCTTAGATCCCACCCCTCTGGGCTCTGACTCTTCTGGAAATCTCTGCAAGGCCAGAGCTGCACCTCAAGTCCCAGAGTTTGGCATTTCAAATACCGGTAAAAATTTGAGATAGTTTGCTAATATTTTTTTTCCAAATAAAGATTTTAAAAAAGGCAAATACCATCCACCATCACTGTCATTTCATAAAAATAGAAAATGCTAACAAAGAAGGAAGGGTATGCTCAGAACAAAGGACAGACCTCGACGTTCCATACCGTGAGCCATCCGTGCTACTAAGATCTGTTCAAGAGGCAGAAGGCATCTAAACAACCCAGCAGACCTTCTCACTGAAGACTTTTTATCAGGTTGCAGACCACAGGCAGTGGCCCTGTTTTAGCAAAGTTGTATTTCTTTTGATACCTGCTTTCAGATGGGTTCCAGTTTGAGTTCATTCTTCTCTTGTGGGTCTCTGCTGAAAGCTACCGGGCGCTAGTTCATATCAGCATCCTGATTTTATTCCTACCATTTTCCCTACACCTGTAGCGAGGTTGCCATCTGTTCTGCACCGTGTGGTCCAGCAGGTGACAGCCTGACCGAACGCTTTGCCACTTCCTAACAAGGTCACTGACTTTCCAGCCACCAAAGGTGAGATCCTCGTATTTTATCCTTTCTTCTCAATTAATTACCCATGTTAGATTCTCTCTTGCTCACTTTTTAATGGATCCCACTTCTAGTTACCAAATTCTCTACCGGTTAGGAACATACTCAGTTGTAAGGCACAGGTAACCCGACTAAGAATGGCATATATAAATTAGGATTTAAAGGCCTTATAAAAGAAGCGTGAGATACGCAATTGAGGTTTGGTTCAGTGACTTAGAGATGCTGTTCTGGTGACCTATTGTTGCATTACAAATCACCCTACACTTGGTAAATTAAAACAGATTTATTATCTGTCAAGGGCCTATAAGGAGATGGCATTTGGTCAATGGGGTTCTCATTTAGGACTTTTCAAGCAGCTGCAGACAGATGTTGGAGCTGGAGTCATCTGAAAGCTCAAATGCATTCAGCTTCCAAGGCAGCTTATTCAATGGGCCCGGCAGCCGGCACCGGCGGTTATCTGGGAGCCAGGAGCTCTGCGGCAGCTGTTTGGAGCGCCTACCACGACCCCTCGGTGTCGCTTGGGCGTCTCAGAGTGTGGCAGCTAGGTTCTGACAGGGAGTGGCCCCCAAGGGAGCAGCCCAAGGTGTCCCAGTGGGGGCTGTGGGGCATCTTAAGATTCATTTCAGAAATCCAAGAATGTCACTTAGGCTGCATTCTATCGATCAGGTCGTTAGGCCGGCCCAGATTCAAGGGGAAGGGAGTTAGGCTCCATCTTTGCACGTGAGGGGCAGTAGCACAAAATCGACAGAGGCCATCTCAGAGGCTGTGTACCATCGTCCGACTTCTAGCAACCACGTGCAGAACGTAGCTATCGCCTTCCCAAGACCTGCCATGTCTCACCCTGTCAAGGCATCAGCGTGAGATCCAGGGTCTTGTCTTGTTATCTCTGCCAGGCCCCAATCTGGGCGACCGTGACTGCAGCCCCTCAAGAACAATTCCCTTGCCCTGAAGACCCATGCACGTTTGGTGCATGGAGGTGAGACAGACAGGGGACCAACACTCCTGGTCACAGATGTGTCCTTGATCCACAGCAACTCTGAAACGGAGTCAGACACATGCCACCAGATTCCTGACGAGGGCCCAGTTCTACTCCCTGTGTGTGGTTCTTCGTGGGTCCAGACTCTCGGCAGTTGGTTTCATTCTCTTTAACTCTTTTATTTTCCATAAGAAATGTTTGTGTTTGTAGCTGCCCCCTGCCCAAAGGAAGTTGACAACCCAAAGCTGCTTTTTTTTTTTTTTTTTTTTTTTCCCAAAGCTTCTTTTCTTTGAACTGTCTCTATCCCTTTCAGCCCCGGATTATGTAATTCCTTTCAAAATATTGAGGGCTCTCTCTCTCTTTCTCAGTCTCTCTCTCTGTCTCTCTCTAATAAATAAATAAAATCCTTAAAAAAGAAATCTAAAAAAAAATGTTGGCTTCCTGTATATCAGCTTATAATTTACTTAATTATACAAATGCCACACTTACAAATCTCTCTAAGATTTGTCCCTCTTACCTAGACTGAGAATCAGGGAGTTGGGAGCGAGGCCCTCTGGTCTGAAAGCATCTGAGCAGCATAATTCTAAAATTATTAGAAGCCAACTTGTTTATCTGAGAAAACCTGTGAGACTTGCCCTTAAATCTTTCCAAGTCTATACCTTTTACTTCGTTTCTATCCTGAGTCCGTCTTTATTGACAGGCCCTGGGTTTGACATTTGTCCTGAAGCCATTTATTACTTTGAGAACCATGTGCTGGCCATAAAGACTTTTCTGGACCCTCTATAATTCCTCTAAAAAACCTGAGCAGTTCCTTCTCAGGTTGTCTCTTTCTTCTCATATTTGATCAGGGTCATCAGAAGAAGTAGGCACTTTCAGTGTTCTGTCTAAACATCTCAGCTAGGTCCGCGAATTCATTCGGTAGTCCTTCTATTTTCCTATTACCATGGACCGAAATGCTCCCAGACATTCCATGGCCACATACTAGGGCTCATCTTTTCTTTCTTTTTTTTTTTTTTAAGATTTTATTTATTTATTTGACAGAGAGAGAGAGAGCAATAGAGCGAGTACAAGCAGGGGGAGCAGCAGAGGGAGAGGGAAAAGCAGATTCCCTGCTGAGCAGATGCGGGACTCAGTTCCAGGACCCCAGGATCATGACCCGAGCTGAAGCAGACGCTCAACCAACAGAGTCTTCCAGGTGTCCCTAGGGGTCACCTTTTCTCAAGCCTTCGGTAACAATTTCCTCATTGCCCTCCAAATTATCACTGCTAACCCCCTTGAGGTCCTTCTAGCTTTCACTGATTACCTGGTCCCAAAGCCAACGGCGCCTGCCTGGTTTCTGTAGCAGCAGCAAGCCCCTCTTGCAAGGAACCAGCTCATGCTAACTTTCTAAACCTTTCCTACCACTTCCTCTATCACAACATTTAGGATTTGCTTTGGCCGGCATCCCGAGATACATCAAAGGACAGTTTGACAGAATATTTTGTCATCTCATAGCAAGGGTCCTTGGCTTTCTGGCTGGGACGTATCTCTCTGTCTTCCCTCCTGCACTGGCCAATTGCTTGTTTCAGATTCTTTGACTTGAGGACTCCACGTTCAGATGTAAAATTCTCTACCAGTCTGGCATGTATTCAGCTGTGAGGTGCAGGTAAAGTTATTTCCATGGTGTTTAACCGTCTTACATAACGAGAAGTCTGGGGTGGGCAGTTTAACGTTGGTTTAGGGGCGCAGAGATGCCGTACCAGTCAGTGTCTTTTCTGTGCTTTTTTTGCTCTGTAACCTTTAGTGTATATACTTTTCCCCTTGTGCATGCTGCTTCATGATCACAAGACGGCTGCTGTACCTCCAGATTTCACTGTCCATGTTCCAGTCTGGAAGGTGCAAAAAGCCTTCCCTCAGATTTTGCCTTTTTATTATGGCAATAATTGTAACAATTATAATCATTATTATGTTATTAAAAAGTACTCTCTCTAGGGATTTCTTGCATCTCTTTGGTTTTAGAGATGTAGTATGGCTAGTCAAGCTGCAACCAGGGATTTTTTTTTTTTTTAAGATTTTATTTATTTATTTGACAGATCACAAGTAGGCAAAGAGCAGGCAGAGAGGCAGGCAGAGAGAGGAGGAAGCAGGCTTCCCGCTGAGCAGAGAACCGGTGCGGGGCTCGATCCCAGGACCCTGAGATCATGACCTGAACCAAAGGCAGAGGCTTTAATCCACTGAGCCACGCAGGTGCCCCTGCAACCAGGGATTTTTACGTGAGCATGTTGACACTTTGAAAGAAAATTTTTTTTAAAGATTCTATTCATTTAGATCGAGAGAGAGAGAGAGAGAGAGAGAGTGAGAGAGACAGCATGAGCATGCAAGCGCATGTGTGTGGGAGCAGCTGGGGGAGCAGAGGCGGAGGGAGAGGGACAAGCAGAGCCTAGGGAGGGGCTCGATCTCAGGATCCTGAAATCAGGACCTGAGCTGAGACCAAGAGCTGGGCCCTCAATCTGCTGAGTCACCCCGGCATCCCAAGAATGAGTTTCAGTAACAAGGAAAGAGGGGATAGGCAATAGACACGCAATAGACAATATTTTCCTAAATTGTTTTCTTACTTCCAGGGAAACTCGGCTGCTTGGTGAGCACTCTTGGGCACGGTGCCTCAGACTAGAGACTAGAGCTGCCCAGAGATGGATGGTTCCCCAGTGCCAAGGTGCCCGGACAACATGCTTGTTCTCACTGTTCTGCTGAATGGTGCATCTGGGGCGGGTGCGGCAACCTGGCCGGCCCAGCAAAGAGAGAAACCCATCTCCCTAATGTCCTGGAGGGGACAGAGCCAGGAGAAGAGGGTCAGGAAGTGGTGGTCACAGCGCTTACCATGCCCAGGGCAGCTCTCACGGAGCCTGTGTGTCTCTTGGCCTTTGGGCTTCCTGGAGATGAGGAAACAGGAGGGGACGTCTCTTTCTGGTGGGGCTCTCTGCTGGGCCTGTGGGAGCACAGTCTCCCAGAATCCCCACGATTAAAGGATGGGTGTGCTGGTGGTCACTGCACGTCACAGACGAGAAGGCAGGGGCTGGGAGAGGTTGGGAAATGTAAGGAAACACCTCACTTCTAAGACGTGGGATATGGAGGAACAGTCTGGGCCTTCCTCCTCTTCCTCAGCCACCTCCAAAGCCGCAGGCTCTGTGGGAAGGAAAGGGGACCCCAGGGAGCCGAGTCAGATGTTCTTGGTGTCTGGATGAATCCAGGGGAGACCCGGCCCTTTCGATGGCGGTCTGCACGCGTGCAATGGGTCCTGGCTTCTGCGGGAGCACAGTTCCCCACTCTTGGACTCTGTGGGCTGGTGGAGACTGGCCTCAGCTGGCTAGGGCTGAATGGGGCTAACTTTTTAAAAACAATATTTTATATATTTTGTTTAGTTATTTGTCAGAGACAGAGAAAGGGCACAAGCAGGGGGAGCAGTGAAGGGAGAAGGAGAAGCAGGCTCCCTGACTAGCCAGGACCCCGATGTGGGACTTGATCCCGGGACCCACTGATCATGACCTGAGCTGAACGCAGACGCCCAACCGACTGAGCCCCCCAGGCGCCCCTAAATGGGGCTGATTCCTTTTCCTTCTGCGCATTTGACAGACTGATGAACACCAGACTTCCCTAGCAGGTTGTAATGGTCCTGCCACAAAGTCTCTGCTGAGGCAGAGGGTGGAAAAGTCCAGAAAATGGCACCATTCAAAGGTGCCTGGGCCTGGTTTCTTCCTCCGTCCTCCTGGAGTGGCAGCTGGGAGGCCTTCCCCAGGACAGTCACCCCTCCCGTCAGGGTTGGGACCTACGTTCCCTTGGCTTTTGCTCTTCAGGGTCTACCCCTGGAAGCCTTTTAACCCTCCAGGAAAAGAGATACTGACATCCAAGTTGGCTTCTGAGACAGGGGAAGGAATGAACGAGGGCCCCCTGTGCTCCTGTCTTCAGGTCACATGTGATCCCCACTGACTCACTGATCCCATCTGGGAAATGGGCACAACTGGCTTGGCCATCAAAAGAGGTAGTATTCTACGCTCCACAGGCTCTCCTTGGTCTCAGTTCAGACCCTCTCCCCAGCAAAGGCCTCCGTGGCTCCAGCCCCAGTAATCAAACCCCCTTCATCACCTCCCCTTATGGGGCTTAGATGGTGAGACAGAAGGTGGGTCAGTCTGACAGCAGTTCGCCAGCCCCATGGGGCTGTGGGATTTAGGGGTGCTCTCCCTGACCCCTGGGCCCAGGTCCTTTCGGAGCAAGCACAGGAATGTGGTGGTGTTCTAGGACACGCTTATTTCTCCCTGAGGTGCAGAACCCCACGGTGACCTTCAGAGGGCAACACAGCTTCCCAGGAGCCTTTCAAAGCCTGGGGTTGACTAGGGGGGGGGGGGCGGGGAGGGGGGGGGGGGAGGGGGGGGGGGGGGGGGGGGGGGGAAGCAAACAGAAGTCAGTGCTGCAGCGAGTCCTGCCAAGGCAGATCCCTCTGCTCCCACACTGACACCCACAGGCCAGGGAGAGACCCTCACCTTCCACGTGGGCTGCCTACCTTGGCGGTCGGCTCGGGCGCCCGCAGCTGGGCAGCGAGGGGGAGAGCCTGCGGGTACTGAAGCACGGGACGCGGACAGCGGGCGTGGGAAAGGAGGTGGTGGCCCCCCTTGGGCCTCCGAAGGTGGTCTCCGGAAGCACTGCAGGAAGGGGCGCTCAGGGGGGCCGCAGGAAATGACCGGGTGAGGAGGGCCTTGTCCCCTCTTCCCACCGCCCTTCTCCGGGTGGCCTGCACTAAGGGGTCTCAGGGGGCCGGAACAGTGAGGGGCGCAGACTCTCTTCCCACGGGGGTTCTGACCCACTCTGGAGGCGAGGAAATGAAGGCCAAACCAGGCGAAGGGCAAGTCCGAGGTCGGGTGGCAAGAGGGTGGTGGGGCTGGTGGGGGCCTCCGGTGAAGGACTCTTTCCACGGGGGTCCTCCCACCCCAAAGTGCCGTCTGTCCTGGGTGAGCTCCTGCCCCTCCCCCGCAGCAGGCAGACAGAGGGCAGCCCCTTCCGAACTGAGGGATGCTGGGGCCTCTGAGACCACACAGGCACACACAGCGCCCGCCGGCCACCAGCCTCCTTCCCTTGGCCCTGCACTGTGGCTCTTGCTGGCTTGCCGCCAGCCTGGCGTCCTCCCACTTGTCACCACTGTGTCCCCCACTAGGTTGTCAGTCGCGCAGAGCCGGGCCTGGGGTGTTTTACTTACGACTGTGCCCACAGTGCCTTGGACAGGTGCCTTTAAATGACACGTGGGCTGCCTGGGGGGCTCTGTCAGTGCAGTGGCTGCCCTCGGCTTAGGTCATGATCTCGGGGTCCTGGGATCGAGTCCTGCATCAGGCTCCCTGGGAGAGCCCTGCTTCTCCCTCTCCAGCCTGCTTCTCTCCCTGCTTGTGTTCCCTCTTTCTCTCTCTGTCAAATAAATAAATAAGATCCTTAAAAGAAAAATGACGACAGGAACGACAAATGGCTCTCGGGTGGCCACTTGTTAAGCGACCCCGGACAGTGACCTGCCTCTCAGGTGACATGTGTGCCCTTACTGTGTGCCTGACACCGTTTATCTGTGAGCTTTATATGTATTAACCCCTCTAAGCCCACAGCCATCCTCGGAAGTGGTCACCATTATTACCCCTAATCACCGACCGTGAGGGAAGGGAAGGCGGGAGGGTGGGGTGACCTGTGGCTGGGGGCGGTGAGGAGGTTGGGAGCAGAACTGTGCAGTCACAGGGACAGGTGTTTGGCCTAGAAGGGAGGCAACTGCTGGGGCCCCTTCTGTCCCCTCCTCCTTGTAACCTTGCCTATAAAACAGGGCTAATCACAGCTCTCCCTTCCCTACCCACCCCTACTCATTCCCCTCCCCCACAGGGGCTGCGTCCCCATGGAGATGATGCAAGACAAAGTCTGGGTACAGAGGAAGGGCTGGGGTCAGGGCAGCCTGAGCTCTCTGGCTGCCTCCACCAGCAACAGGCTTCCTCTGAGGCCTGGGCGCTGACCTCCCCATCCCCTTTCCACACACTCTCCTGGGTCTTGGGTTCTCCTGCTATGAAATGGGGAAGGGGGCGTGAGAGACAGACTAGAGTCATAGTGATACAGAGGGCCTGTTCCCACTAAAAACAACCACAGTGCTGGACAGAATTAAAAAGCATGTTTCAAAGCAATGAGGAGCTCACAGGGCAGTAAGGAGTGAGGAGACCAAAATCTAAGGGAAACCAACTCCAGGAGCTGAGCCACGCTCCAGGGCCCCTCACACCCTGAGAGCACTGGCTGAGCTGAGCCAGGGTGTCTGTGGAGTTAGGAAGATGGGAGCTGAAGCCCAGGGCTCACTGAGGAGGGGAGACAAGGGGGACAGTCTCCATAATGCTGGGACCCCAAAGGGCTACATACTCCAGCTGAGAGCCAGAGGACACCCAGGCCCCATCCCATCAGACCTCAAGGAACAGAGGACAGGACACAGACCTGGGGACTGCACACGTAGGGGAGCCTGCAGGGTCTGAGCCCACTCACAGCGCTTAGGGCAGTGGGCTGTGGGCCACAGAGAGGTCAGCCTGACTGGGAAGGGCCCCTCGGAGCAGCTTGCCTTCCTCCTAGCGTTCTAGACACCCTGCAGATGGTCTCCTCAGGGGAGAGAGCAGGCCACAGACCAAAGTGACAAAGAACCACTGACCTGGTCATACAGGGAGGCTGTCTCAGGCTTCCGTGTTCTCGCCTGCAAATGGGGCTGAGCAGACGCTCTCCAGGATCCCCTCGGGCACAAGGATTCTCTGAGGGGGGGCGGTGAAGCTATGTGTGCTTCTAGAGTGAAGAAGGGGGCGTGGATGGGATGGATTAGCCCGTCTTGTCTCCTCCGACAGAGGCTGGAAGGGGAAGGGGGTGTGTTGGGCCCTGTTCCCAGCTCTGGGGGTGGGCAATAAGGGGGTTGTGTCTGTGGCCCTAAATGGCCCTTTGATGTATGCATGCGTGGGTGGGCCCTAGGGGACCATAATAAGGGCCGCCAGGGAAGGAGGCAGGGGAGCCCCTGGGGGCACCCTCAGTTTGACCTACTTGGGCCCTCATAATTGCTCCCTTCCTTCGCTGGGAGACTAGAAATAGGGACGCCCCGTCTCTAGCCTCCTACAGCTGAAACCAAGACTCGTGGTGAGTGCCAGCTGCTTGGGTTCTGCCCTGGATTGGGAGCTGGGCCTGGGGGTAGAGGGACGAGCACTGCAGGTACTGGCCAGGTGCCGGAAGTCAGCTATGGTGGGTTCAGTGGTCCTCGGTACAGTGAAGGGCAGTCTGGAAGTTTGGGTTAGGGGTGTGCAGTGCGGAGGTCTGGCAGGGGTGGGGGCCTCACAGGGAAGAGAGGGTTCCCTTCAGGCTCCAGGCACCCAGCTTCTGAAAAAGCCCCCTGGGGTGGTGCCAGCCAGGCTGGCAGGAGCCCAGAAGGGCCGCCGAGCACCTCTGAGTTTCCCTAGTCCCTGTGCGTGTGGCCCTTTCCTCTGCTGGAAGCACAGACTCCCATCCCAGCTCCACTGCTGGGCTGTCACAGAGACCGCTGGCTGAGCATTGCCCCATCACCCCCGCGCCCAACCCTGCCGGCAGGGGCGTTCTGTATGGCCCAGCAGAGGGGCACCCGGGAGAGCGCCTCGTAGCCTGGCCTCCCTGGGGCACACTCCTGTCCCCTGGGGGAGCAAGGCCCTAGGTTCACAGGGGATTAGCAGGGCCTTCCCAGCTGCTTCAGGGTTCCCCAGGCTGGAGGCATCCTCCCAGAGGTGGTGGGGTTGGGGAAGATGGGCACTTCCAGGAAAGCCTGCCCTTCTGAGAGAAGGGGTGTTCCTATGCTAAACCTTCTGGCTCAAGACCCCAGGGGGCAGGGAGACAGCTTCAGGTGGGGCAAATCACTGACCCGTGAACCCCTGAGCTGGCTCCCTCTGTGGACTGCCGGTTTGGGTCCCTGAGCAGGCCTGAGAGGTGGAATGAAGCCCAGTTTACAGGTAGGGCCCCTGCCCCCCAGTGTTAGGGGCTCATCTGAGGTTGTGTGGCTGGCCTGATGCACAGGGGGTCCCAGGCAGAGTTCAGGGGAGCAGGGATGAGTGAGGGTGGTGGTGAGGTGCTGGGGTTGCTCTCAGACCTGACCCCTCCCTGAGAAGCCCAGCTGCTCCAAGGATCTGAGGAGGGGGGGTTACGGGGCAAGTATCTCCTTGGGCAATTTCCTGCGGGTCTGGAGGCTTTATCTCATGGTGGGGCACCATGGGCCTGAGCCCTTCCTGGGTGTCAGGGTCGAGAGAAGGGAGACAGCCAGGGAGTCCTCAAGTATCCCCAGTGTGGGGATGCAGTTGGGGGGTGGGGTGCTCTCTGAGGAGTTTGCCCTGATGGTAGGGAAAGAAGACTTCTGTCCAGGAAAATGACATTGGAGTCATAGGGAGAGAAATTAGAAGAGGCTGGAGTGGTCAGGGCCGGGCTGCTCGGAGGGGGGAAGCAGCAGGAGTGTGTGGGAGCGGTCTCTGAGAAACGTCCTAGGCATGGCTGGGCCTCCGGCTGCGTCTCACCTCCATGTCCTCTGACAGTGAGGATGGCCAGGCCTCTGGAGCAGGCGGTGGCTGCCATCGTGTGCACCTTCCAGGAGTATTCGGGGCGCGGCGGGGACAAGCACAGGCTCTGCCAGGGGGAGCTCAAGGAGCTGCTGCAGAAGGAGCTGCCCACCTGGACCCCGGTGAGCTCCTGGGGGGGCCAGTGTGTGGGAGGCCCTGCCCGGACTGCAGAGAGAGCCCTGGGGACCGGCTCGGAGCAAATGGGGCAGGGGTGAGGCTGTGAGGAGGCGAGCGGATGCGGCAGGGGTCCCAGGGCCCCGTCTGCGAGCCCAGGGCCCCGTCTGTGAGGGGACAGAGCATGGCCACACCTGCTGCTTGGCAGGCGGCTGGGAGGCCGGCGAGGGTGCACTGGGGAGCATTCCCACATGCAGCGGGCTGTGGGACCTGAGAAGGGCGGTTGCGGGGTGCGGACGCAGGCAGATGGCAGAGCTGGAGGCTGAGGCTCGTCTCCCAGGGCTGTGGAAGGCAGGGAGGCCGGCCAGGAGGGGAAGGTGGGTTGGGCATGCACCCCTGCCTCAGCTTGCGCCCCCCACCCCCCACGCTGTGCAGACGGAGCTGCGGGAGTGTGACTACCATCAGTTCATGAGCGTCCTGGACACCAACAAGGACCGGGAGGTGGACTTCGGGGAGTTCGTGCGTGCCCTGGCCTGCCTGTGCACCTACTGTCACGAGTACTTCAAGGACTGTCCCCCCGAGCCCCCCTGCTCCCAGTAGGCTCTGCTCCCACGGGCGCCTGACACGAGGCCCAGGCCGGGCTGACCCAGGGGGCTAGAGACGGGAGGGGACCTCCCCAGGGTCCCAGCTGAAAAGCCCCAGAGCACCGACTCCCCCTGTGGCCGCATGGATGAGGCCCTGACCCCGGAGGGTCCACTTCACGCCTAATAAAGAACCGGTGTCCCCAGTTTGGCTCTCGACTCTTGGGCTTGTGGGGGGTGGGGGTCAGAGTCCTCACTCCTCTCTGGCTTTTGTGGGGCTTTTGTGCTCCAGGTGAGTCAGCCTAGCGGAAGCAGGGAGGGGAGATCCTTCTGAGGACAAGGTCCAGGAGGCTTTGGGGTGTCTCTCTCTCTCTCTCTGGGGACTTTGAAGCGCAACTCCCCTGGGCTGTCAAGGAAGACGCCAGGGCAGCCCCAGATTCCCTAGGGATGGTGCTCAGGCCTCAGCAAGGCTGTTCTGAGGAGGAGGGTTGGGGAGCAGGGGTGGGGCGGACTTGTGGGCTTGGGTGTGGGAGCCCAGAGAGCAGAGCTAATAGGATTAGGGTGTCTGAGGTCTGACCAGGGTATGGCTCTTGGCCAGGGAGGGGTGCCCAAGGGAGGGGACACCTTGAGACAGACCCCATCCCTGAAGCTATAACCTGCTGAGGGCCTTAGCTCCCTACTCCTGATCCTCAGTAAAGCTGAGTTCATACCCCACTCTGAGAAGGTGACCCTGATCCCCGCCTTCCCCACTTCATGCCATTTTTTCTCTAACTTTCCACCCCAACCTGTGTTCTTCATTTTAATACTATCCCAACTCTAGATACCCCATCCTGATAGCCTCCCTCTCCCCCGTCCTCTGGGTACCTGCTGTCCATCCCCGAGCCCCACACTTGACTCCTACTCCCTACTCCATCACTACCGCATCCGGGACCTTTGTGCACTGATGCGCCTGGGGTGGTCCTAGCATCACCTTTGGGCGTTGGTCTGTTCCTCCTCCAGACTCTCCTCCTGCCCTGGACCTCCGTCAGCATGGCAGAGTGCCCTTGAAGGAGGGGAGAAGGGCAGCGAGAGCTTCCTGGGGTCCCCTCCTTAGTGCCTGGGCAGCCACATTTCCAGGGCAATTTCTTTTTTTCAAGATTTTATAGTATTTTATTTTTAAAGCAGGCTCCCTGCCCAACATGGGTCTTGAGCTCACAGAGTCCCCAGATCAAGAGCAGGGTGCTCTACCAGCCAAGCCAGCCGTGCGCACTCACCTGCCTTTTCTCCCCTTTTCTGGCTGCCCAGCAGGACCACCTCCTCCCTGCCCCCCCCCACCCCTGCTGTGCCCAGGGCACAGACTTCCTCTGGCTCCCGAAAATTCAGGTTGAGCTGAGCCCACAGCGCAGTGCCCACCCCATGGAGACCCCAGGCTGTGTGGGTCTCCCATTGTGCAATGTGCCTACCCAGGGCAGGAAGCTGGGTTCCCAGCCGGGCTGGTGGAGGGGCCCAGAAGAGGACTGTCTCTCGCTCTTCCCCAGCCCCTGCTATGGGCAGGGCCTGGCCAGGGTATAAATAGGACAGACCGCTGGGTTTTCCCCACTCTTCCTCTCCTCTCACCCTCCCTCTTCATCTCTTCTTCCCTCTTGGCCTGGTAAGTCGTGGTCTCCTGACTGGCACACAAGGGTGTCAGGGTGAGGCTGGGGTCAGGCTCTGGGCAGAGGAAGGAGTGGCTGGTGGGGGCCAGATATGCTAACGGGGTCCAGCGTGAGATTGTGATGTGGAGGCCCTGGAGTGGGGTGTGTGTGAGTGTGAGTGTGTGTGTGTGTGTGCGCGTGAGCATACGCATGCCTGCCTGCATGCATGTGCAAGAGAAAAACCCACAAACAAGAAGTGTGCAGGGCCTGGATTCGACCTAGCTGGTGGCACGGGGATGCTGGGCTTTGCACGTGCTGTTGCTGGAGCGTGTGTTGGTGTGTGTGTGACCTGTGGGTCTGCATATCGGCCGCTGTTTGCTGGGTTGCACGGGCCTGTGTATGCACACTCGGGTGTGGGAAGCAAACTGAAGTCAACTGGCCTTTTGTCTGCTTGTGTCCTATGGGCGTCTGCTCTGCACCCCACAGGGAGCTGGCTGCACCCCGCCCTGCATCTCTGCCTCTGCCACCTCACCCTGCCCCTCCCTACTCCAGGGCTGGGCCGCTGGTTTTTTCCGCTGCGGCCCCTGGGCAGGCCTCCAGCAGCCCCGGGATGGGGAGAACGGGGCAGGGTGTGGCCGCTGTGGTCGTGGGAGTACTGGTGGAGGGGGAGAGAGTGGGGGAGGCCCAGCCTGAGTGAGGCTGCCTGCAATCCGGAGCCTGGGCCGGGACAGGACAGTCCAGCCTGTACGGTGGCCTGAAGCACGCACTTCTCGCTAGGAGCTGCGGCGCACCTTTCTGGGTCCCCTTCTGGTGGGAGCAGAATCTCATCAAGTGGCCCCTGGGGGCTGGGAGTGGGGTGGAGCATTCTGAGGGTGGGGCTGGGGAAGACAAGGTTGTCTCTGGGACCCACCCTCAGATCCTGAGCGCCAACATGGCGTGCCCCCTGGAGCAGGCTCTGGATGTGATGGTGTCCACCTTCCACAAGTACTCGGGCAAGGAGGGTGACAAGTTCAAGCTCAACAGGTCAGAGCTAAAGGAGCTGCTGACCCGGGAGCTGCCCAGCTTCTTGGGGGTGAGTGGTTACTGTCTGGGAGTACGCCCCTGTGTGCTCCCCTCTCCACGGGGAAGGGTCAGGGCCTGGTGGGGCACCAGCCTGTGGGCAGAGCCGTAGCTACCGTCCCTGGGATGCATCTGTCCCTGGGATGGGGACGTCCGAGCAGAGGGCTTGGTTCGGAACACAGTGGGCACCCGCCACTCACTTCCGGGAGCCCAGCAGGAGGAGGGCTGGGTAACCCACAGGTAGGGTGCAGGCCAGACCCCACCACGGGCTTTGCACAACTTAACTAAAGGGGAACAGACATTTAGAGCGGCTAAGCAACTTCCAAGGTTGTGAAAATGCAAAGCTGAGATCCACAAACTGGGACATTTGCCATCAGTCTGGCAACAGATAATTTTGGAGTCTCTGTGGGTGTGAAGCCACAGTCAAGGAGACACATGTCCAAGCCCCTGAGCATTCCCAGTTCCCGATTATACCAGACTCTGCGCAGTTTAGATGTTACCTTCGTGACCACTGTCTAGCTGGATTCTTGGAACAACCTTGGGGGATGACGTGGTGGTCCCTTCTCCAGCTGCGTGCACGTCCCCTTGGGGTGAACTTCTGTGGACCCCACTTAGCCCCTGAGAGCAGGGGCGCCAAAGCGGGGCCCCCAGGGCGAGGCTATGCCTTCCCGAGCTCCCGTCTGGAGATGGGAAACGGCTCTAGTCTTGCTGCATGCCAGAACGTGTGGTTCTGCTTGTTGCCTCTTCCCCGCAGAAGAGAACGGACGAGGCCGCCTTCCAGAAGCTCATGAACAACCTGGACAGCAACAAGGACAACGAGGTGGACTTCCAGGAGTACTGCGTCTTCCTGTCATGCGTTGCCATGATGTGCAATGAGTTCTTCGAAGGGTTCCCCGATAAGCAGCCCCGGAAGAAGTGAAAGCCCCCCCCGGGGGTGGGAGTACCCTACCTGTTGGCAGAGGGCACCGGCCCTCACCCCGGGCCCCCCAGATGTGTGCACGTTGTGACCAAGTTCAATAAAGAGTCTTAGAAGTTTAGAGGTTGATGGTCTGAGAGGCTCTGGGGCCGCGGTGAGGGCTGAGGGATGGGTCACGGTGGGCAGCACAGGCGGTGGACAGCGGTTCCGTGGAGAGCAGACTAGTGAGGTTGGGGGCAGGGGTGAGTGGAAGACTGTGTGTGCACATGATGGAGCTGGCTGATGGTGTCCAGGGCAGGGCAAAGAACTCCCAAAGGCTTAGAGCGCCCCGGCTGTGGGGTCTTTGCCAGCAGACTAGTCCCTCCCACCTCAGCCTTGCCTCTGGAGAGATTGAAGGTCACATCTGCTCTTGGCTGGGGCCTGGAATGGAGTTTGGGCGCCCTGGGGCAAGGAGCTGAATCACGAGGGCCCTGCCCTGCGGGCCCCTTCCAACGCCCTAGTTTCCAGCCCAGGGATGGGTGAGTCCCTCCTGTCCGTGGTTAGGTCAGGGAGGCCGTGTGGAAGGAGACCACCCCATTGCAGCAGCCTGAGAATGTCACCAGCGACCCTGGGAGGAGGGCTGTTACCAGTTAGGGTCATGGTCCTTCAGAGAGGGACAAAAGGACCTCAAAGGGAAGAGTGGAGGATGGTAGCTGGGGTGGGAGGGAGGGAAGTGGTGGGAGGTGGCCCTAATTTTGGAGATGAAATTCCACACATGTGATCTGATCAATAGAACTGAGATTTTTCTTCCCCCAGAAAACACCAGGCCTGATGTCGTGCCCCTTCAGGTTAAAGGCTGATGGGTGATGGAAGTTCTCCTGCAGGCCGGGCCTGGGGTTGTAGGGCCTTTAAGAAGAAGTCGGTGAGGGTGATGGCCAGCAGTAGGGGGTTTTGGTTCCCTTGACCTTTCAAGCTTTCCCTTTCCTTCTCATTACACCCTGTTTTTCTCTCCAGTGTCAGAGCAGTTGGGGCAGGTGACTCAGATGTTCCCCCGAGTGTGACTGCAGAGGCCTGGCTAGGATTTTGGTCCAGGAAAAAGCCTGCCTCCTCTCCTTCTGCCAGGGCCCTGGCCGCCCATCTTCTAAGGGAGCGCCCTCCCCCAGGGATGTTCCCGCATCACTCTGCCTCGGAAACTCCCGTTGCTCAGCAACCAGTCCCTGCTGCCTCTCTCTCTCTCTCTCCTTGCCAGCCCAGGTGGGGGCGGGGCGGGGCAGAGTGGGCGCAGGGCGGAGGGTCCAGGCCTGGTGGGGATGCGGCGCCCACAGGTGCAATCTGACTCAGCTCCGTTCTCACACTTGAACCGCTTGGTGGTAAAAGTGTCTCTCCTCGGATTCAGGCCACTCTCCATGCCCCCTGCTCCACTCCGTCCTGCACCCTGAGCCTGCTTCCCTGTCACCTGGGCTTAGCCTTCCTGGACCCCTTCCATGTCGCCGATTCCCAGGCCTCTGTTCCACGTCTCTGACAACTCTTTCCCATGAAGATGAGCGGCGAGGCATCTTAGGCTTCAACTCCATGGTTGCTAATGACCTTGACCTTGACTTCCATGCCCTCAGCAGGGAACATCTTCCCTCATGGATTCCCATCTCAAGTTGTGTTTGCTCTGTTCCTGGTGTGGACAGGAGGCGCAGTATGGAGAGTGGCCTAGGGTGTGAAGAGGTGCCCTGTGTTGGGCCACGTTTCCTGGTCCTTTTTCCAGGGCTCCTGGTTTCTCTTCCACCCCTGTTGTCCCATCAGATTGAGTGCTGGGTTTTGGTTGGGAAAATAAACCTTCTGGAATTGAAGATGTGTGTGCCTCAATGAGCTCAACATGCCCCCTTTCCCTCTGTTGGGAAACAAGGAAGGCAAGACTGGCAGAGGGGTTTCTCCCCAGCCCCATCCCAGGAGGCTCTGACCTGGGCCTTCTCAGGTCCCTCTCCTTCTCATTGGCTCCTTCCCTCCTCTGGTTTCCTGGGGACCAGAGCAAGGGAACAAAGGCAGGGAGTGGTGGGAGGGAGACTGTGCTGTGTGGGTTGTCTGCTGGCTCCTTCCCTGGTGAGTCCTTCCTCCTCACCTCCCTGCTCATCTGTACGGTGGGGCAAGTAGGGCGGTGAGGCCAGACCACGACAGCCTTGGGGACCACCACCAAGGAAGGCCTGGCATGATGGGCAGACATGGGCTCATGAAGGAGGGCAGAGTGTGGTGCTGTGCTTATCGGAGTTTCTCAGGAAGGGGCTCTGGGTATGCAGTTGCAGTCAGAAGAGCTGGGGTGCTGTCCCCGACGCCCAGAGGCCCTCCCCTCCCCTGTGCCCAAGGCTGAGTCTTCTGGAGTGGGAGGGGGCATGATGCTGAGGTTTTGGGGTAGCTAGAGGTGAATGACAGATCCAGCTCAAGAATCACTAGGTGGGCTTTGGGCGAAGGTGAAAGCCAGCTGCTTCTTCCTTCTTGCTCTGGACTCCACACAGATTGACCTGGAGCCCCCAGGTTTCTTGGGTGTTGTCCCCTTCCTAAGTCATGGGAGCGGCCTCTTCCTTGGGTAGGTGTGGCCATGCTGAAGGACCTGGAGGATCATGTTCAAACCCAGCCTCTGGATCCAGCCCTCAGAGGAGTCCTGGAGATAGGCCCTCCCCTCCTAGTGCCGGTTGTGTGCAGGTCTGTGGGCCAGAGACTGAGACCAGCGGGACAGGTCCAGCAAACTCTGCCCTGTTTCCTGCTGAGATCTTAGCTCCCAGGTCCAGCTCCAGCCCCACTCCGAAGCCTGGACTGTCTTTGCCTTGTCCTCCACCTCCATAATGGGACACTCCCCACTCTCCGGTGATTCAGGCTCCTGGGCATAGGAAGGTGACTGGGGCGAGACAGCCTCTGGGGAGTGACTGCCCGAGCTCAATGGGCCAGGGGACCTTTCTTGGCTCCTTTGTCTGCCACCAGTTCATCTCGTGGAGAGGTCATCTGCCCCTAGAGCCCTTTTCCAGCATCTCCTAAGCAGGGGCGTGTGTAGGCTCCTGTGGGGCTGGAGGGTCTCGTGGCTCTGGCTGTTCCTTGTTTGCCTTGGGGCTGGACTAGCGATGGGGAAGCAGTAGGTCTGGCTTCCCTCGGATGGTGATCCTTCCCTCCCCCTTCACCCTCCAGAGCTCACTGATGGAGACACCTCTTGAGAAGGCCCTGACCACTATGGTCACCACTTTCCATAAATATTCGGGGAGAGAAGGCAGCAAACTGACCCTGAGCAGGAGGGAACTAAAGGAGCTGATCGGGAAGGAGCTGTGTCTTGGAGAGGTAGGTGACTACTCCCTAAAGCCCAAAGCCCGAGTTCTCCCTGCGCACACCACGGGGGAGGAAGAGAACAGAGGAAGCACCACACCACTGTAGGGGCTCCCCTTCTGTGAGGTAGGACGCCCCAGCTCTGCATCTCGAGAGAACCAGCAGAGGGGACACGCACCTACCCTCCCAGTGCTCTGCTCTCAGCCTGGAGTAGGGTGACCAATGGGACTGACAGAGACTAAGGAAGAAGGTGGACATCTTGGGCCAACAGGTGCACGGCCTCTGTGATGGGAGGTGAGTTGGGTCTCCCTGGGAAGGAGGAAGGGCCACGTCCAGAGGGTGAATTCCAGCCTGCATGAAGGCCTAGAGGTCGGGGAGCCTTGTGTGTTGAGGCCGGGCGCACGGAGCCATCGAAGAGCCTGTGTGAGGAATCGTGGGGGAAAAGGCCCCAGGGTGCCCAGCTCAAGCTGTGTGAGGTGCAAGGGCTGGGCCTCCGCCTGTGTGCCCTGTACAGCCAGGGCTCTCAGCTGGCACTGACACAGGAACAAAAAGTGTCCTGCTCGTTTGGGGACACAAGGATGGAAGGAGACAGACTGCTTCTCGCCAGATGGAGAAGGTGGGAGGTGGCTGACCGAGGGGAAAGCCTAGGAGGAAGTTATATTATTTTTACAGCTCGAGAAAACAGAGGCTCAGAAATATTATCTAACTTGTCCAAAGACACCCAGCTAGTAAGAGGCCGAGTCCTTCCTTCTTCCTTGAAAATCTAGTCCTGGGGCCTCTCCAGTCACATTGTGAACCCTGGTGGGCCTCCCTTGGGCAGCGGACAGGAGCAGGTGTGGGTTTCACGAAGCTTGCCCTCTGGCTTTCCTGCCAGGCTCTCTGCATCCTGAAGTTAATGAGGGCAAAAGGAGGGGTGGCGGGTCCCCAGGGGTTAATTACAGGGCACAGAGGGCCTGGGGAATGCTGGGGCAAGGACCATGTCACAGAGAAGCTGTTTCCGTCTCCATTTGTCCTGACATGTGTCTCCGGTGGAAAAGTGGGAACTGAGGGCAGTGAAGAGGGGAGGGCAGAACTTGTCTGTGTTTTCTTCCTGTCCCACCCGAGGGCCATGTTTCATCCTCTCTGTGGAGTTGGTCTGGGAGAGCAGTGGAGAGCAGGGGACAGATAGAACACGGCTGAGCCCCGGCCTCATCTCCACACAGCCGAGCGGCAAGCTCTCCCAGGAAGGGAAGGCCGCGGTGGCTTCTGGGCTCCAACACGTGGCTTTCGTGGCATGCTGTCTGGGTCAGGTCTCAGCTACCCTCTGCAGGGACGGAAGACGTCTGATCAGGCTCAGTGCCACACAGTCCCCAAGGCATTTCTGTTGGACGCTGTATAATGTCCAGACCACTATTTCCCTGGATGGTGGGAAGTGCTGTGGGAAGGGGCGCTTGGGCCGGCTTTCCTAGGGACAGTTGCTTGGATTCAGGGTGGGTCACCGCATGGTGCCAGGCCCGGTGCTGCGTGTGCGCTGGGGGCTGAGACCGTCCATGTTGAGGACCCAGCTAAGAGTCACCCTGAGGCTGTTTTCCCGGGTCGTGGGTGGCACCGTGTGGTGGTGATGCATGGCTATTTGGGGTGGCTGACCTGTCCCTCTCCCTTGAAGAAGATGAAGGAGACCAGCATTGATGACCTGATGAAGAGCTTGGACAAGAACAGTGACCAGGAAATTGACTTTAAGGAGTACTCGGTGTTCCTCACCACACTGTGCATGGCCTACAACGACTTCTTCCTGGAGGACAGTAAATGACCAGGGCTCAGCCCCTTCCCCCTGGTCTCCGCAGCCCCTCTCACAGCCCCTCTCTGGCCCCTTGCCCTCGCCTCCCTTCTGGATGGACCCTGCTTCCGCCTTCCCTTCCAGCAGGGCAAATAAAGATTTTCCATTCCTGGCTGGTTTTGAAGATGTCTTGTCCCCCTTGCCTAGGGGTGGTGGTGGGGGGCAAGGGAGAACGCCTCTTTGCGTGGGCTGAGGGCCTCCGGGATTTAGGGTCGTGGGCTTCCTCCCTTCCTGCCCTGCCTCGGTGTGGATGTCACTGAACTTCCTGGGCTTAGTTTTGCCCTTCTGGAAAATGGGGAAGTTGGGCCAGGCTTTCCCCTGCCTCCCAGAGAAAGCGAAGAGGAAGCGCTTTGACAGGGCGGAGGAGGTGCGGGCGCTGGGGGAGGCTCCCCAGGGCGGCGGTGGACAAGCCATTCTGAGGCCACAGGAGGTCCCCTCGCCAGCCTCCTTTCCCCACTTCGCCCCCGGCCGCTAGCCCGCCCCGCCCCACCCCAGTCCTCTGTGGGGTCCGGGGCTTCCGGCTGTCTTCACTCCCCTCTACAACTCAGGAGAGGATCTGGAAACCGTTTCCACCGGAGGGTACAGAGCTCCGTGGAGCGCAGCGCGCACACCGCCGGGCGGGAGGCCGTGGGCGGAATTCCAGGCTGGGGTGTGGGGCGTGGTTGGGGGCGAGGGAGGGAGGGGACGGTCTGCGCCGGGGGAGGAAGGGTTGTGAGGGTGGTGGTGGGAATTTGTTTTTGCTGAGGGGTGGGTGTTCCAGATGTCCTTTAAATCACAGGTTACAGACCACTGGCCGCTCCCCCTCCTTCATCGGGGGTTGTCCCCAAACACCCTCTAGGGAGCCCCCCGCCCCCCCGCCGTGGGCCGGGGAGCTGGCCGGGAGCTCGGTGTCCCTGGCTGGCAACGGTCTCCCCTGGGATCCCCGTTCTGTGCCGGGAACCGGAACAGCCCGAGGCCAGCGGCGCGGAGAGCTGGGGGGGCCCCGGGTGTGGGCCCGGCGCCCCGCGGGCCTGGACGGGGCGGGCCTGAGGGCGGCGCGGAGGGCGCGGTGGGGCTGGCTCGGGGTGGGGGGGAAGTTGGCCCCGGGCGGCGGCGGGGAGGGAGGCTCGGGGCGGGGTTGGGGGCCTGGCCGCGGGGGTGGGGTGGGCTCTGACTCGCCCGGCCTCCGCCCGGCGGCTGCTAAAAGGCGCGCTGGCCACAGCCCCGCGGGTCCGCGGACGCTCTCCTGGCCGAGCGGTGAGTCCTCGCGGGGCCGCCCGCCCTGGGGTGAATCGGCCCCCGGGCGGCAGGTGGCTCCCCCGAGTGCACCCCGGACTGCGGGAGGGCGTGTCCCGGGTGTGCGATCCCCCTCCTCCTCCCCGACTTCTGGAGACCCTGAGGCTGGCTCTCGGCCGGCCGTGGTCCTTCCTGCCTGCTGCTTGGCCACCTCTCTCCTGGGGGCCTTCAGGTCTGCCTCTCCCTCCCGCCAAGCCCTGAGCCGACTTCTGCTGGTGACACCGGTGCGGTGCGGCTGGGGACAGAGCCCTTGGGGAATATGAATGTGGGCGGGTGGGGAGGCCCTTCGGCACTGACCAGCCTTTCCGTCCCCAGCTCTGAGCCCAGCGCCCAGCCATGGCGTGCCCCCTGGACCAGGCCATTGGCCTCCTCGTGGCCATCTTCCATAAGTACTCGGGCAAGGATGGCGACAGGAGCACTCTGAGCAAGAAGGAGCTGAAGGAGCTGATCCAGAAGGAGCTCACCATCGGCGCGGTGAGTAAGGCCGCTCCCCGGGCCCTTGGGAAGCAGGGTGAGGAGAGGGAGGGGTCCAGGTGCATCTGTCGCTCAGTTATCCATATTCTGGGGCCGAGCCCACAGCTTACTGGGACCATGGGTCAGTTCCCAGTCCTCAGCCTGGTGCTCTCTGCCAGTGAGGAGCGGAGCCTAGTGGAGAAATAAAGTCAGTGTCTTTGACGAGGAGAGCACAGGGTCCCCTGTATGAGGGAGGGCTGCCTGGAGGGGGCAAGGGAGAGAACCCGAGGCTCTCATCACACTGAGGCTGGATTTCCCTTCTGACACGTTAGAGGCTGCAGGACGC
This sequence comes from Lontra canadensis, assembly GCF_010015895.1. Classification (NCBI taxonomy): domain Eukaryota; kingdom Metazoa; phylum Chordata; class Mammalia; order Carnivora; family Mustelidae; genus Lontra; species Lontra canadensis. Next base: position 67,977 of record NW_022631154.1, on the reverse strand, counting down.
TGACATTGTGAAGCTCATGGAGGACCTGGACCGAAACAAGGACCAGGTGGTGAACTTCCAGGAATATGTCACCTTTCTGGGGGCCTTGGCTTTGATCTACAATGACGCTCTCAAGGGCTGAAAACAAGTCAGGAGGTGGAGACACCCTTGAGCGGGCCTGCCTAAGTAAAATACTGTGGTGGGTAATTGTTCAATAAATAACTTTTTTTGGTCGAGTCTGCCTCTGTGTCCTGGCTTCCTAGTGATCTCTGTTCCCTCCTCTTATTGGTGCTGTGCCAGCCATCAGACTTTGCTCATGGTCACCTCTGGGAGTGACATGGCAGGGCCCCACACCTGGGGCCACCCTGACTGCTGCTTGCCTGTAAGGTGACTGCACGTGAATTAGAAAAGGGTCTCGCCCTGGACGAAGGCTTCTTAAGGAAGGCTCACGTGGTTCCCAGGAAAGAGGGTTCTGGAATGTGGGTGGGGAAGGAAATGGTGCCCAAGCCAGGCTGTGATGGGTCCAGAGTGGAGCAGAGATAGTCCTGGTGGTGTAATTTTTGAATGTTGTTGAGGTTGGTGAGGGCTGGAGCCAACCGCCAAAAAAGAATTCCTGAGACATCTTTGTGTGTGTTTGTGTGTGTGTGTTTAAAGATTTTATTTATTTGTTTGACAGAGAGAGATTACAAGTAGGTAGAGAGAAGAGGGGGAAGCAGGCTCCTTGCTGAGCAGAGAGCCCTGGGGGGTGGGGGGAGCTCAATCCTAGCACCTTGAGATCACGACCTGAGCAGAAGGCAGAAGCTTAACCCTCTGAGCTACTCAGGCGCCCCCCTGAGACCTCTTTGGTGCAAATAGGGGGTTTTATTAAAGCACGGGGACAGGACCCGTGGGCAGAAAGAGCTGCTGTCCCAGGATTGTGAGGAACCACTGATTGTACACCTCTGGGTTGGGGGAAGTAAAGATAAGGGAAGTTCCAGAAGGAGTTCTACGGGCTAAAGCAGATTCTCCAGGTGCCTGGCTATTGTCAAGCTGAGTAAGGTTTTTCCCTCTAGCGAAGCGTGTACATTAAGACAGTAGGGAGCTTCCTGGAGGAAGGTTGTACTCTGCCTGCCTTGGGTATTTTATCAACCGGGTGTAGCGTGTAGGGACACAGGCTGTAAGGGCGTTTAATTTTACTTACATTTCTTTCTGCCTTTGCCTCCCACCTCATTAGCAGCGTCCCAGAAGACAAAGGCCTGCTGTGCTCTGGGTGTGCTGACTGAAGGGTGGGGGGTGGGGGGGCGCTTATGCAGTGAAGGGAGGGAGAGAGGGCGCGTCTGGCATGACCCAAGCCTGGCAGGACAGAGGCCACTGGCGGGCTGAGCCCACAGCAGCTGCCCATGGCCCAGTTGAAGGTGGGGGGGCCTACTTTAAGAGTCTGTCTCTGTCTTTTGTGTTGGGGGCGGTGGTCTGAGTAGCTGGCAGCTGCAGGAACATGAGATTCCCAGGGTTCTCACGATGGGGGCACGGTGGGGTCCCAGGGGCTGGGCTAAGCACAGCTTCGAGCTTTTTCAGCCTTTTGGTCAATCCGGATCTGGCCCATCCCTGCAGCCCCGGCATGAGTCAGCCCAGTCACTTCATGGGAACCAGGCTGGGCTCTCGGCCCCCTCAGGGAGGATGACTAATGGAATTACCGTCTGAATGCATTGTTTGCGTTTGAGGTTTCAGGGTGTGGGGCAGGGGGATAAACTGGGCCTAAGGGCAATGGGGCATTTGTCCCATGTCCCATTAGTCGCTGTCCCCCTCCAGGCCTCGTCCGGGCTGGGCACGCTCCTTTGTACGTTCTGGGCACCTCGGAGGGAGACCATAGGCTCCTTCCCTCTTTCCTCCCCACTTTCTGGGAGCCCCACTTTGCCGAACTGTCTTCCTTCTCCCTGGGGCTGCGAAGAGAGAACAGTCGAGAAAGTCCCCCCCCCCCCAGTTGCCCCTCCTGCGCCGCGGGGAGTGGGACGGGCGTGGAGAGGAAGCGGGAGGGACGCAGGGCTGCCGGCCCCCAGGCTGGAGAGCCCCGTGCCAGCCCCGGCTCTCCCAGCACCCGCGCCGCCTCCACAGCGGGCACTTCCGGGCGCGGAGCGGGCGCCCTCGTGCGGGCCGCGAGCCGGACGCCGGCAGCAGGGCGGCGCCCGCTTTCCTGAAGCCCTGGAGGGGGTCGGTCTCGGCGCGACCCGCAGCCCCGACTCTCGGGAGACGGGATTTGTCCGCCCGGGGAACTTCAGTGGCGGGGTCTCTGGGTTCCAGCAACCGGTCTCTACGGGGTTAGGGTACCTAAGGGTACGGGTACGGGTACGGGTACGGGTCAGGGTTAACCCTAACTCGACTTCGTCTGCGACGCACCTGCGCGAGCCGGTCCGGGGAAGGACGGCGGTTTGCAGAGACGATTAGGGTTTGAGCCCTTCCCCTCTTCCAGGGACCCAAAGACCTTGGTGCCAAGAGGGAGCAGGAGCTGTCGCCGAGGGCGAGGGCGGAGCTGCTCTGGCAGGCTCAGCCCCACGTTTCTGGGGAGCCGTGGAGGCTGAAGCGAACCCACACACGTGCGCAGTCCATCTGCTGAATAAAGACGTTTGTCCTTTAGCTTCTGCTTCCCCACAGCAGTGGAAGGGAACGGGAACATGGATTTAAAAAAATAAAACAAATCCCAAATAGAAAGCAAATCTTTTCTTTTGCTTTGAGAGTATGATTTTTTTTTTAAGATTTTTATTTTTAGGTAATCTCTTCACCCAATGTGGGTCTTGAACTCACAGTCCCGAGGCCAGCCAAGAGTCCAGGCTCCACTGTCTGAGCCAGCCGGGTGCCCCCAAGGTATGATTTTAAAGGTTTTTTTGGGGAGTGGTGGTGGTGGTGGTGGGAGGAGGCAGCATTTCCAATGGGATCTGGTGGGGGGGTGGTGCACGGGCTGTTCGTTTTTTCGGGTATTTGACTCCAGTTGGTGTAAAGTTGAAGTGAACCCTTTGAGCTCTCTTGGTGGAGTAGGGGTTGGGTGTAGAGGGGAGGGAGAGGTTCGGATGGGGGGGCTCATTCGATCTCTGTCCCTTCACTGAGGTGCACCTGCGGATGGGAGGAAGTGGCTGTGTGACCCCATTGCCCCAGGTGAGGCTCTTGTCCCCCTCACCGTGCGGACTGACAGTCACCCTTCAGCGGGGGGCCCTGAGGCCTGAAGCTGAGCGGCAGGGCCACTGCCCATTTCTGTGAGCCCATGGAAGGGCTGCAGAAGGGGTAGGACCGAGTCCCAGGCTGCAGCTCTCTATTCCCTGCCCAGCAAATTGGGAATTATTAAGAATAACACCACTTTACGTTTGTGTAGCACTTTTATTTTTACAAGAAACGTTCTCGTCCGTTGTCTTTTGTGACTCTCAGAAGATCTGCACCGGTATTGTTAGCCCCATTTAATGAGTGAAAAGGCGGAGCCTCTGCTTGGGCACGTGGTCAGAGCTGGGCCCACCCCTTGCCAGTTCACTAGTGAGCATTTTTTTTTTTTTTAAGTTTTCTTTATGTAAGTAATCTCTGCATCCCACGTGGGGCTCAAACTCACGACAGAGATCAAGCGTTGCCTGCTCTCATGACTGACCGGGCCAGGCGTCCTAGTGTGCATCTTATCATGACATAGTTGGTCGTTTCTTCATCTTTTTTTCCTATATGTCTTAATTACTTATTACTTAATTACATTATGATGATTACATATTGTCATATGAAAGGATTTGTGGAACACATCTAAGATATAAGAATCATGGCATAAGAACCTTGAGTTTAAGAAATGAATGTTACCTTTCCCTTTCAACTCCCGGGATGGACTCCCCCATCCCACCTCCTTCCCTCCAAGTGGAGCCACTGTCCCTTTATTGTGTGTATCATTTCTTCTTTCTTCAATAGTTTTTACTACTAATATCTTCATCTCTAAACAATATGTGTTTTTGCATTATGGTTAGCTTTGTATAGATGGAATAATACCATGTATTTCATATGGTGTGATGAAGGAGTCAAATCTAATTGTTTTCCAGGTAGATAAATGTTCCAGAAAAATGAATTAAAAATTCCATCCTTTCCCCACCGCTCTGTAACCCCAGTTGCGCAGTACATGTCGTATGGATTTGTTTCTTTGCTTCTGTTCCATCGATCGATCTGCTTCTCTGCCAGTACCATCCTACGTTTAGACATTAAAAAAATATTTTGATAATAATCCTTGATATGTGGTACAGCAAATCTCTCACCTCGCTCTTCATTTTCTTGACTATTCTTGGCCCTCCATTTTTATTTACTTATTTATTATTTGGGGATTGTATTCCTTTGTCTTTATTTTCCCAAAGGAAACAGTCCTCAATCTTCTAGTCCATCGAAAACCTCCCATGTGCAACTGTGTCATCCTCGATGGTCTTCCTTGCATAGGACACAAATGTCTTCACATTGCTCAAGTCACTGGACAGAGTTCAGGAGCATGTAATGCCACGGGTCCCTCTCTCTTGCACGTGGGTACATAACTGGTTTGGTTTCCAACCTGCTGCAGGCTCTGGTGTTTCTCTGCCCTCTACTTTAAAATATATGCTTTAGAGTGAGCTTGTTGAGCTTGTTAATGCCACAGAATTTGGGATTTTGGGGTTTTGTTTGACATTGCGTGGATTCTGTGGACCATGTGGAGAATGTTGAATTTTCCAATCCACGAATATGAGAAGGTTTACCTCCCTGTTTATTTAGATCTTTAATGTCTTTGAATAGCATGCTGTTGTTCTCACCAATAGGCACTTACTGACATTGTTGCAAATGGCATGTTAAAAAAAATTTTTTTTCTGTTATTGGTCTAGAAATGTAATTGAGTTTTAAAATACTGAAACATTTCCTATTTCATATAAAATATAACAAGATTTAACAATTATCCTTTTTTTTTGAGGGGGGAGGGGCAGAGGGAGAGGAAGGGAGAGAATCTTAAGCAGTCTCCATGCCCAGTGTGGAGCCTGACTCTGGACCTGATCCCCTAACCGTGAGATCCTGACCTGAGCTGTAATCAGGAATTGGAGGCTTAACCGACTGAGCCACCCAGGTGCCCCCTCATCTTAACCATTTTTTAAAAAGATGTATGTATTTATTTGAGAGAGAGAAAGAGAGAGCAAGAGAGAGAGAGAGAGGGGGATTGAATGGGAAGGAGGGCCAGAGGGAGAGAGTCTTCAAGCAGACCCCCCATGGAGCACGGAGCCTTGTGTTGGGCTTGATCTCCTGAACCCAAGATCATGACCTGAGCCTTGATCTCCTGAACCCAAGATCATGACCTGAGCCGAAACTAAGAGTCGAAGGCCTAACTGACTGAGCCAAGACACGCCCCATCTTTGGTATTTTAAGTGTACAGGTTTGTACATTAAGTATGTTCACATTGTTGGACAACGGGTCTCCAGATGGCTTTGATCTTGCAGAAGTGTAACCCTACATCCCTCAGACAAGAGCTCTCCATTTTGTACCCTCACCTGGTCCCCGGGAACCAGCAAGCTACTTTCTGTTTCTGTGAGTTTGCCTGCTTCAGGTGTTTCATGCACGGGGAGCCATACAGTATTGGGTTTCTTGGTGACTGGCTTATTTCACTTAACGTCCTGTCTTCAAGTTCATCCATATTAGAGCATGTCACAGAATTTCTTTCCTTTTTGTTACTGAGTTTTGTATTGACTTTATATTCAGAACCTTTGCTCGCTGCTCAGTGGGGAGCCTGCTTCTGCCTCTCCCCCTGTTGGTGCTCTCTCGTGCATGCTCTCTCCCAAATAAATAAAATCTTAAAAAAAATGAATTGAGGGGCACCTGGGTGGCTCAGTGGGTTAAGGCCTCTGCGTTTGGCTCAGGTCATGATCCCAGGGTCCTGGGATCGAGCCCCGCATTGGGCTCTCTGCTCAGCGGGGAGCCTTCTTCCCCTCTATCTCTGTCTGCCTCTCTGCCTGCCTGTGATCTCTCTCTCTCTGTCAAATAAATAAATAAAATCTTAAAAAAAAATGAGTTGAGGGGTGCCTGGGTGGCTCAGTCATTTAAGCATCCAGCTCTTGATCTTAGTGCAGGTCTTGATGTCAGGGTTTTGAGTTCAAGCCCCACACTGGGCTCCATGCTGGGTGTGGAGTCTACTAAAAAAAAAAAAAAATCAGGAATTGATATTTTTAAAAATGCTTTTTCTGCATATATTAAGATGATGGCTGGTGGGACACCCGAGTGGCTCAGTTGGTTAAGTAGCCAATTCTTGGCTTCGGCTCAGGTCCCCATCTCAGGGTCTTGGGATCCAGCCCTATGTTCTGCTCCGTGCTCACCGGGGAGTCTGCCTGAGATTTTCTCTTTGCCTCTGGCCCACCCACTGCTCATGTGTGCTCTCTTTCTAAATGAATAAATAAAATCTTAGAAAAAAAGGATGATTGCTGAATTTTCTCTTTTATCTGTTAATGAAATGAATTATGTAACTTTCTTTTCCTTTTTTAAAAAAGTTTTTATTTATTTATTTGACAGAGACAGACACCAGCGAGAGAGGGAACACAAGCAGGGGAAGTGGGAGAGGGAGAAGAAGGCCTCCTGCTGCACAGGGAGCCCGACACGGGGCTTGATCCCAGGATCCCGGGATCATGACCTGAGTGGAAGGCAGACGCTCAATGCCTGAGCCATGCAGGTGCCCCATAACTTTATTTTCTATGATTAAAACAAACTTATATTTCTGATATAAACCCAACTCGATCATGACATGTCAAGTTTTTTTAAACTTTATTATCTTTCTAAAAAAGATTTTATTTATTTATTTGAGAGAGAGAGAGAGTGGGAGCATGAGTGGGGGTCAGAGGCGGAGGGAGATGGAGAAGCAGGGTCCCCACTGAGTAGAGAGGCTCGATCCTAGGACCCTGAGATCATGACCTGAGCCAAAGGCAGAGGATTAACCAACTGAGCCACCCAGATGCCTTGGTGACATGTCAGTTTTTTTTTTTTTTTTAAAGATTTTATTTATTTATTTGACAGACACAGATTACAAGTAGGCAGAGAGGCAGGCAGAGAGAGAGGGAGAAGCAGGCTCCCTGCTGAGCAGAGAGCCCGACGCGGGGCTCGATCCCAGGACCCTGGGATCATGACCTGAGCCGAAGGCAGAGGCTTTAACCCACTGAGCCACCCAGGCGCCCCGACATGTCAGTTTTTATATATTGTTGGATTTGGTTTGCTAGTCCTGTATTTCAGATTTTTATTCTTAGTATGATTGGTTTGTAATTTTCCTTTCTTGTGTTATCCTTGTCAGGTTTGGATATAAAGGCCTCAAACAATGAGTGGGGGAAAGTTTTCTTCCCCCATTTCTTTTTTTATTATAGTATTTTATTATTTTATTTCATTTATTCATTTGAGAGAGAGACAGAGAGAGCACAGCAAGGGGAGAGGCAGAGGCAGAGGGAGAAGCAGGCTCCACGATGAGCTGGGAGCCTGATGCGGGGCTCGATCCCAGGGCCCGAAGATCATGACCTGAGCTGAAGGCAGACGCCCAACCATCTGAGCCACCCGGGTGCCCCTGTTTCCTTCTTTTTTATAGAGATTTCTGTCTGCTTGTTCTCTCAATTACTGAAAGAAGTATGTTGAAATATCTCTCCAAGTTTGTGAATTTATTCATTTCTTATTATGTTACTATTTGCTTTATGTATTTTCAGGCTACATTATTAAATGCAAACAAGTTTAGAGTTGTTATATCTTTGGGGGATTTTTTATTAATATGTGATTTTTAAAATTTCTAATAATGCTCTTTACATGTTATACTTTATATCAATCAGCTTTTATGGGGTTAATGTTTGCATGGTGTATCTTTTTTCATTCTGCTCTTATTAACTAGAGTCCTTTTGCTTTGGATTTGTCTCTTGTGAACAGCATGTGGAGATTTAAAAATCTGATCAGATAACCTTTCTGTCTTAAGTGGAATATTGAGCTCATTCAGATGCATTGAAATTACTGATGTATTTGTTTTTTTCTACTGTCTTATTTTATGCCTTTCTATTTTCCCTTATTCTCGATATTTCTTTTTCCAATCATATTTGACTGAAGTAATTTTTCACTCATTTCAGTTTTTTCCTAATTCGTGTGTGAGCCTGGAATAGAGTCTACTCTTGTAACTTCAGTGCCAACCTTGGACACAGTCATACCCATATTGGGTTTGTTAGTGTAAAGTATTTGGCAGGACCTTAAAATACCCGATTATGATGCCCCTTCCTGGTTTATGCACCTTCTTTGTCAGGTTCATTGGTTTTCTCTTTCTGGCTCCGCAAGTCGGCATCACGACTTAAATACATTTATATTCAGCCTCACACTTCACCGCTCATCTGTTCAATTTTCCTTATGTTTGAAATTCATCCTTAAACATTTTCTTATCTTTTGGTAGCAAATTCTCTTAGGTTCTGTTTTTCCTTATTTTGCACTTGTTCTTGGAAGATATTTTGGGTGGGTTGAATTTTCTCCCTGCTTATTTAAGTTATTATCCACTTTCTTCTGTTGTTTATTTTTGTTTTTGAAAAAAAATCAGCTGTCTAATTTTTAGTCCTTTAGTCCTCTTTTTGCTCTACTACTTTTAAGATCTTGTCTTTTTCTTTGTTTTTCTATAGTTTCAGTATTATAGTTCTAGGATTGGATTTGTTTCTATCTAACCTGCTTGGGAATCATTAGTTGGGGTTCATTCACTTGTTCCAAAGCTGTGGATTGCTGTTTCTCCTCAGTTTTGTAAAATTCTCATCCACTGTTTCTGTAAATATTTCCTTGGCTCTATTATTACTTCTTCCTCTCCTGTCCTTTCTTTTCTTTCTGGAACTCTGCATGTTAGAGCTTTCATTCTCTCCTCCCTATCTCTTGAACTCTCATTCATGTTTTCCATCTCTCTGTCTTTCTGTACGACATTCTGGTTAATTTCTTCTATAGTTCCCTAATTGCCTCTGCAGCTGTCTCTTGTTTGTGGTTAAATCCACTCATCAAGTTTAAACATTTTAATTATTGTTCTTTATTTTAATTTATATTTTATTGCATTTCATTTCTCTATTTGGTTCTTCGATTATACTTGGTGTTTTTCTAGTCTCTTGCCCTTTGCTAATATACCAACTCATTTTATTGTTAAATGTATTACACATAATTATTTTATGTTCTGTGGCTAATGTTTCAATATTGGAGTCTTTTGGGGAAAATTCTCATCTCTGTTTCTTCTGGCTCTTGTTCATGTTGCCTAATATTCTTATGTAGTTTGTAATTTTTTGACTGTGAGCTCGTGTTTCCGGAAATTTTATCTGTGGCTATTTTTCAAGTGTCTAGGTTGAAGATGGGTTCTTCTATGACAAATTTGCCTTCATTTCCACCAGGTGCCTTAGGGTACTCTCTGCTGAGGCATATATATATATATATATATATATATATATATATATATATATATGTATATATATATTTAAGAGAGGGAGTGGAGGGTGGGGAGAAGGGCAGAAAGAGAGAGAATTTTTTTTTTAAAGATTTTATTTATTTATTTCAGAGAGAGAGAGACAGATTGAGAGAGCGTGAGAGGGGAGATCAGAGGGAGAAGCAGACTCCCTATGGAACTGGGAGCCTGATGTGGGACTCGATCCCAGGATTCCGGGATCCTAACCCGAGTCGAAGGCAGTCGCTTAACCAACTGAGCTACCCAGGCGCCCCCAAAATATTTTTTTTTTAGGATTTCATTTATTTATTTGTCAGAGAGAGAGAGAGAGAAGAGAGAGAGAAAGCAGAAGGCAGAGTGAGAAGCACACTCCCCACTGAGCAGGGAACCTGATGTAGGACTCGATCCCAGGACTCCAGGATGATGAACTGAAAACAGAAGCTTAACCGACTGAGCCACCCAGGCGTTCCAGGAGAGAGAACATCTTAAGCAGGCTCTACACCTAGTGCAGGGCCTGATGCCAGGCTTGATCTCACAACCCTCAGATGATGACCTGGGTGAAAATCAAGAGTTGGATGCTTAATCGACTGAACCACCCAGGCACCCCTCTGCTGAGGCCATTTTAATTAATTAATTAATTAGTTAGTTAATTTTGGAGGTTTTTAAAAAATTCAGTTCATTAGCATATAGTGTATTATTAGTTTCAGAGGTAGAGTTCCGTGATTCAGCAGTCTTATATGACACACAGTGCTCATTACATCACGTGTCCTCCTTAATGCCCATCACCCAGCTGCCCTGTCCCCTCACCGCCCTCCCCTCCAGCAACTCTCTGTTTGTTTTCTATGATTAAGAGTCTCTTATGGTTTGTCATCCTCTCTGCTTTTGTCTTGTTTTATTCTTCCTGGGTTTGTTTCTTTTGTAACCAGGATGTAACCATGATCATGTGCTGTATGTATTGTTTTTTGATGTGCTTGTTGATGTTCTTGGCCTAACACCCTCCTTTTATCCATTATATATGTATTCCACAGAATTAGTGTCACTATTTGTGTGGCTTCATTCTGCTGTTATAATTATGCCCACTTTTGTGCACGAACTTGAGCACAGGGGCTGGAATTTGAGGGCAAGAGTGTCAGTTTGAGTCCTTGTCAATCTGTGGTGAAGGCGTGTTGACTTGGCATTGAGCAGGTGGCAGGCAGTGCATTCTGACATGGGCAGGAGGGCGGTGGGATTGTGAATTTGGGACCCACAGGCCGATGGCATTGTGTGTGATGGGGACATGGCTGGTTTTGCTCCTGGTCATGAATTCCTTTTAATTTTGTTTTTCTGGGAAGCTCTCTCTCTCCTTCTATTCTGAATGAAAGCTTTGCTGGATAAGTATTCTTGGCTGCAGATTTTTTCCTTTTAGCGCTTTGAATATATCATGCTGCTTCCTTCTGGCCTGCAAAGTTTCTGCTGAAAAATCCACTGATAGCCTTATGGTCTTTCCATTGTATGTAACTGCTTTCCTTTCTCTTGTTACTTTTAAAGTTCTCTCTTCATCACTACTTTTGGCCATCTATTTACTTTGTGTCTTGGTGCAGACCTCTTTGGGTTGGTTTTGTTGGGGGCTCTCTGCCTCTTGGATCTGGATTTCTCTTTCCTTCCCCAGATTCAGGAAGTTTTCAGCTATTATTTCTTCAAATTAATCTGCCCCTTTTCTCTCTCTTCTTTTGGGATCCCTATCATGCAACAGTTATGCTTGACAGTGTCATTGAGTTCTGTGGGTCTATTCTCATTTTGTGTACTTTTCTCCCTCTTTTATCTGCTCAGCTTGATTACTTTCCATTACTCTGTCCTCCAGGTTGCTGATCTGTTCTACTTCCTCTAGTTTGCTATTTATTCCAGGTGGTCTATTTTTATTTTCATTTAGTGAGTTCATTATCTCTAATTGGTTCTTTTTTTAGCTCTCCTATCTCTTTGTGGAGGGTCTCATGGAGGTCCTGCACTCCTTTCTCAATTCTAGCGAGTCTCTTTATGAGCATTCCTTTAAATTTGTTATCAGACACATTATTTATCTCCATTTTGATTAGGTTTCTTGCTCTGATTTTGTTCTACTCTTTCACTTGGGGTTATTCCTCTATCTCCTCATTTTGTCTACTGTGTCTGTTTCTGTGTGTTAGGAAAGTCAGCTGTGTCTCCCGCAATTGAAAGTAGTGGCCTTATGAAGAAGGGGTCCTGAGTGCAATGTCTCCTTTTCACCCAAAAATGGTGCTTCAGGGGTGTTTCCGATGTGTGTTGCTACAGGAGTGCCCTACTATTGTGGTGGAGCTGTGTTTGCCTTTAGTCCAGCTTGCAATGGCTCTCTGTCTGTTGTGGGCAGAGTCTGGTATCTGTGGTGTTAGTGGCCAGTCTGGGGCTGCCTTGGGCTTGAGTTGAGTAAGACCAGGTGTTTGCCAAAAATGAATTATCGGGGGGTGGGGCCTGCAGTCAGACGAGCTGTCTGTCCCCAGCCCACTGCTAGAGTCACAGTCAGACTGGTGTGTAGTTATCTTCCCCTCTCCCTGGAGCAGGACTCCCTTTGGAGTGGTGTTGGCCCTTGTCTAGGCTGCTTGCACACTGCCAGGCTTGTGGCATTTCTTTGTTGAGATCTTGCCAAGAGCATGTTGGAGGGCTGGGTCCATTTCATTGTAGCCTCTTGTCTACATCTGGCTTCAGGTCACTTTCTGGGTTATTTATGCTGATGTGGGTGTTCTCTTGGTAGCCATGCCACAAGAAGTGAACCCGGGATCCTCCTATTCCATGTTGTTGCAAATGTTAAGATTTCTTTCTTTCTTTCTTTCTTTCTTTTTTTTTTTTTTTGATTGAGTAATATTGGTTGAGTAATATTCCATTGTATATATATACCACATCTTCTTTACCCATTCATCAGTCGATGGACATTAGGGCTCTTTTTTTTTTTTTTTAAAGATTTTATTTATTTATTTGACAGAGAGAGATCACAAGTAGACGGAGAGGCAGGCAGAGAGAGAGAGAGAGAGAGAGAGGGAAGCAGGCTCCCTGCTGAGCAGAGAGCCCCATGTGGGACTCGATCCCAGGAACCTGAGATCATGACCTGAGCCGAAGGCAGCGGCTTAACCCACTGAGCCACCCAGGCGCCTGACATTAGGGCTCTTTCCACAGTTTGGCTGTTATTGATAATGCTGCTATAAACTTTGGTGTGCATGTACCCCTTTGAATCAGTATTTTTGTATCCTTTGCGTAAATACCTAGTAGTCAATTTCTGGATCATATGAAAAAAGAAATAAAAAGCATCCAAATGGACAAGGAAGAAGTCAAACTTTCACTATTTGCAGACAACATGTTACTCTATGTAAAATTCCCAAAACACTCCACTAAAAAATTGCTAGAACTAATATATGAATTCATCAAAATCACAGGATATAAAATCAACATACAGAAATCTGTTGCTTTTCTATACACCAATAATAAAGCATCAGAAAAAGAAATCAAGGAATTGCTCCCATTTACAATTGCACCAAAAACAATAAGATACCAAGGAATAAACCTAACCAAAGAGGAAAAAAATCTCTACTCTGAAAACTATAGAACCCTTATGAAAGAAACTGAAGAGAATACAAAAAAATGGGGAAAAATTCCATGTTCATGGAAACAAAGAACAAACATGGTTAATGTGTCTATACTGCCCAAAGCAATTGCACATTTAATGCAATCCCTATCAAAATACCACCAGCATTTTTCACAGAGCTGGAACAAACAGTCCTAAAATTTGTATGGAGCCACAAAAGACCCTGAAACAGCTAAACCAATCCTGAAAAAGAAAAGCAAAACGGGAGGCTTCATGATCCCAGACTTCAAGCTCTATTACAAAGTTGTAGTCACTGGAGCACCTGGGGGCTCAGTCAGTTAAGCATCTGCCTTCAGCTCAGGTCATGATCCTGGGATCCTGAGATCAAGCCCTGTGTTGGGCTCCCACTCAGCCAGAAGTCTGCTTCTGCCTCCCCTTCCCTCACCCCCTCCTGCTCTCTCACTCTCTCTCTCTCTCTCAAGTAAATAAATAAATTCTTTAAAAACAACAACAAAAAGCTGTAGTCATCAAGGCAGTATGGTACTGGCACAAAAACACAGAACAATGGAACAGAGTAGAAAACCCAGAAATGGACCCACAACTCTATGGTCAACTAATCTCCAACAAAGCAGGAAAGAATATCCAATGGAAAAAAGACTGTCTTTTCAACAAGTGGTGATGGGAAAACTGGGCAGCCACACGTGAAAAATGAAACTGGACCACGTTCTTATACCATACACAAAAATAAATTCAAAATAGATGAAAGACTTAAATGTGAGACATGAAACCATCAGAATCCCAGAGGAGAACACAGGCATCAACCTCTTTGACCTTGACTGTAGTAACTTCTTACTAGATATGTTACCAGATGCGAGGGAATCAAAAGCTAAAATGAACTATTGGGACTTCATCAAGATAAAAACTTCTGCACAGGGAAGGAAACAATCAACAAAACTAAAACGCAGCCAACAGAATGGGAAAAGATATTTGCAAATGACGTATCTGATAAAGAGTTAGTATCCAAAACCTATAAATAAACTTATCAAATTCAACACCCAAAAAGAAAACAAATAATCCATTTAAGAAGTGGCCAGAAGACATGAATAGATATTTTTCCAAAGAAGACATCCCCAGATGGGCAGACAAGAAAAATGCTCAACACCACTTATCATCAGAGAAATACAAATCAAAATCACAATGAGATACCACCTTACACCTGTCAGAATGACTAAAATTAACAACACGGAAAACAAATGTTGGTGAGGATGCAGAGAAAGGGGAATGCTCTTACACTGTTGGTGGGAATGCAAGCTAGTACAGCCACTATGGAAAGCAGTATGAAGGTCTTCAAAAAGTAAAATAGAATTAACATATGATCCAGAAATTGACTACTAGGTATTTACACAAAGGATACAAAAATACTGATTCAAAGGGGTACATGCACACCAAAGTAGATTTTATTTATGTATTTGACAGAGAGAGAGTGAGAGACCACAAGTAGGCAGAGAGGCAGGCAGAGAGAGAGTGGGGGAAGCTGGCTCCCCTGCCAAGCAGAGAGCCCGATGTGGGGCCTGATCCCAAAATCCTGAGACCACGACCTGAGCCGAAGGCAGAGGCTCAATCCATTGAGCCACCCGGGCACCCCTTTTATTTCTTTTTGTTGTTGATTACTGAGGCTAAGACTTCCAGTACTGTGTTGAATAGTAATGGTGAGAGAGGACAAGTAATCAGAGACTCTGGTGCCACCTGCAATCCCCAAACTCTCGATTTCCTGGGGCATAGCAGCCTTGTTCCTTCCCTCTGTCACCATCTACCAGTCCGAGTCCGACCCCACAGGACTCCCAGTGGGCCAGGGTTGGACGGAGTCCTGGTGTGATTCTCCACCCAGAGCAGGGTCACATGAGCAGTTGATGGGACAGGCACAGAGGTGAGAACCATAAAAGGGGACTGCTCTTCACCCCATGCGCCCCTCTCTTGTGTCTCCTCCTCCCTGCCTCTTCCTCAGGGTTCTGTGGTTCCCCATTGGCCTCTTTGATTCTTCCAGATTGGCAGGTTCTGGCTCCTGGGTTAGGGTTAGGGTTAGGGTTAGGGTTAGGGTTAGGGTTAGGGTTAGGCTATGCGGCTCTTGTCTCTGTGGCCTCCCCTCAGCCCCTGTGGTAGCCGTTGTCATAAACCCATTAGGTTAATCTACTCCTGTGACTCCTCCGGCTCCTCTTCATAATCGTCTATGCTCTTCTTAGCCTTTTGAATTCCATACACTTTTTTAGAATTAGCTTGTCAATTTCTACAAAAGTCCCGACTAGGATTTGGATAGAGATTGTACTGAAACTATGGGTGACTTTTGGAAGAGATGACAGCTTCACAATAGCAGTCTTCTGGTCCATGAATATGGTGTATCTTTTATTGGCTTCCCATCCCATGTAGAGTAAACTCCAAATTTGCAAAGTCTTTCTTGGTCTGGCCTCTGCTTCCCTCACAGAGATACCCTCCACTCCTCCCTCCCTCTCTCTCTGGTCTTCATTGACATTTTTCAGGCTGTCTTCCTTCTGTCTCTTGAACTTATCCTTACTGGGGTGGCTTCCTCCTGAGTGTGCCCTGGTAGCAGCAATTTTCCAAAACAGCAGGACTCCTCCCCCAGCTGGATCCTGTTACTCAGAGGCAAGGTGACATGGTTGATGCCAGGCATGGCGATGATAGTTAACAAACTGTATTGCACACTTGTCATCTGCTTAAACGATGAAGCCTAAATCTTCTTCACAAACGCACATGCAATGTTAATGATGTGAAGTGATGGGTGTGTTAGTTGGCTCAGCTGTGGTGATAATTTCACGATGTACACATGTATCAAACCTTTCAAGGTGTACACCTTAAATACATGTCAATGATATTATATTCAATAAAACTGTTAAAAAAGGAGAAGAGAAACAGGAGCCGTAGAGCCAGACAGTCTAGTTATGAATTGTGCCTCTGCACAATTAGTAGCTCTGTTGCCTGGAGAATGTTCCTTATGTTGTTCACTGGCTCTTTGTCAGCGACCCTTACACAGGCGAGATGACTGGGTGGGTGTGCAGTCTGTGCTCCACACAGAGGAGGTGCTCGTGTAGTTATTCCTATATATTTAGGAATCTCCTCAGTTCCTACAGAAGCAGCCAGGCACTCTCCATATCCCAAAACTCTTCTAATTTTCCACACGGCAAAAAAACCCAAGTTACTCAGAAAATGCAATAATGTCACTCTCTCCCTTTCATCTCAAACATTCCCCTAAGTGTTCTAAAGCATCTATTAATGCCTCTCGAGCACAGAGCGTCACTGGTTGTTCCAGATCCCAGTGAGGCCACTGACTATAATACCAGTTGGTTCCAACTGTAAAGAGAAAACGGGTCCATAAAATAGAAAGTAGATAAACACTGATGAGAACCGGTAAAAATCCCAGATGGAGCCTCAATATTTAACCATCACAGCCAATTTATTATCTTTGTGTCAAAGTGGCCATATTTCTACTTTTTAAAATAATTGTTCAAAATCTACCCCTTCCCCCCAGCTTAATATTCTCTTGAGGTCTTGGGTCTCAGGGCCAATAATGAGTGAGTTGTTCTCTAACTAGAGAGCGAGTCCTTTGCTCTAGTGGTTTGTGGGTGCTGCAAGGTGTCGCTTTCAGGACTGGTCTTCACAAGTGGACGGCGGTGAAGGCTAGGACTGTGCCTTGGTGGCTGTGGGGATATCTGTTTGGCACTGAGCCTGTGGTTCTTTTTTAAGCACACTGTCTAGGTATCTGCTTCCCCAGACTATAATCTTCTAGAAGATAGGGTGTTGTTCTTCTTTTAAGTTGAGAAATATTTGACAGTTAATAACTGTATATATTTAAGGTGCACAATTTGATGATTTGATATACATAATACATTGTGAAATAATGACCACAATTAAGCTAATTAACATATTAGTCACCTTATATAATTACATTTTGAATGTGGTGGGAATACTTATGGTCTACTCCTTTAGCAAATTTCAAGTATACAATAAAGTATTAATTATGGTCACTTGGTTTTACATAACATCTTCAGAATTTATTCATTTTGCACAACTGAAACTTTGTATTCCTTGACCAACATTTCCCCATTTCCCCTCCCACCAGCCCCTGGTAACCAGTTATCTATGATTTCTGTGAGTTCAACTTCTTCAGATTCCCCGTACAGTGAGATCAGGCAGTATCTCTCTTTCTGCGTCTGCCTTATTTCACTTTGCACAATGTCCTTCAGGTTCACCCATGCTGAAAACGGCAGGATTTCCTTCTTTTTGGCTAATGACATTCTGTTGTATATATATGCCACATTTTCTTTCTCTATTCATTCTTTAATGGACATTTAGGTTGTTTCCATTACCTTGGCTATTATTAAATAATGTTGAAATGAACATAGGAGTGATTATTTCTTTGAGATCCTGATTTCATTTTTTTTGGGTGTATATCCAGAAGTGGGATTGCGGGATCATCAGGTGGTTCTATTTTTAATTTTCTGAGGAACCTCCATACTATTTTCCGTAATGCTTTACCAATTTACATTCCCACCAACGTTGGATTATAAAAAAAAACATAAAATTTTTTTTTGCTTTGTTATTGAGTTGTATGACTTCCTTATGTATTTTGGATATCAAATATATGGTTGTAAATATTTTCTCCCATTCTGTTGGTTGCCTTTTCACTCTGTTGATTGTTTCCTTTGCTGTGCAGAGCTTCTAATTTAATATAATCCCATTTGTCTATTTTTGCTTTTGTTGGCTGTGATTTTGGTCTCCACATCCAAAAAATTATTGCCCAGACCAATGTCAAGAAGCTCTTTCCTATGTTCTTCCCTAGTAATTTTATGGTTTCAGGTCTTATATTCAAGTCTTTACTCCATTTTGAGTTGATTTTTGTGTACGATGTGAGATCAGGGTCCAACTTCGTTCTTCTGCATTCTTCTGCATCCAGTTTTCTCAACACCATTTACTGAGGAGACTACCTTTTCCTCATTTCAGCATTCTTGTCAAAGATCATGACCTACGTGTGGACTTATTTCTGGGTTCTCTAGTTTGTTCTATTGGTCTTCATTTCTGTTTTTATGCCAATACCATATTGTTGTTTACCGTAGTTTTGTAATGAATTGTGAAATCAGCAAGTGTGATACCCCTAACGTTGTTCTTTTTGCCCACAATTGCTTAGGTTATTCTGAGTCTTTTGTGGATCCATATGAATTTTAGGACTGTTTTCTATTTCCATAAGAAATGTCGTTGGGATTTTGATAAGGATTGCATTGAATCTGTAGATAACTCTGGGCAGTATGAACACTTTAACAATATTAATTCTTCCAATCTATGGACATAGGATGTTTCCCTATTTGTCTATGTCTTTTAAATTCTCTTCATCAATATTTTCATGTGAAGTTCTTTCAACATTTTGAGTAAGTTATTTCCTATGCATTTTGTTCTTTTTCTTGTTATTGTGAATGAGATTGCTTTTTTTTTTTAAAAGATTTTTTTATTTATTTGCCAGAGAGAGAGTGCACACAAGCAGGCAGAGAGGCAGGCAGAGGCAGCGAGAGAAGCAGGCTCCCTGCTGAGCAAGTAGCCAGATGCGGGACTTGATCCCAGGACTCTGGGATCATCACCTGAGCCGAAGGCAGTGGCTTAACCAACTGAGCCACCCAGGTATCCCAATGAGATTGCTTTTTAAAAATATTTCTTTTTTGGATAGTTTGTTGTTTGTGTAAAATACATTGATTTTGTATGTTTACTTTGTATCCCACAACCTTATTGAATTTGTTTATAATTTATAACAGGTTTATTATTGTTTAGTTTTTAGAGTTTTCTATGTATGATCATGTCATCTGCAAATAGAGATAATTTTATTTCTTCTTCTATATGGATGCCTTTATTTCTTTTTCTTGTCTAATTTCTGTACCAGGACTTTCAGTATCATGTTTAAAAGAAGTGGCAAGAGTAGACGTCTTTGTCTTGTGCTAGATCCTGGAAGGAAATGTTTAGTTTGTTTCCACCATTGATTATCAAGTTACCTGTAAGTTTTTCATATGTGGTGTTAAGGTCCTTCTGTACCTATTTTGTTGAGTTTTAATTGTGAAAGGATGTTAAACTTTGTCAACTGCCTTTTCTGCATCTACTCAGACATTATGTATTTTTTTTTTCATTATGTTGACGTGCTATAACTTCACTTTACATATGCTGAATGCTGAACTACCCTTGAATTGCTGGGGTTAACCGCACTTAGTCATGGAGCATGAACCTTTTAATGTGCTGCTGAGCTCACTTTGCTAGGATTTTGTTAAGCATTTTTGCATGTATGCTCATCAAGGATGTTGGCCTGTAGTTCTTTCTTTGTAGTGTCTTTTTTTTTTTTAAGATTTTATCTACTTATTTGAGAGACAGAGAGACAGAGTGAGAGAGAGAGCATGAGAGGGGAGGTCGGAGGGAGAAGCAGACTCCCTATGGAGCAGGGAGCCCAATGTGGGACTTGATCTGACACCACGATCATGACCTGAGCTGAAGGCAGTAGCTTAACCAACTGAGCCACCCACCTGCCCTCTTTGTAGTGTCTGTGCCTAGTTTTGGTATCTGGTGATGTTGGTCTCATTAAATGAGTTTGGAAGTGTTCCTTCTATTTTTTTGGAAGAGTTTAAGAAGCATTGGCATTAATTCTTCTTTGAATGCTTGGTAGCCCTCACCCATGAAGCCATAGGTCCTGGTTTTTCCTCTTTTGCTTTCTAGACAAAACAGGGAGCTCATCACTAGACTTACAAGAAATGCTTTAAGATAGTTCTTAAAATTGAAATGAAAACTCACTAAACAGTAATGTGCAAGCACAGGAAAGCATGTCTCACAGGTAAAGGTAAATATATGGACATATACAGGTTAATGTATATGTAAAGGCACATATTGACTTTTATAATAGGGTGGGGAAATTTGTTGGGATATCCCTGTTCTTTCCCCCTGCAGAAGGAAGTCATGGCTAAGAGGGTCTCTCATGGGTCTGCATATGGCAGTAGTAGACAGCAGGGGCACTGTAGGGGGGGCAGCTATGGAGCTGGGCATTCAGGGGTTTCCATTTGGGAGGTGGATGGCAGCTCTGTTCCGGGGTTGGGGTTCAGGGCACACCAGGGGCAGCTCTGGCTGGGGAAGGGGATGTAAGTCCATTTCTATCCCCCTTCTCTCCAGCACCTAACACACATGGCAAAATTCTTAAGAAATATCAATATTAAGGAAGAGTTGGTTGAAATGTATAAATTTAAACTAATTTAAATGTCTATGGATAATAGATTAATCAAACATATTTTGATACATGCAAACAAGTAATCACTAGGCATTCCTTAGAAATCAGGCCAAGCTTGATTAGGTGGGTGGGAAGACGCCCACAGTCTAGCATTAGGTGAAAAGGGTGGTTATAGCAGAGTTGAGGAAGGAGGTCATCACTGTGCATTGGGGTGGTGTAGGGTCTCGTTTTGTCCTGGTTGAGGAAACTTCAGGGTGAAGCGGGGAGCAGTATGACCTCCTCCCCCCAAACAACCTATGGGTTAGAAGTGGAGTTCCTTCTGAGTGACAGCCAGATCACTACCCCGTGATGGTCTGAGGAGGTCTTGGTATGCCGAATCTGTTACTTAGATGGTTTCAAGGTTTTTGTTTTTATTTTGTTTCTTGGCTACAGAAAATGCAGTGGTGAACATTTTACTACGTATTGCTTTTTTTTTTTTTTTTTAAAGGATTTCATTTATTTATTTGAGAGAGCGAGAGCGAGATGAGAGGGGAGAAGGTCAGAGGGAGAAGCAAACTCCCGCAGAGCAGGGAGCCTGATGCCGGACTGGATTGCGGGACTCCAGGATCACGCCCTGAGCCGAAGGCGGTGGTGCAACCAGCTGAGCACCCCCAGGCGCCCCGTATTGCTTTTTAATGCCTGTTTAATTGCTTTCTTGGGATAAATTCCCAGGACAGCTACGGCTAAATTAAAGGTGTTCGATGAAAATATCTGCGACTGGGGCGCCTGGGTGGCGAAGCCTCTGCCTTCGGCTCGGCTCAGGTCACGATGCCGGGGTCCTGCGATCGAGCCCCGCATCGGGCTCCCCGCTCAGTCGAGAGCCTGGCCTCCCTCTCTGCCGCCTGCTTGTCCTCTCTGTCCCTCCGCCCAGTAAATAGGTAGAATCTGTGACTGCAGGTTGGCCCTGCCCAGTTGTTTCACGTTTTGGAAACGAGGCTCCACTCTGGGAGCGGAAACGCGCGCGGCCGGCGCAGTCGCGGCGTCGGGCGGAGGAGGGCGCTCCCTGCCGGCTGGAGAGGACCAAGTCTCTCCCGCCGACCTCCCTCCCTCAGGCCGCCCGCGCGCCGTCCCCTGTCCTCTGGCGCCCCCTTCCGGGAGACGTCTGGGCGGCAGCGCCCGGAGCAGGGCGCGCTGCGGTGGGGTCGCTTCCGCCCCGCGGGCGGCGGTTTTCGCGCCGCGAAGCCGGTCCCGCCCCTTCTCCCCCACCTCCCGCCGCCGCAGCGGCCGCGGAACACCGTCTCCGAGCTTCCTGCTGTGCAGGGGTGACGGGCGGCCCGGGCGGCACACAGGTCTGCGGCCTCCGCCGCGCCTCCCCCTGCCGGGAGCCCTTCTGTCGAGTCCGGCTCAGACGCGTCTCCCTGAGGAGATCTTCGTCGGCTCCTCTCCGGGCTGGAGCGGTTCCTTCCCGGGCGCCCCGGTCCCGCCTCCGGGCTGGTGGCGCTCGCGGGGCATCATGCCGTGGGCGACGCCGTCCGCTCCGCGGACCCTCAGCCCGCGAGCTGGCCCCGGACGAGGCCCCCGCGCACTGCGGGGCTCCGGAAGTGGCTGCGGGACGGACGGGCGCGCGTGGGGACCGGAGGCCGGGCGCGGCCGCTGAGGGAAGGCGCGGGAGGACCGGCTGCGTGTGTCCGGCCCCGCCCACGCCCCGGAGCCCGGGGGAGCCGCTCGGAGGCGGACGTGGCCAGCGAGGCGCCCCGCGGTTCGGAGACGCCTCAGGTCCGGCTCGGAGGGAAGGCGGGTCCCTGAAACTGGTCGAGTTAATCGCAGGAAGCAAGTGTCTTGTGACGTCATCTCAGGAATGCGGTCAGGGCTCGGGGAGCTGCTGGAGAACCGGAAGGGTCAGGACGCGGGCGGCCGGGATGGGCAGGAGGTAGCACCTGCTGGCTGGGCCCCCGCTTGCCGCAGCGGCTCCTGCTGAGCACCGCGGCATCGCTAGGACGGATCACAGGCCGGCACTGGATTCGGAGCAGCCCTGTCCCCTCAGCCCAGGTCAGCACTTCTGAGAGCGGTGGAGGTGGGGGGCCGGTCCCAGGAAGCAGGGATGGGCGGCTGGCCTGTTTTGGGAACGCGTTCCCAGCATGGGTGTCCCAGAGGGTAATTGTGGTCCTCTAGCGGGTTTGAATCTGGCTCCGGATGGGTCACACCTCCTGAGGTCACTATGGGGGACTCCATTTGTGTCTTGCACCACGGAGTCCGCATTCTTCTCCTTCTTGATTTCTGGTGACTGTTACGTTGAGAGTAGGGTCTAGGGGCCGAGAGCACAGCCCGAGGTCTCCGGGGAGGGACAGGGCCCTGTCCTGCGAGCTTGAAGGGTTTGCAGGGGGGCGGAGGGAGTGCAGGGAGGGCACCTGGGACACGGTGCGGGAAGGCGGGCAGAGCGAGAGGAAGCACCCATCTTCCCTGGGCTGGCCTGACCAAGGTGCTGCTCTCCCCTCAGCTCCACTGTCCCCAGCGCTCCAGGGATACATCTCATCTCCAGAGCCACTTCCCGTCCCCGCCAGGGCCCAGCCGCCGTGATGCACACGCCCATGGAGGAATCCCTCTTCCAGATCATCGCCTGCTACCATCAGTACGCCGCCCGGGAGGGGGATGTGGAGACCCTGACCTTGGAGGAGCTGAAGGCTCTGCTTATGGACAATGTACCCCACTTCATGGAGAGCCTGGTGGGTGGGGTCTGGGGTCAGGTGGGCGTGAAGTGTAGGGTGGGTGGTGGGGTGGAAGCCAGTGGTGAGGATAGAGGTATGGGGAGCCATCTCCCAGGAGAATTCCTCCTTAGGTGAGGAGAGGTGAGGGAGTTGGGAGGGCAGGGTCCCTGGCAGAGGGAGGGTGGATGTGGCCCAGCTTTATTTCTCCTCCTCCCTCTCCTGAAACTCCCTGCCGGCCCCACAGCAGCCCAGACGCGGTCGGTCCGTGAGACTTAGTCCCGACTCCAACCTGCTTATCTGGGCTCATCCAGTTTCCTGAGGGAATAGGTCCGAAGTCTCCCGTCTGGCCTCAGCCCCATTCAGTCAGCGATCCTGCCCCAAACCTGCCCTTTTAGCCCCAGGCCCCCTCTCCTGGGACTAGTACAAACCTCCCCGTCACCGTGCCGGGGTGAGGACAGTTTGGGCAGAAGCCAGGTAGGGGAGGAAATGTAGTGTTTCCTTCCAGCTGCTGTCCGAAGGGCCAGCAGAGGCTCTTGGATCAGCGCGGGAACTCGGAAACCTTGTCAGGCCTGCGCGTCTTCTCCCCGATCAGGCCTTGTATTATCAGGCGTCTTGGGGGCTGCAAGGCTGGCAGGAATGTCCGGGTTGCTGCCCTCTGCCCTCGGTGTTGTGCCTCAGAGGTCTCTGGACCGTCATCTCCAGAGGACTTCAGGTCCGGGCCCTGACTGGAGGCCACCACCTTCCAGAAGGAGCACTGCCTCCTTGGCATGTTCCCTTACCTACCTCTGGGAAACATCAGAGGAGGGTCTTGCCCTGGGTTTATTGGAGTGTTGTTGTGAGGGTCACAAAGGGGACTAGGGTAACTTTCTTTCCAGGGCCAACTACCTATACTGTGGGGCTGGGCAAGGACGGCCAGACCCTCTCACCTGGGGCTCACAGCCCCGCCCAGGGAACAGGGCCTTCAGGGACAGTCAGAAGCACAGGGCACGGGGCAGACAGACAGCAGCCTGAGCCTGAGGTGGTGGGGGCGCTGAGCGGAGGGGAGCCAGCGAGAGGCCTCCCATGCCGGAAGCTCCAGGGCTCAGTTCAACCAGTTGAGCAGAGGAGATAAGATTAGCTGAGTTAGATGGTGGTGGGCGGTGGGGGGGAAATAGACGTGCAAACCTGCCCGCGGGGTAGGGCTCCCCTCCAGGCCCCCCCAGCAACAACTCCCTTCCCCAGAGGCTTCCAGAGGACTCCACTCTGGGTCCCCACACCCACCGGCCAAATCCTGCCGGAACCAGCTCTGAGGCCCTGCCTGGGGCTCCTTCTCCTCTCTGGGCTGCCTGCTGAACCCCGCCTTCCTTCCAGCTGTCCCTTCCATCTCAAGTGCTTTGGCTTCTCCCCTCTAGCATTCCCGACCCGCAGCCCTCCAGCCCGCCCGCTCTGGGACGTGCTGGCCAGCCCCAGGATCCAGGACTTCGTCTTTCCCTCATGCAGCACTTTCCACAGGCGACACAGGCTCCGTGTCATAAACAATTCCTGGGCAGATGCCACAGCATGCAGACATCTGATCCCCCTCCTTGGTTTCCCTGCAATAGTCCTGGAGATGCAGACACGAGGGGCAGGTGGGCCGTGCCCTGGGGAGCTCCCTGCGTGCAGGAGGGGGCACTGCCTTCCATCATGAAGCCCCTGGGCCAGGCTATCGCTGCTGGGCAGCTCCCAGGGGAGCTGGGAAGACAGGCTTAAGCAGCCACCACTGGTGGTCGGGGGGCGTCAGGAGGCCCGAGGCCACTCAGCACAGCGCAGCAATGGCCAAGCAGCGGGCCAGTGGTACCCAGGCCCCACGGTCCGCCCACACAGCCCCGCGTGGAGCCTGCAGAGGCCCCTGTCCCCTCTCCTCCTCGGAGTCTGATGCTGCCCCATGTGCTGTCCTGGCCTCCACCTGAGGGGGGTGGGGTGGGGTGGGGGGCGGCTGGGCCCTGCAGGATGGTGGAGGCACGGCCAATGGCTGTGGGGCAGGTGGGGGGGGAGTGCCAGGCAGGCATTGACCTCCGTGCCCCTCCCCAGGGCCGGAAGGAGCCCTACTACCTCTCAGAGTTGTTCCGGGCAGCAGACAAGAACAAGGACAAGCAGATCTGCTTCGACGAGTTCCTGTTTGTCCTGGGCCGGCTGCTGACGGACTACCACCTGCTGTACCACCGGCGGCTGTGCACCTGCTACTGCGCCCAGCACAGCCTGCACTAGATAGAGATGCGTGGACCTGCCCAGCCCGCACTAGATAGAGACGCGCCTGCCCAGTCTGCACTAGATAGAGACGCGCCTGCCCAGCCTGCACTGATAGAGACGCACCCGTCTGCCCAGCCCGCACTGATAGAGATGCGCCCGCCCGCCCAGCCCGCAGGTGCTGCCCAGGAGTTGGAGCCGGAGCCACTGCAGAGCTCTGCCTCGCTTGTTGGCATGTGCCTGAACGGGCACGCCCCTGTGCACACGTGTGTGCAATGCGTAGCTGTGAGGGAAGAGAATAAAGCCATCCCACAAACATGCTGGGAATTCCTTGGTCATAGTTCTGGGTATCTGCTGTGGGTCCAGAGAGGAGGTTGGCTGCTCCCTTGGGGGTCATCGCCTCCAGCCCCTGTCTGAGGGGGGAGACAGCCCCCAGCCTCCAGAGCTCCAGTCTGAGTGGGGGGGACTCTCTTCTCTTGGGGAACTGGCTCTCTGACAGGCCTCACTGGTACTGTTCTGACCTCTCATACACAATGGGACAGGAGCCAGGAGGGCAAAGGCACACTGTACAAAGACTCTCTGGGAGGGTCTCCTTGCTCTGGAGGAGTCCCAAGGAATCAGGGTAGGATGGGTGCAGAGGAGGAGTGGCGTGGGCCTGCGAAGGTGCCAGGCAGGACCGGAGGATGATGTGGGTAATTGGCATGGGCTGGGTGGCATTGGAGATGCTCTGAGAGCAAAGATTGTGAGGTGGGTTTCGAACGTGCTGAGTCAGAGACAGGGACTAGGGCAAAGGGCAACACGCCAGCCTGTATTGTGAAGAGACATGAGTGGAACCTAGGCTACTGTCAATCAGGGAAGTCTTCCTGGAGGAGAGAAGGGTTGGGTCTGGGTTTTACTAATTAAGGCTGATGTGGGCATTATTCCACTCGGGGCTATTGTGACTCACCATCCAAGTCCTCCTATGGTCTCTGACCCCTCCCAGCAGCGACCTGCCCCTGCCCATCTTTCTGTTTATTTTTCTCTCTCTCTCTGGGCATCCAGGGATCTGATGCAAAATCTCTCTGGGTCAGTCTGCTCTGCCTTTAGGCCCTGGGCAGATTTCTTCTCAGAGGGTGGTCTGAGAATCCCTGTGCTCAGAGTACTGTGACAGCAATGAGGAGTTTTCCAAGAATAATGGGCAGTCACCATTGCCCCTGTGCCGGATACGGGGGGCAGGTGTCATTTACAGGACGTGGTTGGGTTCCCTCCCCGAGCTGGGTCTGTGTGCCACAGCAGGGCAGTGCTCTGTGGGCTGAACCGGGGCCTTTGTTTCTGGCCAGTCAAGCTCTGAAGCACCGTGTTGCCTCACGGCTCCTGGGCCGGGCCTGCCACTGATATCCTTTGCACACTTGCTGTCTGCCAGTGCCGACGCTCAGGACTCGGCTGGGCCCCAGCTGTCCCCCTCCCGACCTTCCTGCACGCTCCCTGGGGTCTGCACTGCCCCTCGGAGGTGCGTGTCCTGCTGTACCTGGGGGTTGGGCCCTGTGCTGCCTCCCATGGGCTTCTGAGTCACGAACAGAGGCGCAGATGGCCGGGTGAGCCAGGCTGCCCACTTGCCCCAGGCCCAGGGGAAGAGCCTTCTGGCCTGTCTCACCCGACTGCTGGCTTCCGCAGACCTCTGCTTGCAAAGGGGTGGCTCAGCCTAGAACTCCTGCCCTTTCCCGGGGTGGGGGCAGGGGTTTCTACACCGGCTCTAACCCTGTGTCCTCATTTCCTCAGCCTTGGGCACAGGGTTGGTTGGGCTATTGGGACACATACCCAGGACTGAACTCTTTCCTGTAGGTAGGAACAGGTTCTGTTCCCCCTGGGTTGCCCCATGTCCGTCAGTCTGATTACAGGCTCTGCCTTTTCCCCTGAAGCACTTACCCAATTCTGGATGCCGTCTTCTGCAAGGTCACTCAGCTGGCCCCCTGCTCTACCCGGTGGTCCAGGGGGAGCATCTCCGGGGCAACTTGCAGGGTCTTGCTGGTCAGCAAGTTCTACTGATAAGCACATGATGCTGGGAGGAGGTCATGGCTTCTGTCTGCCTTGGGTCTCTGCCACTGGACCTGGGGTCTTGTGTTCTTAATTTCTGGGTAAAGAAAACTGTCTCCACTGGGACTCTTCTCAGGGGACTAACTTCTAGGGAGATATTTCTCTCTTTATAAAAAAGATTTGTCAGAGAGGGAGAGAGAGCACAAGCAGGGGGAGCAGCAGAGGGAGAGGGAGAAGCAGGCTCCCTGCTGAGCAGTGGGCGGGTTGCGGGGCTCGATCTCAAGATCCTGGGATCATGACCTGAGCTGAAAGCAGATGCTTCACTGACTGAGCCGCGTGTCCCAAGGGAGGCATCTCTTGAAGGGTCAGGGGTCTGGGATGACATCATCTACATCAACCTCATCCTCACCCCCACAAGACAGGTCAGCATGAGCCCCAACCCAGGCTCATGAACTAATCCTAAGGAGAGCCTCAGAAAAGCCACTTTGTTGTGTCTCTCTGTGGGCCTCAGTTCCTCATCTGTAAAATGGGGATTATGATAGTACCTACCTCATAGTTTACAGAGCGTATTAAATGGGCTGACGTAGGGACAGCACTTACAGCAGTTCCTGGCACGTGGTGGAAGCCCAGCCAGTGTTATTTTGCTATTACTTGTTCTTCTTCTTATTTTTTTTTTAAAGATTTTATTCATTTATTTGACAGAGAGAGATCACAAGCAGGCAGAGAGGCAGGCAGAGAGAGAGGGAGAAGCAGGCTCCCTGCTGAGAAGAGAGCCCGGTGTGGGGCTCGATCCCAGGACCCTGAGATCATGACCTGAGCCGAAGGCAGCGGCTTAACCCACTGAGCCACCCAGGCGCCCCACTTGTTCTTATTATTGATGGTTGCCGCTGTTACTGTGTTTGCCAGGCACTGTGCTGGGTCCTGGGGAGACAGAGATGGGAGGTCTGGTCTGGGTCCTTGAGGGCTCACAGTCCGGCTGGACAGTTGCCAGAGGACATGCCCACCCAGCGCTCACTGGCACTGCACTGCCCCAAGTACTTCACACATTCTTTGGGGACACTTTTTATCGAAGCATAATACATAATAAGAAAAGTTCACAAATCATTAATTTATTTTTTTAAAGATTTTATTTGTTTATTTGACAGACAGAGATTACAAGTAGGCAGAGAGGCAGGCTTTGTGGGGTGGGGAGGGAAGCAGACTCCCTGCTGAGCAGAGAGCCCGATGTGGGGCTGGATCCCAGGACCCTGGGATCATGACCTGAGCTGAAGGCAGAGGCTTTAACCCACTGAGCCACCCAGGCACTCCATCATCAATATTTTTCATCTATTGTTAATCCTTACAATAACATATAAGGAGATTCCATTTATTTTTCAGGAGGAAGCATTTAAAAAATTAAAAAAAAATTTTTTAAAGTATTATTTGTTTTTTTTTGTCAGAGAGAGAGAGAGAGAGTGCACAAGCAGGCAGAGTGGCTGACAGAGGCAGAGAGAGAAGCAGGCTCCCCACTGAGCAAGGAGCCTGATGCGGGACTCCATCCCAGGACCCTAGGATCATGACCTGAGCCGAAGGCAGCAGCTTAACCCACTGAGCCACTCAGGCTTCCCAAGAAGTTTTAAATGTTTAATTGTGGCACAATATGTATAATATAAGATTTACCACCTAAGTGTTCAGTTGTGTTAAGTACGTTCACGTTGTTGTGCAACCAATCTCCAGAGCGCTTTCATCTTGCAACTGAAACCCTAGAGGCACTAAGTCTCCATTATCCCTCCTTCAGGCCCTAACACCCACCATTCTACTCTCTGTCTCTATGAATTTGCTGCCCTAGGGATGTCATGTAAGTGGCATTAAAGCATACTTGTCTTTTTGTGACGGGTCTATTTCATGTAGCGTGATGGCCTCAAGGTTCATCCGTGTTGTATCAAGTGTCCGAGCTTCCTTCCTCTTTGAGGCCAATAATATTCCATTATGTGAATATGCCGCATTTCGTTTATTCCTTCATCCTTGGATGGACACTTGGTTGGTTTCTCCATTTCAGCTTCTGTGAATAATGCTGCTGTGAACACGGATGTATGAATATCTCTTTGAGGCCCTGCTGTCAATTATTATGGATGTAGACCCAGAAGGGGAATGACTGGGTCATATAGTAATTCTGTTTCGAACTTTTTGAGGAACCGCCACACTGTTTTCCACAGCAGTGGAACCATTTTACATTCCCACCAACAGTGTACAAGGGCCCCAATTTCTGCAACCCCCCCAGCACTTGTCATTCTGTTGTTGTCAATAGCAGGCAATCACATGAGTCTGAGGTGATATCTCATTGTGGTTTTGATTGCATTTCCTTAATGATTAGAGATGTGGAGCATCTTTTCATGTACTTATTTGCAGGTCCTCTTTGGAGAAATGTCTATTCAAGTCCTTTGCCCATTTTTTTTTTAAAGATTTTATTTATTTATTTGTCAGAGAGAGAGAGAGAGCGAGCACAGGCAGACAGAATGGCAGGCAGAGGCAGAGGGAGAAGCAGGCTCCCCGCCAAGCAAGGAGCCCGATGTGGGACTCGATCCCAGGACCCCGGGATCATGACCTGAGCCAAAGGCAGCTGCTTAACCAACTGAGCCACCCAGGCGTCCCAGCCCATTTTTTTTTTTTTTTAAAGATTTTATTTATTTATTTGAGAGCGAGGCAGTGAGAGAGCATGAGCGAGGAGAAGGTCAGAAGGAGAAGCGGACTCCCCATGGAGCTGGGAGCCCGATGCGGGACTCGATCCCGGGACTCCGGGATCATGACCTGAGCCGAAGGCAGTCGTCCAACCAACTGAGCCACCCAGGCGTCCCCCCAGCCCATTTTTTAATTGGGGTAATTTTGTGGTTGAGTCGTAGGTGTTCTTTATATGTTCTGGATACTAACCCATTATCAGATGTATGATTTACAAATATCTTCTCCCATTCTGTAGGTTGCAGGTAGACTCTATTTTTAATCTCTTTGTAATGATTGTGGTAACTAAGGCACAGAGAGGGTGATTGACCCAAAGTCACACAGCTCTAAAGTTAATGATACAATGAAGCCTGAAGGGCTGTGGAAACATGGAGGAGAGGGAAGCTAATCCCATCTACTTCCTCCAGGAGGCGATGATGGCCTACGTCCTGGAGAGGCACAGGTTAATTATCTGCTGAATGCCGGAAGGAAGAGAGGAGAGCTTTCTCGGCAGAGTCATGTTCTTGTTGGGTCATGTTCTGGCTCATGATGCTTGGTGCCCTGACACATGTGCACTGGGAAGCTCTGGGTGAACTGCTTCACCTTCCTGGGCGTCAGCCTCCCTGGCTGCAGACTGGGTGGGTTCTGTGCACTGCCTTCCTGATAGGCATGTTCTGAAGCTCTCTGTGCTTTGTAATGAAGAGAGATGCACCACAGACTTGAGCACTGGAAGCCAGTCAATCTGAGTGGCATCTTGTTGGGGGACTTGTTCCTCCTGAAATCCTGGGGGAATTGGCCACCTCCTCTTCCCTTGGGAACAGATTTCTCTAAAGAACCCCTTCACCCCAGCTGATCCCCACAGACTTGAGTTCCTCTTCAGCCCAGGCTTCTGGGGTCAGAGGCACACAATCACCCCAGGGAGGGCTCAAGGGTCCCTGCTATGTTTATGCAGCAACTCAGTGCCTCCTGCATGCACAGGGACCTCAACCCAGCCTCCGTGTCCCGGGGTACCATACACCCCCAGCTTCCAGAGCAAGAGAGCTGGGAAGGGGTGTGGGTGGCAGGAGAGCCTGATAGACCAGCACACATCCCATGGAGTCCAACCACACAAACAAAAGCAATTGTAGAAACAGGCCAGCTTTCTCTACTAAAATCCAGCAGCTAGTACAAGTCTTCTTAACCTTTTAGGGGTCTTTGGACCCTTCCAGGAATCTGACGAAAGCTGTGCAGAAAAGTGCTTATTTACGCAAATGCTCAAAATGATGCTTTCTGCTCCCGCTCCATTTCAGATATGACAGACAGCCTTCGGTACACGGGGTCAGTAGCAGCAACAGTAAGGAGGGCTCAAGAGTGGGCATCCTGGCTGGCCAAGCCAGATGATGCCAATGGCTCTCCAAAGCAGTCTTCCCTGTGGCCTCTTCCTGGTTTCTCCTGCTGGGCACTACTGCCTGGCAGATGCCTTCCTCTTTCCGCTTTTCCTGCTCCCCCACGTCCCATCAGAAATTTTCGCTCTGTGCAGTGATTTCCCCATTCACCTGGTTGGGAAACCAGAGGCTGTGGCAACTTGGGAAGGGAGGGGCTCTCTCGGCATGGCCCAGAGTCCTGGCAGTGGGCCAAAGCCCGGCCTGCTATAAAAGGGAGCGGACACTGAGCCCTGCACATCTTCTGCCAACTCAGTTTCAGGGAGACCTGGTAAGTAAGACTGCTTCAGTCTGCCCCATGCTTTGGGGCTGGGCCCCCATGGGGAGGGCCAGACGTGGAGCAGAGAAGGGGAGAGAAAGCTCAGGGAGGTCTGGAGCAAGACCCAGAGCTCCTGGAGGATGTCAGTGAGACAGGGATAAAGACAGAGCCGGGTCCTCTGGCACTGTTGGTTGGTTGAGGACGCAGGGAGAGAAGGCAGGCACTGTGTGTGTGTGTGTGTGTGTGTGTGTGTACCCTCCCCCTCCCACACCCCTTCCCATCACAGCCACAGCCACCCACTGGGTTTAGTTATTTGAATGGTGCAGGCCAGGACAAGGCCCTTACATGGGGTACTGAGTCTCCCTTCAGTCTTCACTCTGCTGGGGGCAGAGGCACTGTCCCCATCTTGGGATTCCCAATGTGCTCCCTGTTTCAGGTGGGTCAGACTCTTAGGCACCATGCTGACAGAACTGGAGAGTGCCATGAACTGCCTCATTGACGTTTACCACAAGTACTCCCTGGAGAAGGGGAACTACCATGCCCTCTACAGGGATGACTTGAAGAAATTGTTAGAGACAGAATGCCCTCGGTACCTGAAGGTGAGGAGGGGCTGGGTGTGGGTGGGGTTCTCTGGCTGACAAGTCCCAGGCCCCTGGTCCCCAGGGCCACCCTGTGTAGACAGCCCCGCCTAGGCTCTTCTGAGGTCTTCACACTCGGCTACTTTCTCCTTCATCTTGACAGAAAAAGGATGCAGATACCTGGTTCAAAGAGTTGGATATCAATAGTGATGGCGCAATTAACTTCGAGGAGTACCTCATACTCGTGATAAAGGTGGGCGTGGCCAGCCACGAAGACATTCACCAGGAGTAGCAGAGCCCTGGGCCCTGGGGCTGTCCCTGCCAAATAATAAAGTCGTTGTTGATACCTCAGGCCTTGTTTGCTATCTTGCCTTTATCTCGCCAATGTTGTTTCCAGGGGGTGGAGGGAGGAAAGCCCTGAGAAAGGAAAACCTCCATTGTCCTTGCTCCAGCTGGCAAACTCATCTGGTTTCCTCCCCACCTTCTCCTCAAACTAGTCCCTTCTCTTCCAGTCCCATCACATGGAGGCTCGGTTCTAGGACTTAGGGGTTTGAAAACACCCAGGACACTGTAGTCAATGATTTTCCCTCTTGTTCCCAAATGAGAGATAAGGGAACAGAGTGGTGTAGGGAAAACTCACATTGCTTTCTTCCTTTTTTTTTTTTTTAAAGATTTTATTTTTTTATTTTAGAGAGAGAGAGAAAGCACACAGTGGGATGGGCGGAGGGATAGGAGGAGAGTCTTAAGCACATTCCAGGTGCCAAGTGTGGAGCCCTACGTGGGGCTTGATGTCATGATTTGGAGATCATGACCCGAGCCAAAACCAAGATGCAAACAGATGCTTGACTGACTGAGTCACTTAGGTACCCCTCACACTGGGCACTAAAGTTTAGTTTAGAGCAAAATGTCTTATATGTGACTCTCGGGAAGTTAGGGAGATAACTAAGTAGACGTGCAAGTGTGAGGGAGAGAGATGGATTCTGTGTGTGGTGAGGCCATAGGTGGGTGTCCAGAGCCCAGCCTTAAGTAATCCTAACAGCCCCCCAGGTCCCACACTTGTAATTTCTCCTGAGATTTTGGAAGCTTTCCGTCTCGTTCTGGATTCAACCACCCAATGTGATGAAATAAGAAAGGCATAGGCAAATGGGTCACTCAAGTCACAGAAGAGGGCACTGAAATGCTACCCTGGGTGGTGAACCCTCTGCTTATCCATGATCACCCCCTGATCTTCACTCTGGTAGAGTGGGAAGGCCAGCGATGAAAGGAGCACCTCTCACCAGTATCCACCCCCAAGCTGAGTTTCCAGGCTATGCCTTGGGAAATTTTCTGTTATGCCCACTTAGGTGATGGGGTAGAGGTGCTAGTGATGGAGATGGGGCTTGGGAGCTGTCACCAGAATCTGTAAACCAGAGTTCTTAGCTTGGTCTATTGTGCATCTCTGAAACGGAGCTGGAGCTGAAAGCGGGTCCCTGTGCATGCGGGAGGCACTGAATTGTTGCATAAACATGGCAGGGACGCTTGAGCCCTCCCTGGGGTGATTGTGTGCCTCTGACCCCAGAAGCCTGAGATCAGCTGTGAGGAAGGGGTTCTTTGGAGAAGTCAGAAGTACTCTGTGCCCAAGGGGAGAAGAGGAGGTGGCCAATTCCCCCAAGATTTCAGGGGGAACAAGTACCCCCTCCCCCAACAAGATGCCACTCAGATTGACTGGCTTCCAGTGGTCAGGATTACTCACTGTAGATCATTGGGCTTTTTGTTTGTAGTAGACTTGAACCACATAACAGAGCAATCAAGTAGGAAAAGATAATGGCTTAAACCCTTATCCATCAACCAAAGCTTTAGTTACTAGTCAGTTTTATTATCAGCTAACATATTGGAGAAATTTTTTGGCAGCCAGCAAATAATTAAGATTGGGGCCTAAGGAGCCCTTGTTTACTGTTGTTGGTGGGACTGCAAACTGGTGCAGCCACTGTGGAAAACAATGTGGAGGTTCCTCTAAAATAAAAAATAAAAATACCTTACGATCCAGTAATTCCACTACTGAGTAGTTATCCAAAGACAATTGAAACACTAATTCAGAAAGATACATGCACCCCTGTGTTTACTACACCATTATTTATAGTGGCCAAGAAATGGGAGCAGCCCAAGGGTCCACTGATAGATGAACAGGTAAAGAAGACATGGTCTATGTATAAAACGGAAGACCACTCAGCCATGAAATCAATGTGATCTTGACATTTGCAACAACGGGTGTTATGCTGAGTGACATAAGTCAGACATAGACGAATACCATCCGATTTCATCTAAAAACAAAACAAATGAACAAACAAACAAAAAGCAGAAATAGACCCATAAATACCAAGAGCAAACTGATGGCTGCTAGAGAGGAACAGGGTTGGGGGGTGGACAAAATGGGTAAAGGGGAGTGGGAGAAACAGGCTTCTAGTTACGGAATGAAGAAGTCATCAGAATAAAAGTCACAGCAGAGGGATATAGTAATGGTACTGGAATAGCAGCATATGGTGACAACTGGTAGCCTCACTTCTTTTTTCTTTTAAGAGATTTTATTTATTTATTTGGGAGAGCGAGTGAGTGTGAGAACGAGCAAACATAAGCAGGGTGAGGGTCAGAGGGAGAAGCAGGTTCTCTACTTAGCAGGGAGCCCGATGCAGGCTTGATCCCGGGACTCCAGGATCATGACCTGAGCCGAAGGCAGATGACTTGAGCCCCCCAGGAGCCTGAGGCAGCTACACTTCTGAGCACAACATAACATGTTGAATCTCCATGTTGTACATGTGAAACTAACGAACATTGTGTGTCATAATTTAAAAAACTAAGAGATTGGGACCTAGAATGGGATGGGGGAATCTACTATCAAACATGGAGATGGGCTTAGGCTGGGCAAGTGGAAAGCTCAGGGACCAGATTGCTGCCTTCTCAGTTTTCCTGAAGGACAGCTTTATCCGCCCCCAAAGCAAGTGCTCCCATTTGTTGGGAGCGTGAACACACTGTCTGCATTGCAGAAACGGAGATGATGCTGGTTCTGAGGGGTACTTTAAAGGTGAGCTCTTGGCCCAAATGTGGTCCAGGCAGAAGAGGATGAGAAAGGTTTACAGATTCAACAAGCCATACCCAGGCCTCACTCAGCATTTAGGAAATGTCATGGGAGAGTGCTCCGAAGGGGAGAGCAATCCAGTTTGTCTCTCAGTTATCCAGTGATGGTGGTGGTGTGCGTGTGTGTGTCTGAGTCAGGGTGGAGTCGTGTACCCCAGAGCCTTTGATTCTCCTTGAAAATGCACTTTTGGGTTTGCTATTAGTGGGTCCTTTGGGCAGAGATTTACCATTATTAATTGTTTGTCTTTATTGGAAAACCCAATGAGTCTACTTTCTTTGAGCCAACTTGGAGACACCATGGAGAAGGTGGTCCAGGGAGCCCTCTGGAGTTTCACCATAAATGATGGTCCACTGGCTGTGAAGAATCGCATTGACATGGGGCTGTCAACAGCTGATACCCAAACTCATGGTTGGGCAAGGGAGGTGGCTCAGCTGGCACTGGCAGCCTGGAGAAAGAGGTGGGGATGAGGGTGGTAGCCCTTGGAAGCTTGTAACTTATAAACAGACTGTGCCCATTACAGGAACCACTGGGCAGAGTCAGACAGGGCTTATAGCCCAGAGCAAGGTGATTTGGTTTCCTGTTTCCCCAGCTACAAAAGAAGAACAGGGCAGTGGGAAGTTGAGAAATAAGTTGTTCAGCAGGAAACCTCATGCAACGTTTGAGTCCACCAGGGAGAACTTGGCTCACCAATTGAGGCAGATCTGGCCGCTGAGATTTCCGGGGCTCTAAGGATGACCTGTCTGAAATCTGCTTCTCCACCCAGGCTCCTGACTTCAGCCAAGTTCCTCATGTTTGTGACCAAAGTCCTAAAGTACATGGAGAGGTTGTGAAGTTGGGCAGTTGGTATATAGCATCTGAACAAAAGAGCTTATTCCAATGGAAGAGGCTTCCCATGTGTCTCTCCAATTGGGAGCCACAACCAGTCAGGCCGGGTCTACCTACCAGCCTATTCTCTGGTCCCCTGAACTGGGGAATGCAGCCTAAATTCAAATGGGCCGAAAAAGGCAGGGAAAGCTACCAACAATTACTGGGTTGCTGCTGGGTGTCAGTATGAAAGGAAAAAAAATCATCTTGAATCCAGAAGAAGACAAAATGGTGGTTGCCTACATCTTTGATCTCATGCTAGAGTCTGTCTAGAATAGAAGCAAGTCCTCGTGACTTGTTCTTTTGGGAACTGTAACACGGTTGGCACAGTGTATTTGAATAACGAGTCAGAAAGGGTACAGCTTGATGTGGTGATAGGATTTCATAGGCTTGTAGAGATGTTAAGCCTCTAACTGTCATGGTGTTTTCACTCCGTTGGAAGTCGAGTCTTTTCTCTCACTTAAGAGTCTTACTTAGGCATTCCTTTCCTGACCGTGTAGATCCTTGAGTACTCTTCAAATCAGCTTTAAAAAATCTATGCCGACTCTCTCATTAATGAGTTAAAACAAGAAATTTGACTTGTGCCCACTATATTTGTTGATAATTTTCCTTTTTAGCACTAGACTTTATGATAGTTGATCTTATTTCTCATTACAGTCTTATGAGAAAGGGAAGTACTATTTCCATTTTACATATGAGGAGATTTAGAGAAGTTAAGAACATTGATACAATTTATTAATCTGGCAAGTGGCAGAGGTAGGGTCGGATCCCTGTCTCCAGAAGAGGATCCTTGGTTAATACTCCAGAATGCTCTCTTCTAGTGGGTTTCCATCCTGAGTGGGCACAAGGCAACCCTTCCTCTGTTTGTGGACTTTTTGTCCTCATCCGCTACAGGGTCTCTGCCATCCAGGGGTGAGTAGCAAAGCACGGCAGATGCTAGAATGAGTCTGTCATTTGGGCCCCTCTCCTCTGTCCAGGACATCACCAGGCATGCCTCAGAAACTGACTTACTGTGGGTTTTTCCCTGGTGTGAGCAATCCTCCAGACATCAATAGAATAAGAAGATTAGCATCTTGATTTCCCTAAGCTCTTAGGGGCTGTTTCAGTGACAACTCTCTCTTCTTCCCGAGTTGGGAGCCTTCCTTCCAGTCTTAAGAGCTGTGGAAATTCCCATGTGAATAATTCTCTGATTTGCAAAATTGAGGTCTGAACTGGCTGCTCAGGTCAGGGCGTAGACCTGAAGTAACTCTCTCTCTCTCTCTCTTTTTTTTTTTTTTAAAGATTTTATTTATTTATTTGACAGACAAATCACAAGTAGGCAGAGAGGCAGGCAGAGAGGAGGGGGAGGCAGGCTTCCTGCTGAGCAGAGAGCCTGATGTGGGCCATGATCCCAGGACCCTGAGATCATGACCTGAGCCGAAGGCAGAGGCTTTAACCCACTGAGCCACCCAGGTGCACCGACCTATAGTAACTCTTTGCAGTGGTCTGTAGCCTCCCTTCTCTGTGGGCAGGAGCCTTCTCCCCTTCCTCATGAACAGGCCTAGTTTACAGGTGAACCTAGTCCCATATGGAGGCCCCTCTCCAACCTAGCCCCATGGGCCCCTCTCCATCCCACATAGAGGGCCCTCTCCAATGTAGCCCCAGCAAAGCCTCCATCCAGTTCAGCTTCCTCAGCATTGTGTTTTGCTATGGCACGTTTTTTAATCCTGTGCTTTCTAGAGCAAAATATCTGACCAAAACAGTAGGCTCTGGGTTTCTTTTCTGCTTTGGTCCTAGGACCCTCCATGATAAAATGTGTGTATTAAGACCAAATCATTAATATCACCCTTAATGGAAAAACATTAGATATTTCCCTTTAATGACAGAAGGGAGACAGGATGACCCTGTTTCCACTTCTTAAAAAAGATTTTATTTATTTATTTGACAGACAGAGATCACAAGTAGGCAGAGAGGCAGGCAGAGAGAGAGGGGGAGGCAGGCTCCCCACTAAGCAGAGAGCCTGATGTGGGGCTTGATCCCAGGACCCTGGGGTCATGACCTGAGCCGAAGGCAGAAGCTTTAACCCACTGAGCCACCCAGACGCCCCCCTGTTTCCACTTCTATTGAATAATTGTATCAGAGGCCCTAGCCAGCGTTATAAGACAAGAAAACAAATGAGAAGGGGCGTGAAGGCTACGTGAAGTAAATGAACCCTTCGCAGAGCACTCTCGATTCTGCATTTCGTTGCCTCCTCCATTTCTCATTCTGAATAACTGCTACTCTTGCAGAATTTTTAGCCATGTCCCCCCAGCCAAGTGGGACTTGGTGCTTCCCTGAGACTACCAGTGTCACTACCAGAAAGCACACTCACTTGCTGGCATGTTTTAGTTCTCTCTGCAGGCTTGACAGCCTTCTCCGCGTCTGGATCTGAAACCCCCAGGCTGGGAGCAGGGCAGGTGGGGCCAGACGCCAGGACCCTGGAGACATTTCTACCCTTGCATCCCCTCCTCTAGGAAAAGGTTCAGACATTTAGATATTCAGTCTGAGGTTGGAACCGCAAGATTAATTTCTGATGCATTTTCCTTTTCTGTTATGTGTCCTGGGTCACAGAGAGAATTAACCTTTGAACAAATTCAAAAAACACTTTTCTTGGGGCGCATGGATGGCTCAGTGGGTTAAGCCTCTCCCTTCGGCGCAGGTCGTGATCTCAGGGTCCTGGGTTCGAGCCCCGTATCAGGTTCTCTGCTTGGCGGGAAGCCTGCTTCCTCCTCTCTCTCTGCCTGCCCCTCTGCCTACTTGTGATCTCTGTGTGTCAAATAAATAAATAAATAAATCTTTATAAAAAACACAAAAAACACTTTTCTTGCTCTCTTTTTCCTTGAGTATTTTGCGAACCACTCTGTGCTGTCCAAGGGTTTGATTAAAAAAAGAAAAAGAAAAAAGAACAGAAAGAAAAAGAAATAGTGTACCCTGCTGAAAACCAGTTCATATTGTGGGGGTGGGGGCCCCCAGGAACCCTACAGGGGAACCTGCGTGAGGAGCGGGTTTCCTGCCATCTCCTGAAGGGCAGTAATTGCTTGCACGGACGCACAAACCCCAACATCGGCTCTGTCTGGGTTCCCACTCAATCTGGTGGAGTCCCTGATGGGCCTGGCTGGCCTGGGGGTGGACAGCTGCTGGTACAGGCTCCGAGCCAGTAGTATGGGATTCACACACAGTGCAAATCTTTACCCACACTGTCTCATCCACAAGTCGAGGACTTCCCCAGTTCTGGGGCTCCCGCAGGCTGGGAAGGGACAGCCCTTGATTCCTGCTGAGGGATCCCTCTTTCTTCTTCTCCTTGTTCTCTGAAGTACGATGCAGCCTGAAGGAGTGGAGACCTCTACTGACTTCCTTTTGGATGGCCTTCCCCTAGCATTTCTGCAGGTGTGGGAGGAGGAAGCCCTCCTATTAACTAAGTTGAACCCTTGTGGGAGGGGGAGCTGCACACTCTCATCTCGGGGTACGTGAGCCCTAGTCTCCGGAATGCTCAAGGCAGATTCACAGAATGGGCTCAGGGCACCAGGAAATGGCCATCTTCTCCACCGGTAAGGTGAAAGGATGGCCACTTTATTTTTTCAAGGCCCTCAGAGGTTGTCTAATAAATAGCGCCTTCTCAGACCTTCAGAGCTTTAGAAGTTCTGACTGGATTGATGTTCTGAGTGGACCTCAAGTCCCAGCGTGGTGTCCTGGCCTGTACAGGGCCCTTGGTTGCTTTTTCAAGTGAAGTGTGTCCCTCTGTCTTTTCTGTCTTGCAATGGACCACAGCCTTCTCCTGCCCTTCTGGAACTGGCCCTCAGTGCTGAGCCCTTTGTGAAGGCTTGGCTCCCCATGACTGGGCCTGGGCGAGCCTGCCTTGTGTTCCGTTGGGCTTTCTCCACATGAAGCCCTTGAAGGTCCTGCAGGGTGTCTCATGACCTCCTTCATTTCTCCTCTTCTCTGATGTCTGCCACTCTTACAACTTTCAGCTTGGTTCCCAACTAGGAGAGCCTGTTCCTGGGGCACCTGGCACCTCACTGCCCCACCACTCGCCCCAGAGGCTTGCTTGGAGTCACAGGGGCCCTTTATTCCTGGCACCACCTCCCCGCAGGCCCTGTGGGTCAGCCTGTCCTCCAGGGAGATGTGATCACTCCGGTACCTCAGCTGGGCTCTCCGAGGGTTAGAATTTGCCACTTTCCTTCTCTGCTCTCTGGACTACTTTGCCAGTCCACAGGTGCTTGTCCAGGGGCCTAAGAGCATCCTGTAGACTCACAGGTGTTTGTGTTCTATTTTGGGTTATAAGGAACGTAGATGCTTCATGTAGCCGTTGGCGTATTTCAAAAGGATCTGGCAGGGAGTAGCAGAGGGAGGGAGAGAAAGCCACATAAGAATGAGCAGCCCACAGTCCTCGTGGGGAGGTGGGAGTCGGGTCACAGTTGCCAAAGACAAGCAGCTCTCTCTCACAGCTGGACTGTGGTTAACCACACGGTATGTGGACTCCAGCGTTTCTTGAGAGGGTAGGTCCAATGCTAAGTGTTCTTACCACAAAAACCAAAACTAAGACAAAGGGACACAAGAAAACTTCAGGTGATGGATGTGTCTATTCCCTGCCTGTGGTCACGGTGTCATGGGTGTGTGCACACGTCCGAGCTCAGCAAACTGCACACGTTAAATATGTGCACTTTGGGGCCTCAGTTATGCTTCAGTAAAGGTGTAGAATAATAGAATTATTTCACCTGAAAAGGAAAAAAGAAAGGCAGCATGGACCTTGGACAGACGCCCCCACCAGATTTCCAGCCAGGGTCAGAGCCTCGTCCCAATATCAGCCGTTTAATTCTGGAGGAGAAGTAGCCCGTGATGTCGGGTAGACTGAATGGGTGGGTTTCCAAACTCTGGCTGTGACATCATTCCTCCCTTCAGGATAAAAATACCGTCACATGTATTCTTTTCTCTGTCAGTTGTTTAGTTTCTCCTCTGGTGGCTTCCCCTACCCTAGAAATGTCCCAACACCCCAGGGGCATCCTTCCTTCCTCATTGGGACCTGTTCTGCTTCAACAAGCCGAGGGGGTAGGGGCTGGGGTCTCACTCAGTTGTTCCCCTAGGGCAGGTCCTTCTCATGGCTCTAAGGTGGGGCAGCTGAAGCCGGCCTCGCTGTTTTAGAGATGAACCCAGCCCACGGCTGCCTTGGCGCACTGCACGGGTGGCCTGGGTCCACTTCCAGGCCTCAGTGGTGCCCATGTGGGGCCCTGGAGCTCTGTAGTTCCTTTCAGTTCATGTTGCCATGGTAACTGGGCTAACGCACACAGTGCAGGGGAGTCTGGGTTCTGGAGGCCTCCTTAACCTCTC
Organism: Lontra canadensis; assembly: GCF_010015895.1. Classification (NCBI taxonomy): domain Eukaryota; kingdom Metazoa; phylum Chordata; class Mammalia; order Carnivora; family Mustelidae; genus Lontra; species Lontra canadensis. The sequence continues at coordinate 26,602 of NW_022631154.1, read as the reverse complement.
TTCCTTGGTCGTGGTCATCCTTGTTCAACCTGGAACCCCTTTCTAGCTGCCGATTTTGGGGATTATGATGGGAAAATGGGGGAAGGTATAGAGGAATTGGTGTCTCCCTGAAAACCCTGGGATCCTTTTTAAAAATTGACCCAGGGATTAGCTTTGCCTCTTAGAGCCACTTAGGCAGATGTCTCCCTCCTTCCCCCGTACACTCAGAAGATCTTTTGTGAACTGACACTCCGCTTGCCAAAACTGAGGATAAAGGTAGAAACCTACTTGTTCAAACAAACACACACATTAATTTGAAAAGATACACGTATCCTGTGTTTATTGCAAATAGCATTATTTACAATAGACAAGACATGGAAGCAGCCTAAGTTTCCAGTGACAGGTGAACAGATCAATAAGATGTGGTATATATTTATAATAAATGTTATCCAGCCATGAAAAGGAATGAAATCTTGCCATTTGTGACCACATGGGTGGGCCTAGAGGGTCTTACGCTAAATGAAACTAGTCAGACTGAGCAGGATAAACACCTTGTAAATACAAGAGCTCACTCGTATGTGGGATCTAAAAAACAAAACAAATGAAGAAGGGAACAAAACCAGAAACAGTTTGTAAACAGAGAGAAGACACTGTGTTACCAGAGGGGGTGGGTGAGCTCGGCGATGGGGAAGGGTGAGGCGCAAACATGCAGTTACAGGATAAATAAGTCAGGGGATGACAGGCACTGCAAGGGCACAGGGTCAGTAATACTGCACCGTGTGGTGCGGCCACAGGTGGTAACTCCTGTCACCGTGGTGGACTCTGTGATGTACAGAACGGGGGAAGCTCTGTGCGGTGCAGCCCAAACCCAATTCAATTAAAATTTAAAACTTGCCAGACTCCCACCCCTGACCTCCAGTAGGCAACTGTGCAAAAGGTATGAGACAAATCCCTGAAGTAGAAATGTAAGGAAAAATGTTATCATATAATAAAAATAATTTCTAATTAAAACAAAAAGGAGCAACACCCCTGTTTCCCTGGTGCTCTTGCCTCTCTTTCCAGGGAGGCTGCTTGGACTCTGAGTCCCCCCAGGATGAGCCCCGGGGCGCTAGGCTGTGCTGCCCTGCTCCCGCTGCTGGCCCTGTGCCCGCTGATACGAGGGAGGCAAGGGAGGTGTTCGCCAGGGTCCCTTCTTCCCTCGCCGGCTCAGAGGCTCGAGCCTGTTGGGTCCATGGTCAAAGGAGTGAGACTGATACAAAGTGAAGGTCAAGCAAAAATAAAGCAAAGCTTTATTTCGCACCAAGCATCGAGAATCAAACTGACTGGCCAGGGCTGTCTCTTGCAAAGAGGTGACCTCTCTCTGCCTTATGGACTAGCTTTTAAGGGCAAAGGCCGTGTGGTTGGGCCTGGCCACACACAGGTGACCAATGAGACTGTAACACAGAGGAAGCTGCACAGTCCTGCTAGGTCACACATAAGTGACCAATTGAATTACAATTTACCCTATAGTAGATATTTGAACTAGCCTATCACCTTGGTCAGAATTGGCACCCAAAAGGCACCCAAAGGGCGGGGCCCACACTCCTTGGTACCTAGGGAGACAGTATGCGCCCCCACTGATTGAATACCTCCAGCCTGGCCTGACCCACCCTTGTATTTGGGCTTTGTTATGTGGGACTGGTTTTCCAGACTTGTTTTTAAGTAAGTTCCCTGAAGGGGAGGGGGCAGGGACGGTTTAAGTTTTATTGCATAAACAACAAGGTCATTGTTTAACCTCATGGAATCTCTCTGGCTAAATAGGCCCTTACAGAGCCCACATAAGACTCTCTCCCCATGTCTGGGGATGGGACCCCTTTAGACCCAGAGTGTCCCATCCTTTCAAGTAATGGCGCTTTTTTTTTTTTTTTAATTTTTAGCGTAACAGTATTCATTGTTTTTGCACCGCACCCAGTGCTCCATGCAATCCGTGCCCTCTCCAATACCCACCACCTGGTTCTCCCAACGTCCCACCCCCCGCCCTTCAGACCCCTCAGATTGTTTTTCAGAGTCCATAGTCTCTCATGGTTCACCTCCCCTTCCAGTTTCCCCCAACTCCCTTCTCCTCTCCATCTCCCCTTGTCCTCCATGCTATTTGTTATGCTCCACAAATAAGTGAAACCATATGATAATTGACTCTCTCTGCTTGACTTATTTCACTCAGCATAATCTCTTCCAGTCCCGTCCATGTTGCTACAAAAGTTGGGTATTCATCCTTTCTGATGGAGGCATCATACTCCATAGTGTATATGGACCACATCTTCCTTATCCATTCGTCCATTGAAGGGCATCTTGGTTCTTTCCACAGTTTGGCGACCGTGGGCATTGCTGCTATAAACATTGCTATAGCCACAGCAACTTCTTTCAAGATATGTCTCCAAAGGCAAAGGAAACAAAAGCGAAAATGAACTTTTGGGACTTCATCAAAATCAAAAGCTTCTGCACAGCAAAGGAAATAGTCAACAAAACAAAGAGGCAACCCACGGAATGGGAGAAGATATTTGCAAATGACAGCACAGACAAAAGGTTGATATCCAGGATCTATAAAGAACTCATCAAACTCAACACACACAAAACAGACAATCATATAAAAAAATGGGCAGAAGATATGAACAGACACTTCTCTAATGAAGACATATAAATGGCTATCAGACACATGAAAAAAATGTTCATCATCACTAGCCATCAGGGAGATTCAAATTAAAACCACATTGAGATACCACCTTACACCACTTAGAGTGGCCAAAATTAGCAAGACAGGAAACAACATGTGTTGGAGAGGATGTGGAGAAAGGGGAATCCTCTTACACTGGTGGTGGGAATGCAAGTTGGTGCAGCCACTTTGGAGAACAGTGTGGAGATTCCTCAAGAAATTAAAAATAGAGCTTCCCTATGACCCTGCAATTGCACTACTGGGTATTTACCCCAAAGATACAGATGGAGTGAAAAGAAGGGCCATCTGTACCCCAATGTTTATAGCAGCAATGGCACTTTTTTCCCCTCTCCCTGCTTGCGTGGGAGTTCGTTTCCCTGTTAGAGAAGATAGCTGTGCGGGGAGTGCCTTGCTTGGAAGGGCAGGACACTCCCATTTACTATCTCTCCTCAGAGTCAGGCTCGGGCTGACTTGGGCCCTAAACACGGCTTGACGGCTGCCATCCTGACCCTTCAGGTCGCCCGGCTCCACCTTCGGGTCTGGGTCAGCCTCTTCCCACTTCTTGAGTGTGACTAAAGGAGTCATGTGGGCTGTCATGGGTATTTTCTTGGGTATTTAATTTTTTAGCCCTTGCAAAAATTTTAATGATAAAAAGGTGTTTTACATGGGGATACTAGACTCTTTTTGGTCATGCTCCTGAAACTAATAAGGGTAATTCTAAATTTTGATATAATTTCAATTTGATGTAATTCAATTTGATAATTCCAGGCTTACAGAAAAATTGCAAGTATTTTACAGGAAACTCCCATGTACCTTTTCCTCGGATTTTCCAGCTCAACCCATCATCTCTTTACATTACACGAATTTGAAATTGTTGTGATGGGCTTTTTCAGGGTGTCCCCATCAGAGCACCTATGGATTCCAAATTGAGGTTAAAGGGTTTGAATTCATGTTTTTATGAGTAGCTAAAGTTTTCTTGCCTTGTGCAAGGTTTTCCAACACTGTCAAAGCACTCAGACTAACTTCACAAGGGAGTTGCAAAAGTGTCAGTCTGGCTTAATGTTTCTTTGAAAAGCTTTTTTTTTATCGTGTCGTATGTTATTACTCTTTGTACGTAAGTGATTCTAGATGTATTTTTTTAAACGAATAGACTCTACTTTTAAGGGGAAGTTTTATGTTTATGGACAAAGTGAGCAGACAGTGTAGAGGGTCCCTGTACACCCCAGTTCCTCGGTACTGACATCCTGCATTAGTGTGGTCCATTTGCCATGGTCCATGAGCTGGCAGGGAGCCGTTGACTACCGTGCCCCGTCGGGTGGGGCTCCCTTGGGACACACTCTGGGGGTCTGGACAGATGTTGATGACGCGTCTCCAGCAGGACAGGACTATCCACGGCCAACTCTGAATAGAACAGTTTCCATGTTTTTCCATTCTCCATCAGCCTTCCTGCCCTGTCCTGGCCTGGAGGACTTCCAGTCGCATGGGGGACACAGAACCAGCCCAGGTGGTGGCCAGGAGGCCGTCAGTCTCAGGCACAGCCCTGGGGGCCCCTGGAACTGAGGCCAGCAGTGGGACACCATGGAGCCAGAGGAAACATCCCAGAAGCTTGGTCTTTCTCCTTGGGGCTAATCCTACCTTTCCCTTAGGGTTGGGTTGGCGGGAGTGGGGAGGAAGAAATGTGTCAGGTGCTGGCTATGTGTTGACTCCCTTGTTTTCCCTGAGACTTTGCTGGTGGCACTGATCTGGGGCCCCTGCTTGGGTGGGTGAGGGGTCTTCCTTGGATGGGAGGCTGGGGTGTAGGCTCTTCTACCATGGTTGCAGTCAGGTCTGTTTCCCTTTCCAGAAGCCCCAGTGGCCAGTGGCCAGGCCCCCAGAAGGCTGGGCTGCCCAGAGTGATCCACATCCAAGTCAAGGAGGTAAGGTAGTAGGGAAAACAAGTGTAAAGATCACTTTTTACTCTTTTCAAGGACATTCTTACATATTCTCCCAATTCAGCCTCATAACAACTCTGAGAACTAAGGGACAGCAAGATGACCACACAAATGAGGAAACAGGTTCACAGATGTCAAAGGCTATTCACAGATGTCAGAGCTATTCCTCAATACCCTTCCACAGCTGCCCACTGTGGCCACCAAAGCAGCTCATCCCAGAGTGGGATCTGGGTCTCTAATCTTGGGCTGACTGGCCCTTGGCAACCCCCCCACCCCTCTGGACCCTTCAGCCCCCCTCCCAACCCCGGCCCATTGGTGGTGAACTCCCTGTGTTATTATTGAGGAAGGTGTCAGCACCCACTTTGTTTTGAATTTCAGGAAGGCAGCCCCAGAATTTGTGTTCTCTGTGTCTGAGTCAAGTACGGCACTCCCCACACAGTGACTGGGGTGTGGGGTTAGGTGGAGGAAAGAATTCTTGAAAAAGCTAGTCAAGACTTGACTGTATTAGGCAAAAAACTGGAAGGAAAATCAGTCTTATATAAGAGTGTCCAAATCTGCCCCAAATTATATTTTTTACAAAAAGTATGAGCATGTTTTATATTTTGATAACCAAAAAACCCCAAAACAAAACAAAACAAAAGAAAAATAAACCCCAAACAAACCCTATTCTGATTTAGGGAAAAAACGACATCAATGACAAATGTTTTGAAAGCAGACAAATTTGAGTTTGATACCTTACTCCTCCAAACTCATTTTCTTCATCTGCGTAATGGGCACTCATCCCACAGCGCTGTTTGGAGGATCAAGAGAAGGTTTGTATGAAGCAGTGTCTGGAGAGCCCAACATGGACTCACTTTTCAAAACACAGAGACTTAAGTTTTTTAGAACAGTTTTTGATTTATGGAAAAGTGGATAAGACACTGTAGACAGTTCCTAAATACCTTACACAGTCAGTCTCCCCATGATTAACATCTCGTATTCATATGATACAGTTGTTACAAGTGATGAACCTTTCTTGATACTTACTAACTAAGTGCCCTTTCCCTGTTCCGGGGAGTGCACGTCCACTTTGATGGTTTTTATTATCATTATTGTTTTTGTTGTAATAGACACTCAGCAAACGCCTCTCCCCAGTCCTTCCCTTTCCCGGTATGCGTCATCCAGACAGCAAAGCCTGTTCCTAGGGTTCCTGTTACTAGGGTTTCCCAGTAAAAAGCCACAGTTTAACTCAGGGGACAGAGGTAAACCTGAAGGCGGGGTCGCGTCCCAGAGCTGAGGGCCCCTTGGGCGGGGTGGTGAGATCGGGGGTCTGTGCCAGGCTGAGCAGGGGTGGGTGGCGTGTGCCACGGGAGCCATCTGGAGGGCTCATGTTCCAGTCAAAGCCACAGGTTTGGAGCTTCTGTTGAGCAACAAAGCATTGTCTAGCAATTGCCTCAAGATGAATCAGAGAGATTTCTTCACTCGATGTTGAAGGTGAAGCCTGCAGTGCCTTATAAAAGCCTCCAGGCTCCGTACTCCTCACCAGCACCAACTGCTTGCTGCACTGCCGCTCTCCAGCACGCTGAAGGTAAGTGTCCTGTCCCTGGCTATGGGGGGTTCATAGGGTGGTGACTGCAGGTGGCGACCGCAGGCTGCTGGAAGCCATAACGTCTGCTTGCCAGAGCGCCTCCGGACTGACTGCATTTTGGCCTCAAGGAGACCAGTCCTTGGTGCACTAGGTAGACCCAGGCTCAGGACCTGGGGTTGTGAAGGTCGAAGAGGCTGGTAAATGTCTGCAGGAGACCTGGGGCCGAAGTGCCATCACCTGGGGAAAGGGAAGAGCCTGGCCAGCCCCCAAATCCTTCCTGCGTGTGCTTGAGTGAACAGCACCCCGAGTGACACTCCCTAGGAGACAGGGGGACACGGAACACTGTGGCCACAGGGGCTGATTCTTTTAGACCTTAAACTGAAGTCTAACTACAAATGAAAAATTCACCGCAGATCAAACAGTGCAGAGAGAACACCAAGCAGAGGCGGGGGAGTCATCCCTTGTCTGAACCAGAATGAGAGGAGAGAGGGGACTGGGGGCGGGTGGGGTTGGACCTGCCCTGGACCTCCCGTGTCTTCTGAAGGTTGAGAAGATGACTAAGCTGGAGGACCACATGGAGGGGATCATCAATGTGTTCCACCATTACTCAGTCCGGAGGGAGCACCCTGACAAGCTTTCCAAGGGTGAGATGAAGAAGCTGATCACAAAAGAACTTCCAAATGCCCTCAAGGTAGGTGACATCCCTCGCACCCAAACTCACTCGCTGAAGGGCTGGGCTGGGGTTGGCGTGAGGGCGCTCTCCTGAGCTGTGGGACGGTGTGTGTGTGTGTGTGTGTGTGTGCCACGTGCCTCCTTCTCTCCAGAACTCACTCTGTCACCTCAGGCTCTCTTCACCTCTCCCTCTGGGATGGCTCAGTCACCTGGGGGGACTGGTGAGCTGCAGGGACCGCCCCGGCCGAGACCCGTGCGGCTCGAGGGTTAGCTCATGACAGCTGCGTCCCTCCGGTCTCTGTTTTGTCACGTTGGGTTCTCCAGCGCAGTTTTGGCTAATGAGTTAATTGTCCCTGGGCCTCCCTGAGCTCAGCTCTGAGGGGCGAGAGGCCTGGAGAAAGGGGAGAAAGAGTCTGAGCTCACTGTCTCTTATGCCCCTTCCAGAACACCAAAGATCAAGCTGCCATCGACCAGACATTCCAAGAGCTGGACACTGATAAAGATGGAGAGGTCAGCTTCCCTGAATTCGTATCCCTCCTGGCCCGTGTGCTAATTACTGCCCACGAGGATATCCACAAGGAATAGGAAGCTCTCAGGGGCTTTCCCCGGCACAGTCCCCAAGAAAACCACTCCTTGTAGTCACTGCAGCCCAGCCCTGCACGTGGACAAGGAGAGATAATAAACGTATTCTCGAAAAGTTCTCAGTAGTGTGCACTTGCTTTATTTCCACGTCTGCCGTCTCCGAACTGGAGGACATCCCACCCCTGAGAGTCTGACAGACCTCGTTTAGGGCCTTGGGAAGCCCTGTCTGTTTGTTCGTTTATTCACCAGCTATTAAACATCCGCTGTTTGGCTCCTTCATTCATTTGTTCAACAGATATTCCCTGAACGTCTGTGATAGCCAGAGACCGAAGACAAAACCCTGTCCACCTGGGGCTTGTGTTCTACTGGGGAGGAGAGCAAACAGACAAGCAGACAGACAGACAAACAGACAGACAAACAAATAGACAAATAAAAGCACATCCTATGATATGGGGTAGACAGTGATAAGTGGTACGAAGTAAGCTAAAGGGGGAAGGGGAGAGACAGAGGAAGGGACAGAGGGAGAGAATCTCAAGCAGACCCCGTCCCCCTGCCCCTGCTCAGTTCAGAGCCCAATGCAGGGCTCGATCTCACGACCCAGAGATCTCGACCTGAGCTGAGATTAAGAGTCAGACGCTTAACCGACTGAGCCACCCAGGCACCCCAAAAATATAGAGGTTATTATGGAAATATTTTGCATTCTTTCCCTTTTTTCTAAGACTCTGAAATCCAGCATGCCTCATGCTGACAGTCACCATTCACGAGGCCAGCGATCACGTGTAGCTCATGGCGATCACCCTGGAAACGCAACCCCAGCCCATTTGAGGGATGAGGGGGCCAGACTAGGGGGGCGGGAGTCCTGGTGTTAAAGCATACTCAGGCTCTGCATACATTTGAAGGTGGCAATGAGAAATCAAGGGTAACTCCGAAGATGTTTCCCTGAGACGGGGCTGGATGTTGTGGATACAGAGACAAGAGACAAAGTCCTTGCCAGCTGAAAATCCAAGCAGCAGAAATCCCCACACATTGTTGTATTTGTTTTGGCAGAAGGAAGCAGAGGGGGGCATGGGGAACAGGAGAGTGGCCTGGGCTTGGGTGTTGGGGTCAGTTAGGTATCCTGGAGGAGTAGACCCCTGGACATGAAATTTGGGGTAGAACTTTGAAAGGGGGAAAATGATGCAGAATTTCCGTGAATTTCTTTGATTCTTTCAAGGGTGTGGGTGGGGGGCAGGAAGGTGTTGGGAGCTACAAGGGACGTGGGAGCAGGGAGAAGGGGGTTAGCTCCACCCAGCATGGGGCCTGGTGAGGGAGCCCTTCACTGGCCAGCCTCCCTCCTTCCTGAGGTCTGGGCCAGGTTCTTTGTTCAATGCCCTAGAACAGTGCAGCTCTCCTTCTGTATTCTCTCCTGCTGTCACTCGGCCTCCCTCATGGAATTGTGTAACGTCGGTCTCCTCCATGGGGCAGGTGCTGTTTCACTGTGCCTGGCATATGACCAGTTTCGTGAACCTCTCTTACACAAATGAACGTATGGACATCAGGGTGGCTGTTGGTAGGATTCCGTCCTACCAGAGAGGGTAGAGGGAGGAGGATGGACCTTGAGGGCAGCAATCGTGTCCCTGAAGGACAAGGTCAATGCGTCCTGGTGAGAAGTGCATTCATCTGAGTCAGTAGAAGTCCCTGGGGGCATCCCTGTCTTCAGTCCCTTCTGGGGCTGAGTTCAGTCTGAAGAAGGTGGGTGTCCCTTTGAAGTCACACTCCATGCAGCTGGTGTCAGAGAACTGAAATGTTATGGGCAAACGTGCTGGTGCTTGGAGGTAGGGCCTCCCAGAGGTTAGGGTTAGATCAGGTCATGAGGCTGGGGCCCTCCCAATGAGATTAGTGTCCTTATAAGAAGAAGAATCACAGAGAGAGAATGAGAGTTGGCCTTCTCTCCAGGAGCGTACACAGCAGAAGGTGCTGTGTTCAAGGCAGGAGGACAGGCCTCACCACGACCTGACCACTCTGACACCCTGCTCTCACACTTCCAGTCCCGAGAATCGTGAGAAGTACGTGTGTACTGTTAAAGCCCCGGTCTCTGACTTTTCATGCCAGCAGCTGAGCAGCCTGGGACGCCGCAGAAGCAGCCCCAGGACCCAGCCCGGGGCTCTGGGCGACCCTCCCGTGGCTGCTCCCTCTGGCTTGTCTGCAGCAGGAGGGACAGGCCAGAAGGCAGAGTTTGTGACAGCGTTTGAGAAAGATTAGGTAATTTTCTGGAGCCCAGGAATGACAGCTAAGAAGGGGAGCTTTATATTGGGGAAGGGGTGGGTCTGTCTCTCTGTTTATTCTTTGCTGAGGGAAGATGGGATTGAGCACGGAATCCAGGAAGTGACTGGTCCTGACCACTGAGGCCTGGGGTTGGAGGTTTGCTGGGCTGCCCGCCACATCTGTGGGATGTGGATCCGAGGTAAAGCTGAGGCAGGAGGAAAGTATGGTAGGCTGAGATGGGGTGAAGTTGGATTGGCAGAAGAGGAAGGAATTTAGAACCCAGAGAAGGGGATCTTGGAATGGCCCCAGCCTAGATGATGATAGGGAAAGAGTCAGGAAAGCCCTCACTTGCTGGGTGACCCCACTAGGTGAAGCACTTTGCCTCTCTGGACTTCTGTTCTCTTCATTTCTGAAGAATCCAAAGGAATTAAAGAAATTCATTTTGAAGATTTTAGACTAGGTGAACACTCAGGTGTCACCCAGATTTAACATTCCAGATGTTTTAATGGGAGGGAGGAGAGCTTTGAGTGGGATCTAGAAGCATTGGAAGGAAGTGTGTTCTTGGACATGAAAGGGTAGTGGTCAAGAGTATGAGGGTTGGGGTTAGTTTTACCACTTACTTACCGTGAGACCTTGAATGAGTCACTCAAAATCTCCAAGTCCCAGTTTTCCATCAGTAAAGTGAGGATAACCATGGTCCCTCTCTTCCAGAGTTGGTGTGAGGACCAGATAACCTAACAGAATAGGGGAAGCACTCAGCACATCTCCTGATACCACGCAAGCCCTCAACAGCCAGCAGCGGTCACAGCAAGACACTGACTTGTGTAGGAAGTCATGGCTGTCACTGGTCAGCTGCTTGCTGCTGCAACCCCAACAGTGAAGGGTATTTTAAACCCAAGCAAAGATGAGGGTAATTTTAGGCTAGAGTTGGATAAAGTTGACCGGGGCTGGACAGGGAACCAAGGGCAGCTGAGTTCTGTCTTTCCCTAAAGATCTTGAAATGGTTGGACCAGGACCAGGCTGCTGTTGCCCAGACCAGAGTTCTCACAGGTCTGTGACCAGTTCTGAGACATGGAGTCCTGTCGGAATGTGCTGGAAAACAACAACCAACCACTGGGAACAAACCCAGCGTATTTGCTTTTGTGAAAACATTCACCAGCCATGATTTAGTTTCAAAAGAGCCAACTGAACCACTGATTGAACTTACATCCTATGTAGAGAAACGTTAAGGCCCCCAAACTTGGTAAAAGTTCATCAGCCAGAGGTACCTGAGGGCAAGGGAAGGCCCCCAGCCTGGTTTCCAATGTGCCTGGTTGAACTCCCAGAGCCACTGCTTCGTGGCTCTGTGAGTTTGAGCAAGTGGTCTCCCCTGTCTGAACCTCAGTGTTTCTACCTGGAAAGTGCTGTTTGGACCAGACAAAACTGCAGAGACTCGTCCCCAGATGACGGCCGGCATCGTGAATCAAGCGGTCGGATCCAAGGACCACAGGTCTGAACCACAGGACCACAGAGACTGGACCTGTTCTCTGCAGCATCTTGTCATCAACCTCCTGCCCTCCACTCTTGGTTCTGGTCTCAGAACCACTCAGAAGTGGCCATTCTGGAATGTTCTCTAGTTGCCTTGTGAACTTTTGGAGTTTTTGGGTTCTGCACCTGCTGTGCTGTTGTCCTCTTTTCCTGAAGTGGCCTCTTGTCTCTTTAAGGCATCTACCCTGTTTTAGGCACCAGATCACTGGGATCTAGATCCTATGCTTGCCCACCAAGGCCCAACCCAGTCGTTGCATCCACCGGGGAGCTCACCCCCTCACATCCCTCGCACGTTTCCACTCTCCCATCCACAGTAGATTCCTGGAATGCTGGGCTGGCCTGCCCATTGGGGTAGCGCTGTGAGCAGCGGCATATTATTCAGTATGCGACACCAATTCCATCGTCTTGGGTGCAACACCTAGCCCTTCAGAAAGACACCTCAGGAGGGCCACTGGCCCACTGCAAGCCAAGCCAGGCCAAGCCAACATGCATATCAGGACTTTGGAAATCAGGAAAGGACGTGCACTCAAGGAGCTGGCTACCGGGAGCTCAGGGCAAAAATGACTAGGACTCAACGTTTTAGCTTGGCCAATATAAAAAGTCATCTAAGTCAAAAGGAAGTGAACTCGACTATGCTTCTCTGATTTCTCTGATTAGGTAACACAGCGCTGGGCACACAGTAGCTCAACTCTTGCCCTTTCAAAACTCACCTTGGCATTAATCTGCAGGTGCTTACCCTCGCCTTCTTTCTCTTTCCGCCTCCACCCATGCCAAAGACACAGGCAGAAGGTGGGTCCTCCGAGCTCCCCAGGACGCCTGTGGTTATCCCCTGTCTTGGCTTTTCTTTGGTCCACACCACCATATTGAAAATATCTACTTGGGTGTTTGTTGCCCCGTTAGGCTGAGGGCTCCTGGAGGGCAGGGACCTAACGCCGTGTTTGATCTGAAGACCCAGGCTCAGTGCCACAGCCTCCTAGCCACTCCCCACACTTCTACTCTGGACTCCAACCCTCCTCCGCACAGCAGCCCAACAGCCTCCAGACCAAGTCCACTGTGCCACTTAGCGGATTAAAGCCCATCAGAAGTTCTCCAAGCCTGACTCTCGGGCCTCGTTTCCCTTACTGCTTCCCCGGGAAGGCCCTGGCTGCTTCTGTGCCCAACACTCCACCCCATCTCCTTCTGATTTTCTTCGTGGAGCTCATCCCCTCTGAAACCACCAGTTCTTTATTCCTTGGTTTGCTTATGTCTGACTGTCCTCTAGACGTAGACTCAAGCGAGCAGGCCTGGCCAGCGCCGGGGGTGATGTCCTCACGCCACTGCTCCTCAACGTCCGGCTGCTGGATCTGTGCGCGACTGAGCGGTGTTGGTGCTGTGGGACCGACTTGGTGTTTCCTAACAGAGCGCCTAGTCCGGAAAGCAGTGAGACGCTCCTGGCGGCTGTGGGGAGGGTGGGCCCGGCACAGAGGGTGCTGGCAATGGGGGGACTCCCCTCTACCCGACCTCAGCAATATTTGAAGGCAGTTGTCATGACCTCCCTTGCTTCTCTTTTCCAGGCTCAAGGGCTTCAGGCCTTACTCTTTCCCTCATGATTTCTCTAGGTGCTGTCGAGGCTGCCCATGCTCTGCTTTGGAGGGGCCGTGCCGGGCTAGATCGGACCCTGAGTTACTTCTCAAAGGCATTGCCCTTCCTGGAACGACCCGAGCTCCTTGGCATTCAGCACTTGGCTCCTTGGTCTCAGCCCCGAGACCAGGAGGGCAGAAAGCAGGATGAGAGGAGAAGACTCGGAGTGAGAATGTAGACTGATGGAGGGAGGCGTGTGCGGCCTGGAGAAGGGGTGGGGGAGGCAGGAGGAGGAGAGGAGGGGTGGACTGGAACTGGGCCCAGGCTGCTCCCTTGGGACTTGGCAACAGCTGCCCATCTCTTCCCCGCACATGATGATTCTGGGTGCATGGGTGAAAATGGGAAAACTGGGGGTGCTCCGAGGAACAGGCCAGCCGGCCCTCCCAGGTGCTCACGTTCTCTGTCTCGTGTGTGTGAGGGGATCTTTGAGGCAGGGTGTGGGGCCCAGTCAGGCTGGGTTTGGGGCCCCGTGGAGCCACCTGGAGCGCTGGGGTGGAGGACAATCTCTGGCCCGAGCCCCAGGAGGCAAGAGGACTTGGGCAACCTTCTGTTTCAGCTCTGCTGTCGCTTTGGTAATTGCAATGTCAAAATCTGTGAAACAGGATTTTCTACGGTAACTTCAGGAGGGCGTGGGTGTGGAGGCTGGATTCTGGAGTTTTCCTCAGAGGAGAGTTTGTGTCAGGGTTATGTAAACTTGCCTCATCAGCCTGGTGAAAGTGGAGGCCTTCCTTCCTGTCACGGTCTTGGGAAATAGCGCAGAATTACCCTCTCTACCCTGCAGAGTGTGGGGGGCCGGCCTGCCTGGCTGAGATCCTGGCTGGACACTTCTTTGAGAAGGGCCATCTTGGGCTCGCTCAGCTCCCACTGGACTGTCTGGCAGCCTCCTCACCGGCCCGGGCCTGTCATCTCGTTCCCACCCCAAATCCATCCCATAAACCACAGACAGAGAGACTTTAAAATAGCAGTATGGTTAAATCACATCCTTCCCTAAAACCCACACTGCTCCTGCCCTCCGTTCTCCCGTGGAGAGTGCAAACTGCAGGCCTAGACACGGGATGGCCCCCTCGACCTCTCCCACTTCTCTCCCACCCCCAGGGCTCCCCGTTTCCGATCAGACCCCACACCTGCCCACTTCTAGGCCTCATCTGAGCACCTGCTTGTTTATCCCAGGAGGCACACAAGGCTTGAAGTGGGTCTATATTTGCCTCCAGCCTCTGCTCAAGGGTCACGTTCCTACCTCAAAGTCCCACTGAACTTTAACCTCTCCAACCTTGCATTTTCCGTATGAAAATCATTTGAGGTGGCCTGCAGGTGAGGCCTTGTCACCCACCCATCAGTGTGTGTCAAGCGAAGGAATGAACGGACAAACAAGTGAATGATGAGAGAACTCTCCTCTTCGCCCAGTCCTAGAGCATCCCATGTCCCCCAGAGCACATTCAGAGCGCTGTGAAGGGCCGGGCCGCCACTCTCCCTTCCTTGTCCCTCCCGGAAAGTCATCCAGAAGTTCACGCTCTGTTGCGAAGGGGACAGCTCCTCCTTACAGGAACCAGGGATGGGCGTTCATGTTGGGCTCTGCTCTTTGGCCATTGTGCGGAGGGGAAACCCCAGAAGTTCCTCTTTCCCGGAGGACTCCTTAATCATAGGGGGATGACTCTCACGTCGGGCGGGAATCTGAGCCCTCATCCCGAGGAAGGAAGCCAGCTCCTCTCTACCCAACAGGACTGGCTTTTCTACTCTTAATGTTTAGTTGGAGTATGGCTGATGGGCGATGCCGGGTCAGGGCGCACGACACAAGCCGGCACATGTCGTCAGTAGAGTCACTGCATGACACTGTTACCGTAGCCTATGTTCCCTGTTCCACACATTTTATCCCTGTGACTTACTTAGTTCACAGCTGGAAATCTGTTATAGTCAAATTTACCTATTCTCCTTCACCTGTTCCCCCCGCCAACCCAGACCCCCAACCCCCGCTGCCCTGGTGACCACAACTTTGTTCTCTGTATTTGAGTCCTTTTATGCCTTGTTTGGATTTTATTTGTTTGTTTGTTTTGTTTTTAGAATCTGTGTACATGTGAAATCATATGGTACTTGTCTTTCTCTGTCTGACTTACCTCACTGAGCACTGTACCCTCTCGGTCCAGCCATGTTGTCACAAGTGGGATGATTTCCTCCCGTTCGGTGGCTGAGTGACATTCCGTCGTGTGTACACACCACGCCTTCCTCATCTGTTCGTCTGCGGATGGACACTCGGGTGGTTTCTATACCGTGTCTACTGTAAATAATGTTGCAATAACCGGAGGGGTGCACATGTCTTTGGAATTCGTGTTTTTTGTATTCTTCAGGTAAATACCTAGAAATAGAATCACGGTGGTTCTGTTTCTAACTGTGAGGACCCTCCGCACCGTCTTCCAGAGTGGCTGCCCCAGGTTACATCCCCAGCAGTGCACAAGGGTCCCTTTTCTCCACCTCCTCACTAACACTCGCTGCTGCTTCTCTGTTTTAATGCAGCCGTTTGGACAGGTGTGAGGCCGTCTCCCACTGTGGTTTGGGTTTGCGTTTCCCTGACGCTGAGGTGCTGAGCATGTTTTCATGTGTCTGTTGGACATTTGTGTGTCTTCTTTGGAAAAATGTCCCTTCAGGCACTTGGTCTGTTTTAAAATTTGTTTTTGGTGTTGAGGTGCTTGAGTCATTTAATATGCTTTGGACATAAATCCCGCATCAGATATGCCATTTAAAGTATCTTCTCCCGTTCCAGAGGTTGAATCTTTTTTTGCTGATCTTTTCCATCGCTGCGGGAACCCTTAGTCTGATGTGGTCCCAGTAGTTTCTCTTTGCCTGTGTTTCCCTTGCCTGGGGAGATTTATGCAGGAAAACATTGCAAAGGCTGAAGTCTAAGAGTTTACTGCCCGTGTTTTAGGAATTGGATGGTTTAAGGTCTCACACTGAGGTCTCTAATCCACTCTGAGTTTATTTCTGTGTATGGTGTTGGACAGTGGCCCAGTGTCATTCTTCTGCATGCACTGTCCAGCTTCCCAGAACCATCTGTTGAAGAGACTGTCCTTTCCCCACTGGATACCCTTGCCTGCTCTGTTGACTTGATCGACCATACGATCGTGGGTTTTTTTGGGGGTCTGTAGTCTGTTCCATTGATCTGTGTGTCCATTTTTATGTCAGGGCCACGCAGTTTGGGTTCCTGCAGCTTTGTGGTATAGTCTACAATCTGGGGTTGGGATACCTGGAGATTTGTTCTTCTTTCTCACGATGATTTTGGCTTCAGGGTCTTCTGTGGTTCTATAAATTTTTAGGGTTATTTACAGAACCAGTTTTTTGGGATGGAAGGGGCTAAATCAGCTGCACCAGCTCTCCTACAATCCCTCAGGGCTCTGTGGCGAGCTCACTGTCAGACATTCCCCTGGAGCCTAGAACTCCGTCCTACTCCCAGACTGAGCTAACAGAGAGATGGCAGAAGGGGAACTCTTGGCATCTACGAAGCTCTGTCCCCTGCCATCTTGGCCCGCAGCTGCTCTGCCCTCTTCAGCAAACTGCGCCCCCCCAGGTCCCCGGGTCCCCGGGACCCCCCGACTTCCACTTGCTCATCTGTAGTGTTTCATTCTGGCACCTGGGGCAGTTGAGCTGTCTCTTCTGCCTTCGGGGCCATAATCAGACTTGATAAGGGCTTCCAGGTCTGTATGAGGAGTGCAGTGGTGGAAGTCAGAGAGTTCCATGGGCCTGGAGGGTAAGCCCCTACATGTTTGCAAAAGATGGTGGTCAGGGAAGGCTTCATGGCGGCAGTGACAGAGGCCCTAGGAGACTTGCCGGAGACCACAGGGTGCAAAGGTGTGGAGGCTGGAGAAAGTCTGGGTGTTATTTAGGAGAAACACTTTTTTTTTTTTTAATAGGAGAAACACTTTGAAAAGGTGGGTGGCTGCATGGCTGGAAGGGATTAGATTTTCCCTGTGCCTCCAAGGATGTGGTGGGGAAACCAGGGTGGAGGGCCGGCAGGCACAAGGTGACAGATCCTGGCTTGGTGTGATGCAGAACCGTCCCAGTGCCAGCGCCACATTAGGAAGCTCCCTTTCCTGGAGGAGTTCAGGCCACCACCTGCTGGGGACATTGGGAGCATCAGTCAAGCAGGGGGTGGCAGGTGGGTTTTAATCAATGATTTTCAGACTGTTTTCAAGACAAATCCGTTTTCTCAAAGGGAAGCTTCTAGTGGGCAACAGACGAAGGCTGAGATGCCAGAAGAGAGCCGGGCGGGGCTTTGGAGTCCCATCGCCTTGCTGCCCCCTCCCTTCCAGCTCGAGACTCGTGACACCCAGAAGCCTTCCGTCTACCAGTCTTGGTCGCTCCACCTCCTCCCTCTTATCTGCACACCACCCACAGGAAAGGAGCACGTGGGATATTCTAGAACACCTGCAGGGTCACTGTTTGTTGAGAAGCCTCCATGGACCAGCTGCCTGCTGGGGATGAGGCCCATGTGCGCATGTGCCGAAGCCTGGCCCATGGAGACCACGGTCTGGAGCGGAGGCAGGGTCACAACATACTCATGGGACACTGGGAAAGGGAGGGGGTGCTGAGGGGTAGAGGTGCGTGCCCCACCCTGGGGTATCCCCAGGTCCCCCAGCTGGTTCTCTTTCTCCAAACTGCCTCCAGAAGGTGACTCCCACCTGGTCGTGAAGGTCAGGGAGAAGGCTGATCAGAAGATGAGTCTCCCCAGTCTCAGCATCCTAAGTCAGGCAGGGAAGGGACCTGGGGCTTCTAAACTCTGCCCCCCAAGCTCACACAGCCTGGAGGAGTTCCTAGAAATACCATACCCTCAAGTGGGGCCAAATCCCTGTAACCATAGCAGAGGCCCCGGGCCCTTAGAGCAGAGGCCGGCACGGTCCGCCGGCAGACAGCCCAGTGACCGGCTACAGCCAGCCGGCACTGTGGGGCAGTGGAAACCTGACCTCCTCCTTCTGACCTGACCTTCTGACCTGCTCAGCAGTGGGGAAAGAGCCGGGACAGCCAGCCCATGGAGAAGATGGGATTTGAGGCCCTTTTGTCTCCACACTATTTTGTTGTGAAAAGATTTTATTTGTTGGGGCGCCTGGTGGCTCAGTCGGTTAAGTGTCTGCCTTCTGCTCAGGTGATGATCCCAGGGTCCTGGGACTGCTTCTCCCTTTCCTTCTGCCCGCTGTCCCACCCACTTGAGCCCTCTTTCTGACAGAGAGAGATAGAGAGAGAGCGAGAGCGAGCGAGAGAGACAGAGAGAGAGAGAGAGAGCATGATCAGGTGGAGGGGCAAGGGTGGAGGGAGGAGCGGGCTCCCCGCTGAGCAGGGAGCTTGATTGGGGGATCGAACCCAGCACCCTGGGATCATGACCTGGGCTGGAGACAGACACTTCGCTGACTGAGCCCCCAGGCTTCCTTCTGCATGACTTTGAGCAGCTCCACCGCTTTATGTCCTGGGACTGGGCCCTTCCCCACTCTGTCTCACTTTCTTCACTTGTGCAGGGAGCTCTGGACCTAAAGTAACATGTCCTCGTGGAAGTGGTTGGCCTTAATGGCTGCAGGGACAGGACTGGAGCTCTTTCCTCCAACCAGCAGGCGGAGCTCTTCTCTCTCCATCTTGCGGGCACTGGGTGGGTACGGGTTAGACTCGCCCGCTCTCATCCCTGCTGCACCTGCCCCAGCGCCTGTCCATGGGGAGGGTGCTGTGGATCCAGGACACAGGTGACGGGCAAACACAGCCGACCCAGTTCCCTTCTTAGACACAACTGCTCTAGGCGCACCTGTGGGTAAGTCCCAGAAGAGTGAGGTCTCTTAGGAGACGACAGACGGCTATGGAAGATGGTAGACAGCCCTGGGGTAACTCCCAGAAGAGTGAGGTCTCTTAGGAGACGATAGACGGCTGTGGAAGATGGTAGACAGCCCTGGGTGCAGGAAAGTCAGGGCAGACAGGGGGGCCTGCATGTCGAGAGGAAGGGATATCCGCCTTTTGCCTTCTATGAGGACAAGAGCCAGATGATGGTCAGTACAGGGAAGTCCTGAGCTGGATTGAGGGGACCTGAGTAGTGGGGCCTGAGGTGGGAGTGGGAAACAGTCAGGAAGTGAGTCCAAGGGGTTTAGCTGTGGCTTCTCACTCTGTCATTAGCAGATGAAGGGGTTCAGCCATTAAAGGGCAGGGCCATGTGCCACCCAGGCCCCTGGAAGGACAGGTCGGGAGGAGTGTGGAAGAAGGACGCACAGTGCTGGCTTGGAGGAAGACTTTATTTTGCTCCCCATTTCCCAGCCCCTCCAGCTAAGGCAGTGGGGCCTCTCTGGGGCCCTCGTTGGGCAGGGGCAGGGTGTCCTGGCCTCCTGGCTAGTGGCTGTGGCCATGGCCATGGCCACTGTGGCTATGGCAGTGGCCCTGGTCACCCTGCCCAAAGCCTGGCCCGTGGCTGTGGCCTTCTCCTTCAGGGGCATTCTTGTGCATCTCCTCATGGGAGGCCATTGTCAGCTTGCCCACTAAGATGGAGAACTCCTCGAAGTTCAGCTGCTTGTCTCCGTTTGTGTCCAGGTCCTCCAAGATCTTGTTTATGGCATTGTCATTCTTCTTCTGCTTCTATGGGTTGGGGGGACAGGGCGGTTAGGGCTGTCGGCTTGGCCAGGCTGGTGGTTTGGCCAGTGCTGGGGATGGGGGCTCAGCCAATGACCCCAGGCAAAGGCATAGGGAAGGAAACCTGCCTCCTAGGCCTAAGGTAAAAAATTAAAAATGACCATTGGCAGTTGCCCACGGTCTAGCAGACGCTGAACATGACACTTGCGGATTTATTCTGCATATAACTTGAGCACTATGATTCTCTCCATTTTACAGAAGAACTGAGATCAAGAGACTTGCTTGAGGTCATGTAGTTAGTATGCACAGAAATGTCTCCTCATTTGGTCTTTATAACAAGCTTAACAGGTGGACTTGGGTACCCTCCTTGAGGAAGCCGTCGCAGAAAAGGGGAACTAGTTCCTGCGGATTGACAAGGCTTGGGAGCCGGAGGGGGTCACGAGCCCAGCCTTGTTCCAGTCCGTGTACCCGACTGTCCTGCTCCTTTCTCTTTTCCTGCCTCTCCCTTCTCTCTCTAGCTTACTCATTAGTGACACTCATGTCAACCTACACAGGGGGCAGCATCTAGGAGAACAAGATGCTTTGTATCCTGTGTGGGGCCAGAGAGCAGTGGATATTGTCCATTGACCCCAAAGGGTGTGACAAAGTCTGCTGAGGGGAGGATGGGAGGTGGGGGGCCAGGCTGCCGTTAGTCCCGCCCTCTGGCTGAGAAGCTCAGCTGAGTTCCTTCCCCAGACCCTGTGGGTGCCCAGCTCAGACCCCAGGCCCTTCCCCCTCCAGCAGCCCCTCCACACGGCCTTCTCTTCTGCACTTTTCCCTGTTGCCCTGTTCCCTGTTCACTCTGGAGCGGCGGCCCTGCAGGGTCTCAGCTTCCCCTCCTGGACAAGGGAGGTGGGTGCTAGGCCAGGTGTGGGAGTCACACGGAGGAGAGCCTCCCCCCACTAGCTCTTGGCTGGACCCTCTCCTCTCTGTGCTGACCAAGCGCCCTGCTTCCCCGTGTCTGCACCTGTGGGGAGCAGCCAGCCTTCCCGCTGTATCGCCTCCTGAGCTGTGTGGGGCTTTGGGGAAGGCTGCCTCCTTCCCCAGGAATGGAGCCGAGACTGGAACTCAGACACCTCACCCTTCTGAGTCCAGGCCTCTGTTTTCCCAAAGTCCCCAAACTTGTAAAGAAAACTGAAAGATTGGATGAAACCACTTCTCCTCCTCCCCCGCCCCCTGCCCCCCAGAGCTGCCTAGTCATTTGCAGATCAGGGGAATAAACTAATTATGTTACTGTGTGTTTTGTGCACACCACTGCCCCATGGGGGCTTTTGCACACGTGGTGTGTTTCCTACTCTGGAGCCCCTCAGCCCTCACACTGAGACCGCCCTGGGGGGGAACATCTCCCCCGCTTCTGCCAAGGGGTGTCCTCAGTTGCTTCCCTCCTCAGTTTAGCGTTAGCCCAAAAGTCACCTCCTCGGAGGGGCCCTCCTTGCCAACCCACCTAGTCGGCTCTCCCCACCCAGCCCAAGTCACCCACAGCGCTCTCTCTTGCACCCTTTGGGGCACTGATGGGCATTGGCTTTATCTACGTTCTTTGTTGCCCAACGTCTTTGCTGTGTATCCCAACCGCGGGTCCTGTTTGCCACGACGCACTCCCACCCGGGACGGGGTCCTGCACACGGCATAGGTGCCAGTCACTCCGCTCTCTAACTTGGAGCAATTCTAGGGACATGCAGCCGGTGCCTCTGCAGGCTGGGCTGAAGGAGTGGCCCCGCAGAGAGCACCCTCGTGCCCCCGCCTCAGCCCAGCCTGCCCGGGCTGCCCCAGGCCTGCTAGGATCCTCTGCCTACCTTGAGGAAGTTGGGCAGCTCCTTTTTGACGAGCTGTTTCAGTTCCTTCTGGTTGAGCGTGTCCGGGTGCCCCAGCCGCACAGAGTACTGGTGGAAGATGTTGATGATAGTCTCGATGCTGCACTCCAGCTGGGACATCTGGTCCGCCATCTTCCTATATTCCCGCACCCTGTCTGAGGAGCGGATAAGCGGGCGCTCAGGTGGTCAGAAGAAAAGGCTGCTGAGCTCCCCGACACCTCCCACAGGCTGCACGTAGGAACAGCAGGGGAAACACAGAAGGAAAGGAAGCTGCGATGGGACTGAGAGAAGATAGCCCCACACACGGGAGGGGTGGGCTTAGGTGTCTGGAGAAGGCTAAAGAGCAGGGTGTTTGAGGACAAGGGGCTCAGGCAGAATAGGAGCCAAGAAACGGTGAGGGAATTTTCAAGTGGGTGGGTCAATCCAGGAGGGCTTCCGGGAGGAGGCCTTGGAGGAGGCCTGTCGTGGGGGGAGGTGAGGAAGGAGTCGGGGTTTGGGGGGGAAGCTGAGAGCTCACTTACCCAAGTCACAGAGCCACACAGAGGAATGTGATGGCGCCGTGTGTGCCCAGCATTTATAGGCGGCCCCTGGCCAGACCCTCAGCTCTCCTGCGAAGATTGCTTCACAGGTGAGCAATGTGGCAACCCTGAGTTGGACTGTCAGTGCCAGGAAAGGGCTTGGGGCGGGACAGGAAATGTCCTCAAAGTTCCTTGGGCTTTTTTGTGAAATGCCCAGCCCTGGGCCTGGAGCTGGTTTGGGAGGAAGCTGGCTGGGGAGCTCACTTCCTCTCCACCCCAACCCTCTGCCCTACCTGAGTCAGTGAGCCGCCCCTCCCCGGGCGGCCCTCACTCTCCCCCTGCTCCGCATGTGTGTGGCCCAGCCAGGCCCGCGGAGCCTTCCTATGTCTGCCTGGCTCCCTGATAAGCCCTCCTTGGAGGCTGAGGTGTTGGCGTGGGGTTCTGGGACTCGTGGGGTATGAGTTGGGGCTAGGAGAGTTGTTGGAAGTGCTCCAGCCCCTTGTATGGCAGAGGAGGAAACTGAGGCCAGAGCGGGGCCTGCTTGGTGACCTCGCAGGAACTGGGCCCAGACATCCTGGTTCTTGCTTAAGGGTGATTCCGATCACACCTCCCTCTTACAGTCTGAGTGAGAGAGCCTCAGGGGGACTGCGTCTCTACAGCCATGCCTTTAGAACTTACAACCTAGAAGACAAATATTTTTATGTAGCTTCTCATTAGGCAAGACGGGTCCCTCCCTGACTACAGACCTCCCTTGCCCGGGGCAGGAAGCTGAGCTGCTTAGCACAGCACAAAAAGCTCCCAGGAAGCACGGCCCTGCCCCGCCGTCGTCCCCTCCCGCCCTCTCCCCTGGGGTCTCCGGGGCCCACCTGCCACACGCACCCCAGGCCTTTGTCTTCGGGGCTTTCACCCTAGTGTCCTTCACCCACGACAGGGGGCAGCCCTACCGACCCCTCGTGGCTTGGTTCAGATGCCACCTCGCCTGGAAGCCTGCCTGCTCTCCTCAACTGAAAACAACTGTTCTTCCCCCAGAATTGTTCCCCCCACTTCCGACTCTCAACGCATCCTCTCCTGGGTTGTGCAGGTATGTTGCCTTTCTCTGATAACTGCCTGTAGATCCTCTAGGGAGGTTCTTCGTGTTCCCACCCTCCTGAGGACACAGCCCAGGGCTTGGCTGACGGGAGACCTCACACTTGCTGAAGGATCTCGCCCAGTGTGGCAGCCTTGCGCCGCCCCCCCGCCCCGGCCCAGGAAGCACGCACAGAGGACTTAACTATGCGTGCTGCCCTTATGCTTTTGCTCCCTCCGACCTTTCCTGCATCTGGAAAGGTGTCCTTTTCCACCTCCACCAGCGTCTCTGTCCCGTCGTCATGAATCTTGTTTGACTGCTCAGCCCCTCTTCCCTGCTCGGCCTTCTGAAAGCCCCAGGCAGCCACTGTGTGTGCTGCACCGTGGTCTCGAGCACGTCTTGCCTTGCTCTGCTGAGATGGCACATGGAATTGTGGTTAAGAGCTCAGACTGGCTGTGTGACCTTAGGCAGTTTACTTAACCTCTCTGGGCTCACTTCTTGGTCATTAAAACAGGAAAAGAACAGCCTGTTTTGAGAATCGAGACCGTACGTGTAAAGGGGGAAGAACTCAGTAGGTAGGAGACATTCTTATTAGTTATTGTTTCATTCATTAATATCAGTATTGGTTGAATACCTACTATGTGCCACACAGTGCTAGATGCTGGGGGAACGTGATGGATGAGTCCTCATACATGGAGGGGACATAATCTTATATCTCACATTCCTAATCACATCTTGGGAGCTAAGGGCAGGGCCTGGCACAGTGCCAAACACACAGCCAGCATTTAGTACAGCCTCGCTGGATGTGTGCTGCAGTGGCCGAGCCAGTCACCCCCTGACGGAGTGAACGGAGTAGGGCGAGGTCGGCCCTCCCTTGTTTGCTCCTGAGGAGGAAGCTCGGGCTGCTAGGGAATCTGCCAGGAGCCCCAGCAGGTGCCTGGGACCTCAGCCGAGCGCCCCATGGTGCCCTCTGCAGGCTCTGTGAGAGCACGTGCGCTCCTGGCCGGGGACCCCAGGCAGGAGTTTTCACAGGAGGCAGGCACTGGAGCGACCCCGGAGGCTGCTGGCTCTGGAGCAGCAGCATCACCAGAAGGGCAAGTTGGGACGATTCACGCAAGGCCTCCGGCCTCCCGACACTAGGGAGTAGTGGAGACGGTGGCAAATGGGACCCTTCTTTCCTGGAAGGGCAGCGGTCCTCAGCCTCAGGCTGTGGTGGGAAAGTGGACCAGGTGTCGTCCCATCTCCTGAAGGCCCAGAAAATATCAGTTTTATGTGAAAACTCCTGCTTATAAAATTGGTCCACTAATTCTAAAGAAAAATAAAAGCATTAAGAGGAAGGCATGGTGTGTGCTGAAGAAAGCACGACCCCAGGGTCACAGCTTGGGCTGTGGGCCCAGCCTGAGGCTCTGACTGTCCAGCCTGCCGTGCAAGTCACTTCTGCGGCCCTGGGTCAGGCCCAGCTCCATAGATGCTGGATGAATGTCTGTGGGACGAGTAAATGCGGGAATGCATGAATAAATGAAGAAACGAGGAAGCGTGAAGTCGCACGCTGGTCTGTTGCCCCGTGACTCTCCGTAGAGCCTTGTCTGTGACCGCAGAGCGTTAACCCAGGATTGAAGTAAAATGGGGGGAGGCGGAGACCAGGAGCAGCAGCGGGTGGGAGTGAGCTGCTGGGCAGGCTTTGAAACAGGTGGGCAGTGGGCTCCCTTGTATCAGCAGACCATAGTGGCCCCCTGGGCCCAGGCTGGTCCCAGCTCAGGAGAGCCTAGGGCTGAGCTTGTGGAGGTCCTGACATGGGCGGGCTATTTCTGGCTCCATTCATCGCTGCCCCGATGCCATCTATCCCCCTCTCTGCCAACCAAGGCCAGAGATTGGGATGTGGGGTGATGGGGAGTGGGGTCTTCTCCTTGGGGAATCTCAGAGTCTCCTGCTAGGGCCTGATTTGGGGCCAT
Source organism: Lontra canadensis (assembly GCF_010015895.1). Taxonomy (NCBI): domain Eukaryota; kingdom Metazoa; phylum Chordata; class Mammalia; order Carnivora; family Mustelidae; genus Lontra; species Lontra canadensis. The sequence continues at coordinate 1,823 of NW_022631154.1, read as the reverse complement.
TCCCCTGGTTCCAGACAGTGATTCTGGAGGCTGCTATTGAAAGAAAAGGGTATGGTTTCCTCAGCTGTGGCTAAAACAATTAAGCGACCATGTAAGCATGTCTTCTTTCCCGGTGCCCAGGACCAAGAGTGGGTCTGTGTCCCCACGGGTCTGCCCCCATCCTGCTGTTGTGTCTCAGGGAAGTTTGTGTCTTCTCCGTTGTCGGTATCAAACCGGCTATTATAGTGGGGCCGTAACAGAGGCACACAGGTGAACCTTCCCCAGGCTCTGTGCCCTTCAGCCTGCAGGGTCCTGTGTGCAAGCTCACGGCTGAGTGAGGGGCCAAGAGCTGGACTCTAGTCCTAGCTTCTCCAGACTTGTTGGATGGGCTTTGGAAAATATTTCTGTGTCTGGGACTCCCTTTTCTTATTCATTAGGGGAAGAGGTTGGTTCAGCCGGCCTTCACGTCCTTTCTTGCACTGACTCTGGGTTTCGATGCAGTCTTGGTGGGCTCTATGAATACCACTAGCCTCATGGCCCCAGGGCCCTGTCTGACCCCCTGGTTTTCTGGTGCTACCCTGCAGATAAGGGCATGTTTCCTCTACTAACAGAGCAGCTTGAGCCTGGGCCCTGCCCTTTCCAGGCTACAACCTGCTGGCTTTTCCCCTCCACAACCTTATCCCCCATGCCCTGCCCTCTTGCTGCCCTCCCTGCTGCACATTCTCCTCCCCATGTGCTCTCCCTCCAGCCCCTCCCTTTTCATTGCTTCTATCCCAGATCAGGACCCCCGATGCTCTTCCATGGAGAGCTTACCTTGGCGCCCCACTGCTTGTTCTGTGTGTAATGGGGGGACATGGGTACTGTCGACCCCTTCCTGTACCTTTGGGCTCAGTCTACACTAAGCTTTGACTGCCCCTTGTGTCCTGCACTGAGGTCCCTCAGACATGCTGCCCCTGGCCACACTGCTCCGGCATCCCCAGAGTGACCCTTCCAGTGACCTGGCTTCTTAGATCTCCATGTGCTGTGGCCCTGAGTCCAATCACTGCCCCCCAATTCCATCTCAGCTGGCTTCCCTCAGAGCCATCGTGATTTCTGCGAAACTGTACTTCCTTAATGGAAAAATCTGGTGGCCCCTTTTCTGTTTGTGTTGTCTGTTTTTCCAATTCTTCCTCCTCTCGTATCCCTTGTAGAACTATCATTATTTTTGAGGTTCCAGATTCTTCTACAGGTTCCTGACCAGTAGTATCTCAGCATCTCCCCGTTGGCTTCCTTTGTTTGTCAGGAACACCTGGGAGGTGTGCAGCCCTTTTGCACGTGCATTAGCATGTTGGCATCCAAGTACCGGCTTCTGGGGCTGCCCCAGTTGTGTTAGCTCCTCGAAAGAGGGTGTTGTCATGTTTGCTCATTCCAGGATGGTAAGTTTGGCGTGGGAGAGACACCTGATAACGATTTGAAGAATAACGTGAGTGACTGACTTGGTTTTGGTGGAACCCATGCTTATGCTTACAGGTTATTTCCTGTAAGGAAGAAGTTGTGCAGCAGGGAGAAAGCAGAGAAGAAAGCAAAGGGGATGGGGAGGAATGACCAAGGAGTGGGCCAACTCTCCCAGGAAGAGCAAGGTGTGTGCTGCCCCCTGTGGTAGGGTTAGCTCTGGGGTTAGGGCTTAGGGATTCTTGTTCTGGTTAGCCAGGGTCAATTTATTTGCCTTTTAATAAAAGATGTCAGTGCTTAAACAAGACATTTTCTTAGAGTATTTTACGGTGAGTAAAGGTTAGCTTTTATCCCAAATAGTTAGGGAAAAGCACCAAATGTTCCAAAGCAACATTTAAGTCAAAATATCTTTT